>NC_139920.1:29869847-30027347 GCF_963514095.1 Eutrigla gurnardus
TGTGTGTGTGTGTGTGTGCGTGTGTGTGTGTGTGTGTGTGGTGTGTGTGTGACACTGGCATTTTCACATTAGCTAAGCAGGGCAGCTGCATTGATTTTGTGTGACTGTGATGAATTTGGAATAGTAATTTGAATTTATTGATTGATGTGGCCGAGCGAGTATGGCCCAGCCTCACTTTCAGCATGCACAAACCCCCTTCCAACTCCCACTCCCAGCCCACAGGCACACCGAGGAGAATGGTGATTTTTAAATGCAATAAGTAAAATGTTGCTCGGCGCATTTGCATACGAGTCATTGTCATTTTGCCCAGCTGGCCTTTTCCTCTGAGACCTCCGGTGACCGCAGGTTAATGCACAAACAAGCTGCTGTTTCAAAATGGAAAACATAAGTGGTGGATAATACAGAATAAAAATCTATTTTTACAATACAATAATTAAAACCATCGCAGCTGGATCACACGGTGTGTGTGTGTGTGTGTGTGTGTGTGTGTGTGTGTGTGTGTGTGTGTGTGTGTGTGTGTGTGTGTGTGTGTCTGTGTGTGTCTGTGTGTGTGTGTGCGTGGGCCCTAATTTCCATTTTACAACCAAATACGTGCACGCGCCTTACATGCGGGCTGCCCTGGACCTGACCACATTAACATATGCAGTAGGTGTGCACTCGCTAGACTTGCCACTCCACGGTGTCAATTGAATCGGTGTGTGTGTGTGTGTGTGTGTGTGTGTGTGTGTGTGTGTGTGTGTGTGTGTGTGTGTGTGTGTGTGTGGGGGGGGGGGGGGGGGGGGGGGGGTTATCCTGTGTGGAAGATATAAAACTCCACGGCCCAATTAGCTTTAACAGCAGTGGCACTTAAAGAGACAATTGTGGAGTGTTTAAATCTTTATTTACCAGAACCCCAGTAAATGCGCAAAGGAACAATTTACATGCCATTAAGTGCTTTTCAATAGGGCATTGACTGGAACTAAAATATGCCACTATATCTGCTTAATTGAACTGTTGGCTGAAATACGACACAGAAGGGCTGATTGACGTTTGGAAGCTCAGCGCGTCTAAACGGGGCCTTTACACAAACATCGATGAGGGGGGACCTCACTCACGTCTCTGTTTTAACGCCATGCGCGCTCTCGTTTTCATTTTGCGTCCTGTTAATCACGTGGTGAGTGTTAAAAAGGTGGGGGGTTAAATCACAGCGGTTAGTGTGATAATCTTTGCGTAATAAAACTCCAAATAGGAAGACAGAAGCATCCAGAAAGGAGACAGTGTTTGTGTAATAATGTGACCCAGTCCATTGTGTTATCGAGTCCCACACACACGCACACACACACACACACACACACACACACACACACACACACACACACACACACACACACACACACACACACACACACTCTCTCTCACACACCGCTGTCATCACAAACAGGCTCTGAACCAACTTTGGAGAGCAGATATCCCAGAGTGCATCGGGGACAACACAGGCCGAGAAAGACGCGTTTGTTTGTCTCTCTGTCTTTCAGATCCAAAATCGATCATTTATCAGCGTGCTACTCTGGAAGGGGACGCCTGGACCTGAAATATTGATCCATAGGAGGTCATGCTCCCCCCGATCTTTGGCGAGGCCTCAGACGATCCTTGTTTGCGACGACGCGCTTATTTGACAGGAGCCAGATTATCGAATGAGTTCGAAACAAACGAGTCCAAAGCAGAAACACTTGAGTAACCTATTCGAGTTGTTTGTTTGTTTGACCCCTTTAAAGTCATAGCTGTGAGATGTCATCAATTTTGATCGCATCCTGCTTTGATTTCCTTTGTTTGCTATCTTCCTGTGTGTTTTTGTTTGTGTGTGTGAGAGGGTTGTTTGTTCAATCCCGCCGTCTCCGCGGGTAAAACCGCTGCATGTGTGCGTAAAGAGCCAACACATCCGCGTTTGCACCCCGTGTGTTTGAGAGACGCGTCCTCCCTTTTGTCTCGAACCCCTCCAGTGTCGCACAGCGTCTGTTTATACTATCATGGATCGCGGCATCAATCAAAATATAGATTTCCCCCAACATTTAACACCCCAACTGTCATGATGAAGTTTTACTCGATACAATCGACTAATAACTTCTAGTAATGTCTGTTTGAGCAGCTATTGACAGTCTCGCCACATTGACTTCTAATTGATCCCTCCACATCACTCAGGTTGGGAGCTGTCTCCTCACTCACCTGCAAGCCTGAGCGCCGACATCCGCTGGAACTCGGGCTCCTGGAGCCACTTCCACATCCTCCTGAACGTCTCCCGGCCGGACTTGAGTTTACTCCACGGTTTAGGGTTCCGCAGCAGGTCAGACAGCGTTCCCTGGGACCGGCACAAGATCCTCTGAGCAAAGATGGCCTGGGGGATGCTGTAGCGCTTGAGCTCCGCCGTTATTCGCTGTGCCACCTCCTTGGTGTTTATCTCCTCCACCTGCCCCGACCCACCTCCCTGCCCGCCTCCCACCACCGTCTGCCTGTCCCGGTCTGACAGCATGGACCCGTTTGCCTGAGAGTGCGGATGGCTGTGATGGTGTATGCCGTTCAAGGATGTCATGAGCCCGGCCCCGTGGCCCCCGAGACCCCGGGCCAGGTGCTCCTCGCCCCGGGACAGCATGGCCGCGTGGGACTCGAAGCCCCCCGAGGAGATCATCTTGTCGTTGGACAGGTGAGCTCCGGGACCGTAGGCGCTGAGAGTCTGCTGGGAGCTGTGCAAAGACCCGAGCCCGTTGGACAGAGGGGAGAGAGGCTGCCCCATGCCGGACATGTCTTTGGGGTAGTGGCCGTAGAGGTTGCTCATGGAGGCGAGGCTGCGGTCGTCCCTCATCAGGGTGAAGCTGCCGCTGACGTTGCCGGCCGCGAGTCGCTGGTGCGCCGGATGATGGTGAGCATGCGGGTGCGGGTGGTGAAATTTCTCCGACACGGTGGATATGGGGGGCAGGTGCTGCAGCGGCGTCAGCGTGGTGTAGGTGCTGCTCAGGCTCATCCCGGAGTCGCACGACATGGTCATGGCCGGGTGCAGGGGTCCGGACAGAGCGTGCTCCGTGCGGTAGTCCCCCGCTCCCTCCAGTATCGAGGCCATGCTGGACACCATGGCCGACCGCCCGTGCGACACCAAGTTCCGGTGCGACGCCGACGACTGGCGCGCGTGCGGCGAGTTCATTAAGTCGCTGGTTTGATGGGAGTGAGATACGCCGTGCAGATTTCCAATGTTTTCCATTGTAAGCTCCATCGTTGGAAAAAAAAAAAGGGGATCTTTATTTCCAACCCCTCTCTCCACTCTCGCTCGCTCCCTCGCTTCTCCCCCCCTCTCTCACCGTCGCTCTATCTCACACTCCTTTCCAATAAATTGTGAACGATTTCAAAGCCGAGCCATTGATTGTAGTTGCCTCTCTGCAGTCAATCCAGCATGGTTTTTAAAGGATCGGGTCCCGGCGTGTGAAGGTGTGTGCGCCTGGCTGCTCTTCTCCCGCTGTAGCACCTTCCACGATGCCCAAAGCGCCGCTCTGCTCGCTCTCTCTCGCTCTCTGTGTGTACATTGACGCGCCCGCGCTCCTGTCAAGATGAGACCGAGCCTGTGCGCATGTGCGCGCCCCCGCCGCCTATTCCTCGCACGCTCGCGCGCTCATCGCCAACCTGACGTCACTGGAACCTACGAGTCATGGGGTTGTTGGCGTTTTGCACGCGGAGAAATTCCTGAAAACAAGATAGCATGAGATAAAACACAGATGCGCAATGCGTGCGCAACGTTTACACTGCTGGATAAGGCGGACGCGCGCCTCGGCGTGTCTGATAAAACGCGCTTGACTCGGCGCCAGCAGCACATGTGATGCCTCTGTTGAAGGTTAAATATTAATTGACATGTGTCACGTCGGGCCACGAGTGTAATGAGACAAGCACGTTATGTGGAGGAGGTCAGCGGCATCCTCCGCAAGCTTGTTGTTTCTTTATTCATCACTGAAGACGCATCGCTTCTTGATGCCTGCTGCTATAATTACTGTATTTGTAGTGATGGAAAACATTCTTCCAGAGATTCATGCAGTACATCTTCAGACTGGCTGACCTTTGACACCGTCTTATTCTCCAATGAAATTGCATTTATCGCTCTAAAATCTGAAAAGTATCCCGATCAAATCTTACTGATCGACGTTAACTTTAACTCGTAACTTTTTCTTCCAATTGATTTTCTTATTTTTTTATTTCCTTCAGCAAAATGTTACTGAAACAAATCTATGGAGTTTCGTGTCTTGATCACCGCCCGGAGGCTTTGACCCCTTCCGCTTCTTCGCTTACTCGGATTCAGGCCACGAACCCCCCCCCCCCCCCCCCCCCCCCCCCCCCTCATATACAACTCTCCCATGCTGTTGCGCGTCTCACAAAAGTTCCATATCAAACTTGCTGGCTGACGTCAATCCAGGTCAGCAATCCATCAATGTCAAAGTATGTATGGATCAGGAGATGCATCGATAGGCTGCTTATTGCAGGAGCCCGCAGTGTGTGTGGACGCCATAGGGATTGGATTTCCCCTTCACACGGCTAACACGCGTTTTTGGGTGTGAACACAACTTAATGCATTCCAGGTATTGCTTCCTCCTGTGTGGATGCACTGTCACGAGCACACGCACGGGTGCAGCGCAATATAGCCAATATCAAATTACCCAGAAGTAATCAGGTTGCAATAAAGCTGCAGCCACAGTGGACTGAGCCGTTATGGTGGATTTACGTTGTTTTAATGCAGAAGGTGCTTCGTGCTATTTTATCCCCACGTGACCTCGACGATGAGGGACTGTGTGTGTGTGTGTGTGTGTGTGTGTGTGTGTGTGTGTGTGTGTGTGTGTGTGTGTGTGTGTGTGTGTGTGTGTGTGTGTGTGGTCACCAGGCCTTTAGCTGCTCTGTAAACTATGTGAACACCTGGCATTTACACCGATGTTATGTAAAATGAGCTCATTAGGATTTCGACCCGGAGCTGCAGGAAAGAAAGGGGAAAAAATAGTCCCAACCATCCAGGAAGTGGCTCCACTAATCATTTGTAAAGAGTATAAAATAATTCCCCTGACCAGTGTTTACCAACATTAGGTCAAGGCCATCCATAACTCCACTGATGAATGGAAATATCAGCGGCCTTCTCCTCCTCAGATAATGACCCTTAAAGAAGCGGCGTCTTTGCTGATTTGCCAAAAAGGGGGGAGAGGGGCTTTTTTTGGCTTGTGCCATCGGGAGAACAGCAGTGTCCGCTTGGGTTAATGTCCCCGTATTGATCCCCAGCAAACCACCGCTATCGAAAATGAATTACCGAAGCCCGCACAGCAGCGAATCCGTCATCTGTGCTCAGCCAGCCGGCCAGAGCAGCTTATTGGTCGCGGTGGTGATGGATGTTAACGCTCATTGCTGGCTCCCTGCTCCTAATTCACCGGTTTACAACCCAAAACAGGCCGAGAAGTTTCAGCGAGGACTTGGAAACTTCATACATGCTCCCTCTGTGTCTCTCCCTCCCTCCCTCCCTCTCTCTCTCTCTCGGGGTCAGCAGGGCGTGGGGAACTGATCAGTGTATTTCCAATCAATGTTGTTTTCTTCTATTTTAATGCAGCTTGGCCAAATCGTTCATCCAGTCAGCCAAAATAAAAAAATAAATAAAAATAAAAATAGATGCAAAATAAACCCAGCTATTTTCTTTAGTCCACAACAACAAAAAGAAAATCCATCCGTCCGCCTAGAGCTCGGTTTTAATTTGTATTTTAATGTACTGTTTTGGAATACTTAAATAAGCATAACCTATGGCGAATACAATATGAAATATTAACTGTGTCGATATCTGCGGTGTGACTGGGGCGATGCCGGAGAGACCCGGTGATTTATTTCATATTAATAACGGCGGGCGAGGCGGTGGCCTGGTTGGCATCGACTTCACACACACACACACACACACACACACACACACACACACACACACACACACACACACACACACACACACACACTGCTCAGTCTTTATTGTGTGTTTTTTATTTATTTGTTATTAATATATTCCATAACATGTAGAATATTTCCATTAAACTCACCATCATACAGTTTGTCTTTATGAGGCCACAAAGCACGTTGTGTGTGTTTTTTTATTATCTTTAAGCACTGCTGTCGTTTGCTGATCAACTAATCAATGCTGAACCCGGAGCTTCGCTCGATGCCTTTCTGAAGGAGGTCGATGGCCCAAAAAGCATTCTGCTCTGCCGCGTTGAGGTGAGGTGCGTCCCGTTTAGTTTGAGGTGCGTCCCGTTTAGTTTGACCTGCGTCCGCAGGAATCACCACATGGCACTCAGCTGCAAGTTGGAGCTTTTCATGTGTGTGCTGCAGACTAAACTAAACCAAAAGAAATGACCTTCCATATATATGCATAGTGTAAATATAGGCTACTGTGTTGTACATTATTATTAGTATTATAGTGTCAGTAATCTGTAGATTCTAAAAAGCAACTTTAAAAACAATTTTTTCCCTTATTTTCCTTATTTTATTTGTTATTCTATGATTTTTCCGTATTTAATGTGAAAGGCAGCGTGTTCATGAGTTCCCGGGGAAGTGGACTGGTCCGTGTGTATAAGTGTGTGTGTTTTCCTTGGATCGCTCGATGAGACGGACTAATCTTTTCACGACTTCTTGAATGACTCCGCGGCTGATGCATCACGCTTAATGTATTCTAAAGTATATTTACTTGAATCTGGCTATTGGCAAAAGTTAAGCAGCGGTGTTTAGTAATGTCGCATTGATCAGGCCTCTGAGCAAGTCAGCGGGACGGGGCTGCGCTCTTCCCGGTGCACGCGCACACACACACACGCTGATGTGGCCTTGTTGGGAAACACTCACATCTGTCTTGTTTGCCTATGGCTCTACTTTAAGCAACCGCGTGTGTGTGTGTGTGTGTGTGTGTGTGTGTGTGTGTGTGTGTGTGTGTGTGTGTGTGTGTGTGTGTGTGTGTGTGTCTAACATTCTCATCATTTAAACACTAACAGTCCGGGTGTTTGTCGTGTTTTTCTGTTGGGGAAATCTTCTCAAGGTAATTATTTAAACTTCTGGCTTCGCCTTCAAATATTCCCAGTAAACTTCCCATATAAGCTTCCGGCTGAATCGATGTTATTTCCACCCGTTTGTCCTGTTAAATCTTTCCCGGCAGCCTCCCGTTAAACGTCGTGTTTCGCGGTGAAAGGCCGACGCGTTGGAAGCAGAACCCCACCTTGTGTTCCTAAAGCGTTCCCTGTAGTTTGTTAAGGAATTAGTGTGTTGCCACAGATTATTATATAGGCTACATTTGCATTTGAAAGAGCCCAGCAATAGAGGAGCGTGCTGATCAATAGCCCTGGTTGCCATATCGATCCATCCGCAGTCTGATCGATTGGCAGAAAAGAATCGGGCAGCACATCTCTCCTCCGCTCTTGGTTTCACTCAAAATGAAAGTCCATTCATGACGAAATGGACGCTTTAAAACGGCAGCGAGGCCTTTCTGCGCGCGTGCGTGCGTGCGCGCCACCTCTAAAAATGTTTAGGACAACAGGTGCCAAATAAGGCCGGCATGCCCTCCAGAACACGGTAAGCCGTTTCTTTATATATTTATATATTTCTACGTGTAAATAATTATTATATCATATATTTGGAAATGCTTATAGAAGAAAAGCGTTTGTTATTTTAAAAAATAAAATAAAATTCAGGACTGAAAAAGAGAATTCGGCTAAATTGTTCCGGGACAAACGTGTCGTGTAATTCATCGAAAATAAAAAAAGTTGGGACTATATATATATATATATATATATACACACACACACACACATTAATTTATTTAAGATTTATTTGCCATTAAGGTCATTCAAATGTTTGCAGACACGTTTTGACTCTGGCAGGCTGTTTGTGAAATAACCATCACTCCGGTGTGTTCACATGATGTCACTAATCAATAGAGCTACTAATCACGAATACAGTCAATAGTCTATAGATCCGATTGGGCTGGATTACTAAATATATGGAGGGTTTATTCTGAATATTCTGAAGGTTTATTCTGAGGGTTTATTTTGAGGGTTTATTTTGAGGGTTTATTCTGAGGGTTTATTCTGGGGGTTTATTTTGAGGGTTTATTCTGAGGGTTTATTTTGAGGGTTTATTCTGGGGTTTTTTTCGGACACCTCCAACTTCAGCAGCGAAGGCCTCAGAGTGCTGAGGAGACAGTGGGATATTTATAGTGTTGACAGCAGAACATGAAGAAATATAATATCAAATATAAGATTTCTAATCAGGCCTTTATTTTATTTTTGTAAATTCAGTCTTTGCAAAGTTGAAATAAAATATCCACTATTCATATACAATTTATTTATTTTATTATGGAGCATTTAAGCAGCCTAAATATAGTGTATGCTCTCTTATCTACATATAAAATAATATATTTATTTTGAAATGTTAGGGAAATAAAATCCCAAATTAAAGTGCGAATAGGAATAAAAACCTCCGTGCTTTATCCACATTTAATCAATCTGTTAACAGTGAAACCGTTGTCTGTGTGTGTGTGTGTGTGTGTGTGTGTGTGTGTGTGTGTGTGTGTGTGTGTGTGTGTGTGTGTGTGTGTGTGTGTGTGTGTGTGTGTGTGTGTGTGTGTGTGTGTGTCAGTTATTCCCTCTAGTAAGGCACGTTGTTGCAGGATTTAAAATAAACGATGTACATATTTCAGAATTCCTACAAAAACTGTGTGTGTGTGTGTGTGTGTGTGTGTGTGTGTGTGAGAGTGTGAGAGTGTGAGAGTGTGTGAGTGTGAGACAGAGAGTGCATTTACGTGAACGCTATCTCACATCCAAATAAGTCACAGTACACATTTGTGGTCCAAACGTTTAAACATAATGTTTATTGTAGATTCTTGGTTCTGCACACACACACACACACACACACACACACACACACACACACACACACACACACACACACACACACACACACACACACCTTTCTTTGCTTTTTAAATGGGTTAAAGCGATCCCAGACTGTAATGTGGATCTTTGAGCCGAGGCGCTGCTATCTATACGTTTGTCCTGCTTCATGGATGGTAGATTAGAATGATTATAGATTGTAATGTGTATGTATTATCTCACAAGCTGGTTAAGAGCATTATTCATTGTTCTTCCTCCCCTGCCCTCCTGCTTTTAAACCACACAGCTTTTTCCCCTCTTAAGCACTGCTAACGCTGGATTTATTCGGCTTAAAGAATAGCCTACACATCTTCCTCAAAGGGGATCAGACATTAAGTGTAGATCAAAAGGATAAGGTCTTAAAAACCACACAATGCTTCTTGCTCCACGCTTATTCTTATTCCCATATGCATGTTAATTCAGGGATTGTACACAGACTGCTTTTGAGCTGCTCTTTTCTTTCAAATTAGATTCATGTAATCAACAATGATTCTCATGGCACCGCAGGGCTTTTATTACATGCCCACACTTTATCCTATTCATCTTGTTCTTGTTTTCATTTGGTATAACACCAAAACGTGTTTATTATAATCCTGCATTTTTAGTTTTGTGAAGTGACAGGGTTGTAATCAGCAGAGAGGAAGAATACTGTGTTGATGGAAGTTTTTTTTCTTCCTCGTCTTCCGTGTTGTGGAGACAGAAAACGAGATGCGTGGATGCATTAAAAGCGTCGGCTCACACTAGTGTGCTTTTGTGTTTACACACACACACACACACACACACACACACACACACACACACACACACACACACACACACACACACACACACACACACACACACACACGCAGTATGAAACGGTGACACAGCTTCGGGGGAAAGTGATGGACCGCTCAGTCGGATTTGTAACATTCACTCAGAACTGGTGACCTACTGCGAGTCATCCTGGCTCCCAATATCAAACATTTTTTCTAGAGTGCTACAACTGCAGCACATGTTTTTTTTTTCTCTCTGATGGAATAAATAGTAAAAAAAAAAATCTCTCAGCCAGTATCGCTGAGCTATCTTGTACATCTTTCTTTTTTCTCCTCATGAGCCGAGTAGGAAAACCTCACAGGCGTGAGTATGAAAGGGAAACATGTATCAGTCGGAATAAATGTGGAATCAAGTACAATTGGCTTTTGCTTAACCCCCCCTCCACCCACCCAACCACCCACCACCACCCATACATGCCCCCCCCTTCCCCTCCTCCTCCCACCCCTCCCCTAGCGAAACTCCCACCCTCCACACCCGATAGAGCACCCGTTGCTAGGCGACAGAGGGAGAGATGGATTGAGGAGACATAGTCGATCAATTCTACAGAGAGAGAGGGGGGGGGGGGGGGGGGGGAGGATGGGAGGCAGGGGGGAGAGAGCAGGGAGGGAGAAGGTAAGAGAAAGAGGGAGAGAAGAAGAGAGAGGAGGGGAGGACAGAATGCAGAGTGATTGCAGTCGTACCGAGGCTCCGGTTCGGGCTGAAGACGCTCTTTTGAAACATTTATCTTTGTTAACTGTATCGTGCCTCCGAAAATAAATCCATCTCTGCAGCTGTCCACCCTTCCATCTTTGTCCAAGTGCTTCGCTTTAATACTTTTATCACTGCAAATTACAGTCCGCACCAGCAGCCCGTGTTTAATATTCCCTCACTCAAAAGAGAGTTAATTGTATATTGCATGCACTCTTTCTCTCCGGGCTCCCTCTCTTTCTCCATTAGTCACTGCTGCACACACACACACACACACACACACATGCAGATGCCCGGCAATACCACATGCCCCTCTGTGTGTGTGTGTGTGTGTGTGTGTGTGTGTGTGTGTGTGCAGAGCTGGGTGTTGAGCGTATCGACTGAGTATCGATCCCACCACTCACCTCCCTGCAGTCAGCTCTTGTCCTACATAGCATGCCCTGTCTGATTTCTCCCTTAATGGCTTTTATCCAGCTCCAATCTTTATTTAAACTGAAAAGTAGGAATTAGCACCCACTTCTGTCCCGGTCTCTCTTTACCTTTTTCTTTTCACCGTCGTCTCGGTGCGAGCGTCTGCAGCCGTCGGTCCGCTGACCCCGTGGCTACCATCGCGTTCCCACTCAGAAATGTGCAGTACAGTATGTTAACTCGCATTCCTTCTGGTCTCACACTGTTCTTTATGGGCCGGCAACTAACAACGCTTTCTGTTATCGACTCATCCCTCGAATCCTTTCATTCATCGATGAAGAGTCTGCTCTATAAAATGTCAGTCTTCAGAGATGTTATGTCCAAACCCCAACAATTCACAACCAGAAAAGATAAGGAAAAGCAGAAAAGGGCATTTTTGCTTGTAGAATGACTGGATTGTTGCCCATTGTTTTTCTGTGGCTCAATCGATTGAAAGATATGTTAATCTTATCTTAAAAACAATGACCTCCTATGTATATTGAAAAGAAAAGGCACAGGAGGGATGGAGAAAAAAACCCTGAGGGCTTGTAAAAGAAACCCACCTTAATAAAAAAAATCATATTTACATTACATTCATACACTGTATCATAGCTTATTAACATAAAACTGTACTCCATCAAGAGAAATCCATACTGGATGTGAAGAAACCCCTTCCTAATGTTTAATACAAGTGTTGAGGGAGAAGAGCCACAGTGGCGTCTCTGTTTAGCCCACAGCTTCAGCAGTTTGAGATGTTTTATTCCACCTGAGACTTCTTCTAATGTACACATGTGTGAGTGAGCTGCTTTCAGAAAGGCTTGGGACTGACCCTTTAACGGCTCGAGCTGCGAGCACACTGTATTTCTGTGTTATTACACTCCGACGTCATCGATCAATCGCAAACGGGGTCGTGAGACAAATCAAGTTATTTAAGGTGTTTATATGCTGGGTCGTCATGGCGACGGGGCGGGCGTTTCGGTCCCTCAAATGAGCGGCATTTATTCTGCACGGGCTACTTTTCATATTGATGGCCTTTCCTGGTTGTGATCAGCCAGCCGCAGCCTGGGGAGGAACCCTCGGCGTGCCGTCATCCCTTTCGATTTGATTTGATTTGTTGCTCATAGAGGGAAGTGATGGGAGAGACTCTTATCTCGGCCCAGCAGAAACAAGCCGTAGCAAATAAGACACATCAGACTATCTGTGCTGGCACACACAATGGGGATTAATTGATCCCCTAATACCACAGATAAATCAATTCCCCCCCCGCCCCCGCCCCCTGAGCTCTCTGGCCAATTGGATGGCCCTGGCGTTTGATCAACAGAGCATCTTCAGCCAATAGGTGGAGGGTTGCCAGCTGACTGACAGCGGAGGTTCTGGAGAAGGGAGTCCATCAGAAAGCCATTGGCAGCCGGAGTGAAAGTGATGGTTGGGGTGTGGAGTCCCAGTACACGGCAATCCACAGAGGTGGAGCCAAGCCGAGCAACAAGGTATTAATCGCTTGAAAGTGTGATTTTTAGGGACATGAAAGAGCATAATGCTCATTTGCAAAATATCAAAATGAAAGTTGACACGGCATAAATCTGTTTTCACATGAAACACCCTCAATAAAACCCATCAACACGTCTGCGTGCATCCGTCCTCGCCTCACAGATATGCATCCCTCGGTCAAGACATCAGCCATTTTCTCCCAGTTGCCCCATCTTATCTCCACCTCCGTTTGATCCGTCTCCATTAGACTCTCCCTTCCAGCCCAACACCATCCTTCTCACTCTTCTTTTGTAATCTCTCCCACCCAATCTGTCTCTTATCAGCACCCTGGCATTTCTGTCTTTCCCACAAACACTGTTTTCCTCATACAGCTCATATAATAACAGGCTAAAAATATGCCTTCTTTTTTTCCTCTCTTTCCAGTATTGATTTTGCCCGTAGCATTGTCTATAGAGAGAGAGAGAGAGGAGAAAGACGGAGGGCGGGGGAGAGAAATGAAGTAGAAACAACTGGAAAAAGAATGACTTTCTACGTATGTGGTAATGCTCTCACCTCTCCTGTTTTACTTAAGTGGAGAACCATCCTCTGCTTTACTTCAGCACAATGCCCTTCAATTGAAAGGTGACTGGCGTTTACTCGGGTCCTTTTCAGCAGCTTTCACCACTCGACCCCGCCGAGCCACCGAAGCACTCGCACGCTCTCAGCTTTTTAATAATAAGCCGCTGAAATTAGAGAAACCTGCCGTTGCAAACGTGCTCCGGATCATGCTTTTCAGGGAAAATGGTTGGCTCTTTTGGCACTGGTGTGTAATGGGAATGGAGAGAGTTGATCAATAGGCTATTGATCGTAGCTGGCCAGCGTCTGGGGAATTGAGAGTGAGAATAAAGGGGAGTTAGGGTGGGGGGTTGGCTCCAGGTTGAATTTTTAAAATGCTCTATTTCAGAGATGACAAATAGTCTATTTGAAAAAGGGAGAGACAAAGACGGAGGGAGAGAGAGCATCACGAGCAGACGGAGAAACAGTCTCTGCTTGTTGTTGCTCTCCGAGCGGAGAGCTTCTGTTTCCCAGAAGTTCCAGTATTTTGGACGAGAGCTGCTGAACTACAAAGACAAAGGGAGCAGGGACGTCTCAGGCTACAGTAGCTCCTGTGTTTTCTGGCTGGAGGAGGAGGAGGAGGAGGAGGAGGAGGGGATATTATAAAATAATCCTTCAGATCTAGAAGACCGTGCTTTAAAAGCAGCACACAGACAAATGGTTTACACCAGAATCCTGCAGCTGAGGTTACATTTAACCTCAAACCTACAAATAAGATACAGTTATGCAGATCGAACACCCTGAATTATACCGCGAGGGTCTTCAGGTCTGGAATCTTGCCAATAAATGAATTCTTTGAGTCGAGTTTACACTCCAAAAATGTACCTAACCTGCAAATGCAGCCAAATCACTATCTGCTATAGGAACAAAGGAGATAAAATGAATGTGACACATTGATAAATGGAGGGTAAGCTGGGCAGGGATGAATGCCCCACAACAAGGCCCTACCAGCACCCCCCTTTTTTTCTTATAGACACTAACAGACTATGAATCTACAGTCGTCCTAAAAGATCATTTGTTGCAACGACGGGTATTTAAATCATATCAAATTCTACATTTCCAGATACTTTTTCTATCCATATATTATTTGGTTAAACTTGTTTTAATATCCCAGTAAAACCGTGAGAACAGTTGCTTTTCTTAGTGTATCCAGTACAAGGAAAGCTTTAATTTTTTCAAATCTTTTCCAACGTTACCTTTTCATAAGAGACTAGAATCGATGCTGTAATCTGAGGCAGGTTATTTTAGAGTATGCCAGATTTAAGGCTTACAAAAAGAACACTTTTTTATGTCTATCTGACAAACAAAAGAGAGTGCAGATTTATATTCCTGTTAACCAAATGCTTCTTTCACGAGAAAAACACCTCAAACTCTGAGCTTCAAGTGGAAACGTACCGGCTCGTCAATGCGGAGAAAAACGAGCTGGAAGTATTACTTTTTGAAGGTCGCTCAACTCAACTGCAGGCAATGGAAAGCAGTTAGAGCACCAGTCTGTAAACACCCCTGAGAGGAACCTATACCTCCCAGTAAAAAAAAAAATCAGCTGTAAATAATGTATTGAATGCAAACTTAAGGTCCACGGGGAGATATGGATGGGCTCATTACTCTTTTAGTTTGCTGGGCTTTTACATAGTCCACACAGCTCTCAACCATCCACTCCAGATGCTCCCCTTCGCTTTTGATTTAAGGATGCTTTTACCTGCGGATATTGTTATGGATATAGGTATTGTCTTGTGTTTTTTATTCTCTACGCATCGCCCTGAGGTTTGAAGGCCGTTAACTCGTGCACCCACACACATGCTCAGTGCTATTTTTTTTTAAATGTTGGTGTGTGTGTGTGTGTGTGTGTGTGTGTGTGTGTGTGTGTGTGTGTGTGTGTGTGTGTTGTGTGTGTGTGTGTGTGTGTGTGTGTGTGTGTGTGTGTGTGTGTGAGGCCTACGCCTGCCTTGTCCGGGGAACATTGATCTCGAAGCCGGATGTCAAACATTTTAGCGCCGATCTTGGCCTTGTTATTGCCTCGCACAGCCGGGTTGTTAATGCATTAAAAATCGTTTGTCCCCTATCTTTCCCAACCTATCTGGCCCTACTGCCCCGAGCAACACAAGAATACCCCTCCGGTGTAACATACACACCACTCCCGCCCCCCCCCCACTCTGTTTCCAACCACCTCCTTCCATCCTCCGTCTCAATCAATCTTTACGACACCCGGTTGCATCTCTCTAATGTTTCCGGACTTGACCGTATCCCCGTTCAAAAATTCTTAATTAAGCCCGTTCTGTGTGTTTACCGTTGGGCAAATTACAATCTGACGGGGCTAATAAAACAACATTTGGCGAGAGAAAGGCCAAGAGGAGCATGTGCTGTGACCCGAACCTCTTTCACCCGTCTCTCTATCTCCACCTCAGCTTATCTCCTTCCATCCCCACCTCTTCATATCTGCCATGTTTTCTACCTCACGGGTTTCGAGGAGGAAAGGGGAGGGTGGGGGGGGGCAGAGGCGTTGGTTTGGCACCAGTAGGTCCAGGGTCTCACATCCGTCGCCGCCGACGCGACTATTTGTTTTAAGTGCTCACATGTCGTCTCGGTAATGCCGTCCAACGCGCTCACTTCTCATCTCTGATTATTAAGATGCATGAAGCCGCCTGCCTGCATGTCAACTCTCACAGATATGAGTCATATATCTACGTTCACATCAGCATCTTTCTTCATTTGGGTATTGACTCATGCACTGTTCTCACATTCTGCGATCCATAGCCCACACAGTGTGTGTATTATATCTCTATTTCTGTGCACTTTTGGCCGGTCACCTGAGAACTGCCATTTGCTTTGTGCTAAAGCATGATGGAGAGGGAGGCCGTGTCACAGGGACCTCCTCATTTGCTCGGCTTAATGTTAAACACTCACACAAAATGACCTCGGTGTTTGTAACGTGCACGTAAACAGTATGTAGAACCACAGGAGTGACACGGGGAAATCAAATGCCAAATAGAAGAGTTATTATGGCTACAGCACTTCTGTGACCAAAATCAATACTGCGCAACTCTGCGCGGGTTTTGACAATGTGGTGCGTTCGTGCTAGAAAGTCTTCTCTCAACTCACAAAAGAACCCGAGAAGCTGCTCGTAGCTGCAGAAATATTCAAATACATGTGGTAGCAATCCGGCTACAGAGAGATTCATATGGTGTATTAATTATAGATATTTTCCTGTCTTTGTGAAGTTTTTAATTAGCTGATATTCCACGGTTTGATGTTTTCAAGTGAGGTTAAAGGGAAGGTAGAGTCTCTTAGAAACTATTTTTGATGGAATTCTCTATCAAATGTCTGTCAAAGGGGGGGGGGCGTCACAGGACTGTAAGAATCTTTTTAGGGGCGTGGCTTTGGAGGGAGGCCTGAAGGGGCGGTCACTGTTTCCAACCTTCTAGCTAGTTTTTGTGACTTTTGGACCGAGTGCTGCTAGCTGTTTTCATCGGAAAACATCAGTACTTTCAAAATCAAGGTTACTCTCGCTGGTTTCAGTTTGAAGCAAGTGTTTTTGTTGCCGAAACAGAACCAAGCGCTATTGTTTTAGTAGTTTGTAATTCGTAGTTATTTTAAGCCAAACCATGATGGGTGTTTTTTTAACCTAACCATTCTGTAGCCTCAACCTAACTATGTAAACATCAACATAACATCTGTATAAAAGTCAGGTCATTAGGAAGATGCCTTATTTCCAGGCATTAAAGGTTTGGTGGTTCAGTTCCCGGCTCCACCCTGGCACATGTCAAACGGTCCTTGAGCAAGACCCCGAACACCAGCTTCCCCCTGAGTGAAAGTCACTTTGGATCACAGACTCTGCCAAGACACACATTGCTCTTGATTTTTCTAAATAGTAATTTTCCAGTGTTGTGAGCAACACAAACTAAATCCCATTCGCCTTCGCTGTATTGGCGTGACAGCAGAAATCTAGGTGGATATTTTTAAAACCTAAACAAATGAAGCCAAAGGAATCTCTCGTGGCTAAGACTGTTTAAAGCTGCCAAACACACACCTTACATATCCACACCATGTTACATCAAAGCCAGCAAAAAGAGTGGTTCACCTTATTTAACCAGAATCTGATTCCCTGTAGAGAAACGTAGTAAACCAACATGTACGACCGGAGACAAAGGCTTTGTTGGACCAGCATGTCCGTCTTAGAAGGTATCGTCTCCTCAAACCCCGAGTCGATCACAAAGACGTGTGCGGCTCTAAAGAAGGACAAAAACTAGAAATTCTACACAAAATATAGAAAGGTGTTGTGTCCGGGTCGATGCTGTGTGTGTGTGTGTGTGTGTGTGTGTGTGTGTTGCGATGGTGACAACGTATGCCGGTGTGTGTTCCGCCCGTTTGTATGTTGCGCTACACCAGCTGACAGGTGCAAAGCCCTGCGGGACGCCGCTGTTGTATCTTACACTCGGCTGAACATATACAGCACATCAGAGGTGTAACAAATCCATTCCTGACTGCCAGAACCTTTCAGAGAGTTTCTGTGCCTGTGAACAAACACATCTTCAGGTTTCCACACCTTCACAGCTGATGTGTGTCTGACACACACCGATGAAGAGCGGCGGATTCGTGGAAAGACGGCGTAGACGTGAGTGTGTGTGTGTGTGATGTCTCTGTGTGAAGCATCCCTGTCTCAATGGCGTCTTTAGAGAGGTTAATCAGAGGAGAGGTTGAGGAGAGTGTCGGGGCCGGCTCCGGTGAAGAGTCCTCGAGCCCTCTCTCTCTCTCTCTTTCTGTGTTGACACCTCTTAACCTCAGTCTATCATCTCTCACACTCACACACTCCACTTCTATTGACACTCGCCCGCCCCGCCGCTCTCCAAAGACCCGAGGAGAATCCACTACAGTGATTGTCCATGAGAGGGGCCGCCTTCCAGCCCGCAGAGAAGAAAGGATTATATAATGCGCCGACATACGGCAAACAAGACGTGATCAGCTGCAGTCCTTTTCCTGGCGTGTTTTCCGGAAGGATCCGAGAGGAAAAGCCTGACAGGTAGAACGAAGGATTGATGAATTACCCAGAATCCTCCACATGCATCAATTTGTAAATTAATCCCTCTCTCTTTTGTCTTCTCGCACCCAGGAAGTGTACAAGATCTGCATGTCCACCACTGTCAGCGGCTAGTGTAAGTGGGGTCAGGAGCTCGGGGTCAACCGAGAAGAGGTCAAAGGTCATAGAGCAGTGGGTCTTGTTAAAATACCTTTTAGCCTCCTTCAGGGATATTATGTAATGGCTCTGGGAATAAGGTTGGGTTCCAGGTTGACTGTTTTGTGGTGGACACTGGATGATATATGTGTTCTGCTTTATGCCAGATGTATATTCATTACCCTTTTTAAAGAAATCAGGATGCAAAAAGGAAGTGCCGGGAGGTCACCAGGGGTCACGTGTAAGAGGTCGCATTTATGTGTTTTTGGGAAGGTGCATCATCCAGGAAGCGATCGTCTTACATAACACCTCTGAGGGTTTTCTTTATAATAAAGTTAAATTAAAATCTTCATAAGCTCTTCTGGCAAAACTATGTTTCTTTTCCCTCTTGGATCGTCGCTCATGCTCACCCGAACCGGTCCCGTAGAACCGGGTTTGTGCCGGTCAATATATTGGGAACGTTTGCATATCAATAAAACGAGTGCTGTCTTCAATCTTAATTTTTAATACGGTGATAATAAGTGTATTAATTTTCATAACTTCCATTCAATAGCTGTGGAATATGAGTGATGGTGGCCCATTTCTTTGTCCACAGGGAATATGCATCTCCCTCTCTCTCTCCCCCTCCTTGTTGCCATTGATCACCCCCCTGCACCGTTTTTCTCCCCCCTTTGTCCTCCGCTCTCCCTCTTTGCTTCCCCTCACACCATTGCGCTGTAAAAATTCCTCCTATTCCTCATTTCAGCCAAGCTAACTGTGAGCACTACCTTTTATCAGTCCAGAACTGTTAAATTAATAAATTGGTATTGACAAGCTATCAGCCAAGGGGGATAAATTATTTGGGAACAGGAGGCTAGGGTCACATGACTTTTAGTACCCACGATTCTGTAATTATTCCCCATGAGAAGAACCTTGGTGTGGTGCATTGCCCCCCCACAAACACACACACACACACACACACACACACACACACACACACACACACACACACACACACACACTTACAGGAAGAACTATAAATATCCTCACATACAGTGGATTGCACGCGCCATGGGAATACTGACGATCATTACTGCTATCATAACCGTCATGATACAGGATGTTATCCCGCTGGAGATTTTATCATCACAATTTACACTAAAACCATCAGTGGAGGAACCTGGAACGTACGGGCGGCGTTGAATGCAAATGATTGCGATGTATCGAGCCTCGCGTTGCCGTGAGCGGAGAGCCGGCTACCTGCTAAGGTGGAAAAGAGTGGGCTGCACCTCCTGCAGCTGATGGTCTCCTCTCGCTCCGTAACCAATGCAAATGAGTGGAGGTGCGAGCTACAGGATGGAGGTGCAGCGCTGCGGACGAAGGGGGCAGCGAGCATGTCAAGAGTGCCAATCACAGAAGTGCTCTTGTTGTCCTCCGGCCATCGCTGACCTTACGACCCTGGCCGTGGCCCTAAATGTCAGAGGTCACCAACCAGGGTCAGCGCAGATCACTGCAAGACCCTGGCCAGGGATGCGTCACCATGGCAACACGCCGCTCACTAGAGTGGAGGAGAGACTGGAGGGGGGGGGGGTTACATTCTGTATGCTGAAATCATGCACACAGATACACGTCAACACACACACACACACACACACACACACACACACACACACACACACACACACACACACACACACACACCAGGGTGAGCATCACATCTGTGGGGTTTTTTCTTTCTTTCCACTGGGAGTCGAGCCCCCCCCCCCCCCCTCCAGTGAACTAACACACAGCTGGGCAACATCCAAAGATGCCTGGCATGAACACTCAGCAAACACATCCACAGTTAATTATTTGGCCATATATTACGTGTCAAGATGGCTGCCCCATCCTGCTCTACTGTGTCACTATGAGAGGAGGAAATATACTGTATGTTCATGAATGATAGTGAAGGGGGAGATAAATACTGATATTTAACTAAATTAAATACGTTTTAAATAATTAACACCACGTGCTACATGTCTTACTTCCAACAGGAACAACCCACTGTGGGTGCATGAAATAATAAAGGAGGGGAAACGAACAACTTTGCCACATGCACTCACATGAAGTCGGTCCGGAAATATTCGCTTGCACGTTGCGTCATCTAGTGGCCGGATCAGGCCGCGTCCTCGGCGCTCCTGTCCGGCTCCTCGGCGCCGTGAAAGAGCGGGGGTGAGGTGGGAGTGGAGGGGGGGGGGGGAGAACCCCGCTAGTCTGCTTTTGTCTCCGGGGAGCTCCGGTCGATGCCTCGTCCCACCATATGTCTGATCGCAGCTGCCAATCAACAGGTCAACGCGACCTCGGGGAGGCAGACACCGGTGGGGAGAGATCAAACACGGACCTCGGGGATGACAGATGCAGATGGAAGGAGGGAGGAAGAAAAGGCAATAAAACATTGCTTCAAAGATGGCAACGGTGCACTAGGAGGCAAATTATTGTTAACAGTAATCTGCAGAATAGCGCCTCGCATTGGGATCGATTGACTATTATGGAGCCTTTGAAGCCGAGGTAACGCCGGGCTATTGTTCATAGTGGGACACGAGCAGCAAATAGCAGCTGCTTTTGATTCAACTAGAGCGCTTCCTGAGCCTTAAATACTACTTATTCTATGCAATCATGCTTTGTAATGGACTTGCAATTTGAGCTCCTGCAGGCTTTGGGCCCATTGAGAGTTATATTCATCCAGTTGTGGTCGCAGCGCCATGAAAAGTGGCCGACATGTCTGAGTTTAAATAGAAGCCGAAATAATAAGGGGATAAAGTCGAACAAATAGTCTGTTTTTTTAATATCGTCTACTTAATATATTTGTTTTGAGGAGTGGACATACATGCTCTTCCCTCACCTTCTAGATGTTACGTCATTATTATTATTATTATTATTTTTATTAGACATAGTGAGAATTTACAGAATGCAGCCATAATGTTTATTATACTATTTTAAAACATATGCCTTAAAATATCCTGCAGCAATCTAAGAGAAACTAAATCAGAATGAACAATAGAGATAAATGAGAAGAGTTGATTGGTGACTTAATCAAAAAACATTCAAAGATAATGTGTTACTTTTAGATGTGTCATGTCTTCATATCAACCAAAGACCACGCCGATGAATTAAAAAGATGTGGTTTAAAGTGTGCTTGGAGACATGAAAACTCATCATTTTAATATTTATGTATGTAAAAAAAAAACCTGATCATTAAATGTTCTTTTCATCATTATTCATTCATTTAAATACACATCTTGAAGAACCCTGGTTGGCCGTTTTCAGGGAATTATGTCTATGAATTAAAATTCAAACATTTTGAAGACCTTTATGTCAAGTTATTTGTGTAACTGGTATTCTACAGTGCTGCTTATGAAATATATATTCACAAAATATGAGCTACAAGCTTGAAAACCCACCTTTTCCTTTTCCCCGTGCATCCCTTTGATCTACATGGTTCATCCTGTGAACTGTTGTCTGTGAGTCTATCGTCGAATCAATGAGATACATGTAAGCTAAAGGAACCAGCTTTGGAATGCCGCTGTAAACGTGTTGCATTAAAACACGGACATAATGTTTCATCGCCATCTCAGCGGGACTGATCTTCTTACCTCACTCTCTGCTAATCAGGAATAAGTCTTTGCGCCTTAATCTACGGCCCCCTGCACCCCTCCGCCATCCCATTAGATTAACCAAATGACATGCACATATGAACATACACAAACACACACACGCGGCTCATGACCTCAATCTCATTCTCCCAGAAAGGTAGTTAATTACTATTTTTTTGTGTCGAACAAAAGGGACGTCAGTTGCTGTATTTTAGCAGGAAATATGTGAACAAACTCTTTATGATGAATCTATTTTAGTTACTTATATTTTATTAAATAGCCCATCGCAACAAGCTTCACACTGATTTTGTTATTTGGATTGCCTTTGTATTTTTGCAAGAGATTTAGGTGTGTGTGTGTGTGTGTGTGTGTGTGTGTGTGTGTGTGTGTGTGTGTGTGTGTGTGTGTGTGTGTGTGTGTGTGTGTGTGTGTACAGCAAACATATGCAACCAAATTAAAGCCTTAAAGCTGCGTGAATTGAAGAGGATTTGATGCAGAGAGCAATTCATGGGAATTAAGCAAATTAGGTCTCCAATTAGCTGCTGACATTGAATAGGAAGATTTGGTGAACAAAAAATTAATTAGATGGATTTGTCATTGTTCTAATGAGCATCGCTAGAAATGACTCCTTCTCCGTATCTCTCTCTCTCTCTCTCTCTCTCTCTCTCTCTCTCTCTCTCTCTCTCTCTCTCTCTCTCTCTCCTAAGCTTTATCCTTCTGACATATTGTTTGTCGGTCTAGAATCTAATTTGGTGTCAAATATCGCCTTATTCAAATATTCAATAATTTGCAAATAAGAAGAGCGCGAGCCGAGACAAACAAACTTCAGAAAAGTCAATGTATGACCTAATCCTCTTAGGCTGGAGCACCGTTGATGTAAATGCCAACCTTTTGCAAGTCAGAGAGGAATTTCACTATTGATATGAGAGCCGGACATGTAAAGATTGACTTCATTCTTATTAACGGCAGTATTTTGGAGTCATTTTTATAACTTAACTGTTCCTTCTCATTAGAGACTTCCAGATGTTATTTTTAGGGTGTCCCTAATATGATGGCTTTTGTCATATTTACTTTGTTAGCTTTGTGTTCCTCCTCTGTATATCTTTCATGATTTCAGTCGCTGTCTGTTTCTTCAACTGGTTCTTAATGAATGGAGAGTCCCTAAAAGAAAAAAGCCCTCCCTCTCTCCCTGCCTCCTTCCCTTTCCTCTGCTTCCTTCATCCCTGACCTCCCGTGGTCTCCCTCTTTCTGCAGCAGCGGTTATGGATTACACTGTGTGATAAGCTTCCTATTTCTTGAAACTATTTGGGATTGCTCAGATTATCTGGCCTCGTATCCTTTTGGAGTCGGCTTTGAAAAGCCCTGATTTTAGTCTCTTAAGGCAGAAGATTTTGCATCCCGACAGCTTTGACTAATTAGCATCGAACAGCGGGTGGTATGTTAGCATTGGGCTCACTTTTAGTGCTATCTGCATGCACAAGCAAGTGTGTACGCACACACACACACACACACACACACACACACACACACACACACACACACACACACACACACACACACACACACACACACACACACAAATCACAACTGAGGCAGCAGAGTAAACATGTTGAATACAATATGATTTAATTAGATTATTACAAAACATTTCGTCTTTGTTATTCTAAAAACATACAAATGAAAGAAGTGCAGTAGCTCCATCAGATTCATACATTTGATCAACACCCTAAAATCGCCATAGTTTGCAGAGTATAATGTAACATCGTCCACTTCAGTTTCAACATTGCCTAATGGTGTATTCTTTAGCACATAAGACTAAAACAGGAATTCAGGGCCAAACCGTGGGTACACCACAAACTATTCCCATTTAGGGCACGGAGGCATGAAAGCCCGGGTGGAACCCCACTTGTGGCTGCACCCTGGACCAGGGCCAGTAGAGTCTGGGTGCCAAGCTGGAGAGAGGGAAGGTTTGGGGGCAGCACCAGCAGGTGGTTCTGTGGGGCCGGACGATGGCGGGGTAGTAGGGCGAGCTCAGGGAGAGCAGGGGAAGCTGCCCCGCCACCCTGCGTACCCTCCGCCGCGCCCTCCGGCAGTGGTAGTCCCCTTTGCAAAAGTCCTGGTAGTTTGTTGGGTGAATCGCCCAGAAGTGGCCTTTGCCGTTGTCGCTGCGGCCCGCTTTGATGAAGCAGTCGTTCAGGGACAAGTTGTGACGCACGCTGTTCCTCCAGTTTTTATCCTGTCGGAGCAAGTAAAGACAAGAAATCTGGTTAGGCCCCAAAAACAAAACCTGGAAACTGTGAGTAAAACAATGGGCGTCCCCAATTGGAAATTAACTTAGGTGGCGATAAGTATCGCTGATCCTCATCGGGATGTCACCTTGTCCTGTTGTTGGCAGGACGCGCCTATAGCGTGTCAAGACCGTATATGATCGCCGTGAGACGCGACACCCTCAGTTACCTTTTTAGCACGTCGAACCAGCGATCAACTTTAATCCACTAGGCTACGTCCAATCTGTTGTTGTCGCCCGGTAAAGGCAGAGGTGGTTTGCAACCTAGCAACAGGATTACTTTATTTGTGAATTCGCCAACAAGAAGCTCATCTAGTGTCCCCGAGAGCACCTAATTGCCTAACCACTCAGACAGATTACCTGCGCCAAGTAGGTCGCCTTGGGGGCAAAATGGCGGCTGCGTTATTTTTCCACGACCGAACGAAACTTCGCCGAAGACTTTTTTGGGGCGAACTTGTCTCGCGAATTGCCCCGCTGATAGCTGTGGGGAGTTGCTAAAGTAACGCAGACAGAGATCCCTTCAGTCGTAGTTTTGACTTTATCACCCAGTTGGACTTCCTCCTGACTAACTGACCGTTGTGTTCTTGGTAAACAGAAGAGTGTAACACAGAGTGGACGTACCTTACTCTTGAAGTACGGGTAGTGGTCCATGATCCACTGGTAGATGTCACAGAGCAGCAGCTTCTTCTGCTCCGACGCCAGGATCGCCTTGGAGATCAGTGCAATGTACGACTGGTTGGGTTTGTCCGCCGAGGTCTCTGGACCGCCGCCGGTCGATGTGCTGGTGGTGGTCACCTCCTCCTCCCCCTCCTGTCGTAGCTCTGCATCCCCCTCCTCTTCTTTGACTTTCCTTTCTTTAGTCTTTGCCTCTGACCTCTGCAGCTCCTGTGTCTCAGCGCGAGTCCCCACCTCTTCGGCTCGAGGATTCTGATGATTTAGCATGTCGCTCGCCGTCTGCTCTGCTGCACGACTTCCTGTCGCTTCTTCTTTGGCACCTTTGACTCCTTTATTGAACAGAAGGTAGTCAATAGTGAAGCTCAGTCCCAGACTTTCTCTGCCGCCGGTGCGGCTGCTTCTCTCCTCTTTTGTCATCTCTGTGTTCAGATATCTCAGACTCATTTCAGAGGTTTTTGTTGAGTGTTGAATAAATATCAGGTGAGAAATGAGAAGTTTCACAGCATGTCTATTTTCTCATAAAGTACGGGACCCTTCATTTACTGAACGCCTCAACGCCCCCCTCCCTTCTCGCGCCGAAGTCCTAGTGTTGACAAGATAAAGATGAGCCTCTCAACTGTTGTTAACCTTGACGCGCTCACGAGCGACACGATCTCAACCCGTGGAAATGACGTCAGTCTGCACGACTAAATACGTTTAGCGACACATTTTAATTCAAATGTTTTTCATCTTCAGTGATTTGATGCCCCGCCGATCAAAACCACTTGCTCAATATCCCTCACAGCCGCTTTGCTCCTGAATCGAAGAGTTGTGCTTCACGGTTGTGAAGGTGTCTCCTATTTATATGACTGTGAATTTATCCCTCACAGAAAGGGGCAAAGAAGGCACAGGGGTGGTCCAGGTAGGGGGTCTGAATTGAGGCGGATTATTTTTATTAACCTAAGCAAATCTTTGTAATTACGGGAGATTAAACACTCAAGATTTAGCGAGACGTGGAGTGCAGAGGAGGATGGATGCTGTACAATCAAAGGCCTTTTAGATACCGGCGATATCCTGTTAGAGTTGTTTTGTCCGTGGGGATGCTGTCCAAAGAATTACTTCAATTATCACGGAGCAGTAATTAACGGGTCAAGTTCATTGTTTTGGAGACAAAACACATTAATTTGAGTCTCCTTTTTTCTGGAAAGAACCTGAATGTACTGTGCAGACATGGACAGGTGACAGAAGACTGAAAAATCAAATGACATAACCTGTTTTTTAGTCCTTTATGTCACTTATTTCCATTATTATAAAATAGACATATTTATTGTCATATTTTTCATATATGAAACAGAAGCTATTAAATAAGTGATATGGAGTTCATCAAATTTAATCTTAGATATCTCAGAGATCAAAACTTGTATTGTTGTTTATCTTTATTTGTGTCATGCATATTTTAATAGCTAATTGTTGTTTATTTTTCCAGAGTGTAGGTTGTATTTCAGTTGTGCTCTCTAGTTATGTGTTCGCTCTGTGTTTAATTAAACTTCTGAAATGATATCATCTGTGCTCTGATTGTGACTGTATAATTTATTATGATGATTTTCTTTTCTATTGTTTTAGCTGAAACACAGTAGACCTGCTGTCTGTTATGATATACAGGTCAAACATTCTGTGAATTATACTTTTCACTGTTATAATAAACTGTGGGTTTTTTTCTTATCTTTACACTCAATAAAGAAAAAGCGAAAAATCGTTAATTGTTTTTGCATCTATGAGGTTTACTGAAGCACCTTAAGCGCCCTCTTAAAACATGGTTTCATTTAAATCCTCTTATAATTTGTCTTTAAGATCCTCAGTCAGATCACAGTCATGCAAAATATTTGAAAATGATCAATAAAAGCATACATTTTCTGTCTGCTTCAGTGAATCTGTGTCACACTTTCAGCATGTGAAATATTTAAATGCAAAAAAAGGCAAAAATGTTTCCAGTTACACTGTTGATAAATTCTCTTGGATCTCAAACAAATAAAGGTATGGTTTTAATGAGTTTCTGATGGACTCGTCAATGGTGGCGTTATAGAGAAAGACATATTGTCTGACACCATCACATATTAGTGCAGGTAACAGTAATAGAATAGTATCTGGATAGATCTGCTGCATTCTGTAGTTTAATTGAGGGAATGAATTAAATGACAGTCAAGTCAAATCATGGAGCATATTGCCCTCTTCTGTTTAAATAATGGAACATGTAATAGCCTTCATACGCAGCAGAGAGCACCATGCTGCCTTTAAATCAGCAAGCTTTTGTATTCAGATTAGGTTCATTATAAAGTCATGTAGGATTATGTCCTGTTAATTAAAAAATATGAACTGATATTTGAATTAAAACAAAACATGTTGCCTAAAAGACAAATGTTGTCAGGTTGGGCTAATTAAATTTAGACGTGTGTTTGGAAAATAACTGAATCCTACATTTCCTATATATCTTTATTTATAAATCATAATCATAGATAACCTGTTTCCACCAAGCACCATGTTGCTGGCACACAAAAAAAAAACAGCTGTCCTTACAGCGTTGCTGTATTGACGTTTTCACATCCAAAGTAAAGCCAAAACAAAACACACCATGTTATTACATGATACTGCAATTCCTTCAATTGATTTCTTGTGTTTCCATGAGCCTATTCTTTGCCACATATGAGGAGCTTCTGGAAAAGCAGGGCTGGATCAACAGAGGGAGTGTACATTTGTTCTCAACATACTAGTTTCCACTTTGCCACAAACGTGACACCACGTGGTATTTGTGTGTTGGACAGCGTATGACTGCCCCATGCTTTGACGTGGAAGTGTATTTCGTTAATTACTCATTTTTAATTCAATTATGAACATACCTTAGACAAAGCATTGTCACATCTCACGGCTGGACGCACGACCCGAAACGGAGTATTTTGCTCGGACGGGATTTGAACGCACCATGCGACCCGATCCACTTGACAGCCCATGCTTTACACCCACGTTGATTTTGAACAGCTTTCAATACGCACGTTCACAATATCTCGATACCATTGAACCGATCGATCATGGGTATCAAAATGTTTTCACACGTGGTGTCATCGATGGATGCCGCGGCCTATTTTAGAATTGAGACCCGTCTCTTAGTGTTTTTTAAAAGTTGCACTGTAACTTTAAAACACGTAGGTCCCGCCCACTTTGTATATAGCTCGTTGGGCTCTGATTAAAACCGCGCTGTGATTGGCCGAGACCGCCCGTCCATCAAAGCAGGCCCCGGGTTTCATTGGTGAAAGACTAGCCGTCGTCCCCGACTCTCGCGGTACTGCTGCACGAAGATGGCGGCCGAACTGGTGGAAGCGATGGCAAGTAGAGCTTAGCTAGCTTCGGTTTGGTGGGAGTAGAGCGCGGGAGTGTGGTTTGAAGCGGAGCCCTGTGTCGCGGGGAAACCGGGGGCTTTGTGTGAATATAGTTAAGAGTCTGTAATCTTAGAAATGTGTCGTATTACACGCACGGCGCTACGAACTAGCCTGTGCCGCTCACGGAGCTAGCATGCTAGGCAGTGTTAACAAGCCAAGTGCGTTGGTTTAGCTAGCATCACGCTGGCTCTAAAGGAAGACACTGAAAATGAATGATGGGACCATAAAAAACCCTCGGGGGAGGGGGTTGTAGCATGCGTGCTTCCCGGCGCGTTACTATTCGACGTTATTCGGCTTATAACGATGTCTGTCTGTTGTTAGCCGGTTCGTTTGTGAAGCTGTGCACCTGTCAAAATGTCCAGTTGCCATGATTGAATACCCGACAGCCCAGTCTGAAGAGAAGCTAGCCAGTAGATTAGCGCAGGCTATATTGTTGAAGTGAGGCTGAAGAAATGCCAACGTTGCTGACTTTGTGGATGCATTTGTTGCACGGCACGTCCACCAGAAGCTCAATGGACGGTTATTGTGCACATTTAACCCAGACACGGATAGAGAGCAACTGGTGTGCAACTAAACCAGACAAAGCTAAAGCGTGCTACATGGCTCAGGTCTGACCAGCAACAACAACATCCCGTCTGCGTCGCTTATTATACGTTGTTGTAGCCGACGAACATCCTCATGGAGGCTGTTTTAATTTCTCTTATGCGGCTTGTCTTGATATCCAACTCCACTTTATTATGCAAACATTGTGCACATTGTGTGTTTAGTGCCGCTAATCGAAATGTGGACCGACTGCGTCGAGTGAATGAAAACGTTTCATTAGCATTCGGTTTCATTACGCTTCAAGTCGGCGAATCCAGAGTAACATCCGTGTTTATTATGGTTTGTTTCTGCGCAGTTATGGTTGACAAACCAGTAGATACAAATCAGATTTAAAAGCGATGTAACCATGACTTTGTAAACATTATGCAACATGTTGTTATCAAAGTGTTTTTTTGCACACGTTGGTTAGTTTTACGTTAAAGGGGTATTCTACCTGACAACAGTATGTTTAATTAAAGATCCAAACTCTTCGTTTTCCCACATATTTAATGTTTTTTGTGTGTGTGATTCATATATATGTCTGTCTGTTTCTCTTAACTACAGATTGAGTTTTATTTAATGCCAACACAGTTTCTATAATAAGTTATTAACGGGTTGATAATGCAAGTGGCCAGAACAAGGAGTGACTTCTATTATGTCCGACTAATTCCGAGGCAGGTTCAAGTCTCTATGGGATTAAAGTGACTGAGGACAGAAGCTAATTTTAGAAGGAATCAAATAGACACCTTTATGTCACGTTAAAGGCTGCATGTTAATTGTAAAAGAATTGTGTAATGCCTGTCATGGGCGACATTTAGTGGGTGTGATGAGGGCAAGGAATTGGATTCAGTTAATGGGTTTTCAGCCAGGATATTTAGGAACGTTATAGATTACTGGAGCAATTCACTAGGGATGAACAGATCTCCAGATAAATATGCCTGGGCTTTGGGTATCGGCTGATACTGAATACAGTTCCGACGCCAGTGTTTAAAAAGCTGTAAGCCTCACGGTGTAGAAGTGACTGGGATCATTCTTTTATGTGTAAGGACAAACCAGGCTGGACTTAACCATTGCTATTCTAACTGTATTAAACACAAAAGCATAGATATAAATGTCCTGAATTATGTATTATTAAAATAATAACTTGATAAAACAATGTTCAAAATTAACAGGAATCACAATTCAGACGTAAACCCTTTTTAATTACTGATATCGGTATCGGTGCGTCACTACAATTCAGAGTAATAATGGTGATCTACAGGAATGTCTTTTCCACCCAGTTATACAGGTAGAGCATATTTGTTTTTTCTCACGGCACGTGATACCTTTTTAGAAAGTCAGACTGAATATCTTCAGATAAACATTGATTTGAAATGCTTGAAAAAGTCCGAAGTAGAAGAAATCTAAATCCATTGGCACCGTGGTAGTATATGGTTTTGCATTTCCAGCAAGCATCAATACACCATGGATTGAGACTTGGCTCTCAAAATGAGTCGGGACATGTAAATTCAAACCTTCCCCTCTTCCGGACTTGATTGTCCCCGTGTTGGGTTTCTAATATTTTTGTCTTCTCCTTCCTCTAGAACATGGTCAAAAGTTTCCGGGTCTCAGACCTGCAGACGCTGCTGGCCTCAATGGGTCGCAGCAAAAGTGGGCTGAAACAGGACCTGGTGGGGCGTGCACTGAGGCTAGTGCAGACCGAATACAGTCCGGAGCTCCTGAAGAACGTCAGGCAGCTCTACGAGTCGCGCTTCCCCAAAACATCTGGCTGGCTTGCGGCGCGGCGCCCCGATGGCGTCCCAGTTGCCTACTCATCCCTCAGTTCCTCCCCAACTGCCACCTCTCAGGGCGCAGACTACCTCAATGGCATTTCCAAACCGATCACCACACCTGCAGCAGAGGTCAAGCTGGTGCCACTGCCCTTCTACCAAACCTTGGAGACCCTGTTGTCTCCCACAGAGCTAAGTGAGTGTGTAGAGTTTAAAGTGTCTGTATCCTTTTATGTTTCATGGAAATATAATATCCACATACTGTGCGGCTTGTGTGATGGATTTTTCTCTACACATGTTTACAGTTGCCCAGAACAACGAGAAACTGCAGGACAGTCAATGCATATTTGAATTAACACCAAACCAAGCAGACCAGATCAGAAATGCAAGGTTAGAAAATCTAAACTTTCTTCCCAGTTCTGTATTGTTAACATTAGATTTATTTCCAAACTCTGTAACTAATGCTTATTTTTAATATGTGACTGTTTATAGTGAGCTTCGTCCAGGAATGAGATCAATCCAAGTGGTTCTGAGGTAAGTTTGAATTCCCATTGAAACGTTATACTTTTTTCACTATCCTTTTGCCTGCTTCTGCCAGTGAATGTGTTGCTGTTCTTTTGTTAACATGCATGGGGAAATGGCTTTTTGAATATCTACTATAGTCTACTTTTAAAATGGAGCATCTGATTGAGTACTCAAAGACTCAACTGATACAGATTCAGTCTTGCCGATTTGGCAGAAAATTCCGACATTATAATACTTACCTTTCTCTCGTGTCACTCTTTATTGCAGAATCTGTTACACAGACTCCATCGGTGTCCAGGAAGACCAGTATCCTCCCAACATTGCTGTCAAAGTGAACCAGTCCTACTGTCATGTGCCGGTGAGTTTTCTGACATCTCTGAGACGAGCCACGCCTTCAGAGAACAAATGCGACTAAAGCTGGGCTGTTCTGTACTTCTGTAAATAAATTCCTCAGTCTTTCCTGTAAGCCAGTTATTTTTAACCAACAGAACACAGGTGGATGATGAATAAGACAAGAAAAGACAATATCCCGGCACTGATAGTGTTGCGTAGCTAGCCTAAAGGCAACAACTCACTGGCAAAATGTCAGTGGAAAACTCTCCATCTGGCAGTCTGTGTTCACTGTTCATGTACTACTGGGAAGCTCAGACATCCAGGGTGAGAATTTGCTGTTGTGTTGAGGTGTGTAGTCGGTAAATATAACCAGAAAGACAACATTCACAGACTTTAAAAATACTTTTAATTGTGGTTTTGATACTATATATTTTTGTAATAAACTACCCAAAGTTGGCTTTTGATAAATGGCAAAATGTTACTTGCTGTGTGAAGACGTGTATCCAACGAGATGGAATAATTAGATATACATAAGTGAATAAATAATCACTCAGAAGCACAAGTAGGGGAGAACAGGAAAAAACGACCGTGATCTAATTCTCTGAGCTTCAACATTTCTTGTCTTAGTGTGTTTTCACACTTTGTCTATTTCGCCCCAATCAACGAACATACGGTATGTGAACACTGAAAGAGAACTTGGATCCCTTTAAAACAAACGGCTTCAAGTCTGTGTTGCAGATCTCTTAACCTCTGCATTGTGAACACAAAGCGCTCCAGGTCTGCTTAGGGGCATGCCGTCAGATCAGCCAGCGATTCCTTCAGTAAGAAAGGGAGTGAATCATCCCGAAGATCACACCATTGGAGGGGAAAGTATTAACTTCAATGATCTATAGTGTGACCAGGAGGCCCATCAGAGATGAGGTGGACAGAAACAGAAAGTCCTCTTTCAAATGACAATGTGGACACAAATAAACATTCTGTGGTTCCACTTTAAGGGGAAGTTTGGACTGAGTTTGGTTTGTTTCTATGTGAAAGTAGTCCTAATAGTCTTCTGAAAGTGTGGAAACACCCTTTTCTTTTTTTACACTATCTCATCCATTCAGAGGTAAATCTGATGTCTTATGTCAAGTAATAACTCAAATTGTGTGTGTGTACAGGGCTATTACCCCTCCAATAAGCCTGGTGTGGAGCCCCGCCGTCCTTGTCGTCCTGTAAACATCACTCCCTGGTTGCATCTCTCCAATGCCACCAACAGAGTCACCATCACCTGGGGAAACTTTGGCAAGGTCAGAATCTGATGCTTCCTATATCATATGTTCGTATTTTGGCATAGGATTGTTACGCCAATGCACCATTCCTAGCTGGGAGACGCAGTTGTTCCTTCTTGTGGTTCATGGGTCAGTCGTGCATAGTTTAACTTATAAAAGAAAGCTCCTAAGGGTTAGGAGCTGAACTACTTTTTACTAGCGTCTTGATCCAGGTGAGCAGCTGGAAGTCTGACGAATACACTCTAACTTCTGTGAGTAAGAACTCTTATGTAAAGCTATCGGGAATGAGCAATGTGAAAGTAAACACGGTAAGAAACTGGTTTTTGAATGCAGCTTTCCTTGTGCTTTAATAGTGTTCTCTTTACCCCAGAGTTCTGGAAATACCCACATCACGATAGCCTAAAGTGTGATGCCTGACAGTCCAATAGCTCTGTGTTAAGAATTTATAGCCTGCATCAAAACTTTCATTTGCTGTTTTTTATGATGTGTATTTTTTGCATTGCTCTGCATTGTTTAGTATAATAGCCACAGGGAGACAGAGGAGTGTCATTACAGATCTGTTCTGGCATGAAGGTTTGAAAGGTATTTTCACAGCCTCCTTTTATCCACTACATGATCATCAAATACTGCAGATTTAAACCGACGACGGCACTCGAGTGTGTTAAACTTGAGTTGCCGATTTTGGAGCAAAACCAACCTTTTTCTCGGTGAGGTTGAAGTGGAACAGGAATACACAATCGATTGCTCAGCAAACCTAATCAATGAAGTCCACAACCTTGTGGTTGCATGGTAAAACTAAACCACAAGTAGGGGTGTCCATCACATTCTAATAGGACTGTACGCAATGGCTTTCTTTTTTACGTTAGAAGCCTCTGTTGTGTTTTTTTTCTATTAAGCTTGAAATGTCTGTAATCCTGTTTTATGGTGTCATTACCCCCAAAACTAACTGCACTTTATGATGCTGTTAGAGTGCAGCTATATTGCACCATTTATACAGGTGCTTGCCTCCAGTTTCTGTGCAGTGGGATAGCAAACAGTGAAATGTTTTTACACCAACAAATATAGATTGAAGCGGAATATTTTGTTACAAATATGTTGTGATTTTTAATCTACATTTTTTTAAATGAATTTTGACATTTAGCCTTTACAAACGCTCTGGAGTTACTGGGAATGTTTGAAACAATCCGACCCACCCACCACTGGTACGGTACTCCTGACTACCGCGCCTGTTTGTAACTCAAACCGAAACGTCATCTCCAGTTTTATTTTCTTACTGTGGAGTTTGAATGAAGTGTTTTACGATGCTCTGCCGCTCAACCAGCTGATCTCACACCCACCCAGCCCGTTGTCGGAGCCAATCCGCCTGCCCGACATGCAGAAAATATGCTTTAATCAACCACCGGAACCCACTCCAACCCACACACACCACCAGCTTTATGCATTATACAGGATTGAGACAGACTGAGCGCCGCCGCCATGCGGTGGGTGTCTCTGTTTGAGACAGAAAGAGACCCAAGATAAAGAAGAGGTGGAAGTTGGAGAAAATAAAGGCCATTTTTTATTTATTTATTCATAACGATATTGCATCTGTGTTTGACGTTGGCGGTGATGGTCTTAGTCATGGAAATAAGAGTGTATTTCATCATCGTTTCCGTTACCAAAATGAACACACTGTTTTAGATTGGTAGTCATTTGAAAGAAGTGCTCACAGCCTGTGACTCTGTGTTTTCAGCGGTACTCTGTGGCCGTGTATTTAGTGAGGGTTTTCACTGCAGCAGACCTCTTCAGCCAACTCAAACTCTGCTCTGTTGAGAGTGCAGAACGCTGTCGTGAACGCAGTAAGTGCCAGCTTTGTACTTTGCCTGAATTCTTTTGCAAATTGGACTCTGAAACTGTTTAAGTTGGACTGTATTTTTTTAATTTTACATCTAAAAATGCAGTGTCTAAAACTATTATGACACTTTGAGATATTTTGTGTGTTTATCTATAGTCCAAGACAAACTACGTTTTGACCCAGAGAGTGAAATTGCGACCACGGGCCTCCGGGTTTCTCTCATCTGTCCAGTGAGTATATCTTCATGATAATATCTGACATGTTGAGGTAGGTCAGTCATCACTGTCCTGCACATTTTCTGCTTCAGTCGTTTCACAAACTTCTTCTTCTCCCTCATCTCTCTCCCTCCTGCCAGTTGGTGAAGATGCGGCTCGGTGTGCCATGTCGAGTGTTAACTTGTGCCCATCTTCAGTGTTTCGACGCCGTCTTCTTCCTGCAGATGAATGAGAAGAAGCCCACATGGACGTGCCCCGTCTGTGACAAGCCCGCTCCCTTTGAGCTGCTCACTATCGATGGGTAAGGAGCCAGAGAATTCCCCTGATAATGCTACATTGTGAACAACAAATCCATGTAAAAATCCGAAGGAGGGGAGTCGAGTAACATTAGCAACCGGTGAACTCCGTCCTGCTTGTAAGAAATTCAACCCTTGCAGTTCTCTGCCATTCTCCTGCAATTGAGTTTGAATGGAGTATTCTGTTCCTTTCCTGGTGTGACATCTGTTTCGTGCGGTGACTAACCAACGGTGTGCATTTCAGGCTGCTGTCTGAGATCCTGAAGGAGACGAGTGAGGACATTGAGGAGATCGAGTACTTAACTGACGGCTCCTGGCGACCCATCAGAGATGAGAAGGAGAGGGACAGAGAAAGAGAGCGCAGCAACACACCAGAGTATCCTGTTGTTGATATATGTAAGTGTGAAAAACCTGTTTCTTTTGTACATAATTTTGATGGTTTGCAATCATTTTTAAATGTCCTCTTTACGTTTGCAGGCATTCCCGAGGCAAACGGTCACTCACCGGCCCACAGCAGCACCAGCCAGACGGGCAAATCTGGTAGTGGTTCTGTGGGGATGCCAGGAGGCGCTGCTGGGGCACCCGGAGGAGGTGCAGTGGTAGATCTGACTCTTGACTCCTCCTCTGAGGAGGAAGGTGGCGGGGCAGGTGGAGACAGTGAGGACACTGAGGACAGCGCCGACAGTCCCGCCCCCAAGAGGGGCCGATACAACTACGACAAGGACCTGGTCACTGCCTACTGACCCCACAGCTCTGGCCCCTCATAGACTGACACCCACACAGAGACAGAGAGGCAGGGGGCTAAAGGACAGGAATACAGTAATCCACTAGATGCAACGACCCTCCCTTATGCCCAAACCGTTGGAGCATTTTAGCAGCTCTCTGGTTTATATCCAGTCGAAACAAACACACACAAACGTGCACTGCTAAGTCTTCAATCTGGAGGGATTAGGATTCCTCTTTGTACTGTACACCACTGGAAGCAACTCTTAACTCTTTTTGGCTAACCGTCACCTTGCAGTGAATATCTGTACCGTCCTGCCTCTGACTTAAAGAGACTGAATGGATCGTGCACACCACCACCACCACCCCATCACCCTCCTCTCTCCAGACTATTCCCTCTCTTCCGCCTCATCTCTCTTTGTATTTGACTTGGAATAACAGGCTCTTTTAGCCATGGGACGTTCAACGTGTGCGTCTTTGATTTTTGTCACATTTGTGATGAACAGGCAAATTGAAAATGGAGGTTCCTCAGTAGGTTTTTTTTTTTTTAAATGGTCAAAAACAACTAATGGAAAAGAGCATGAAAATATTGGGGGAGGACGAGGCTGAGATATCTGGAGTGTGGTGCAAATTAAATCCTCTCCCATTGTGTTTATTTCTTTGTTCAGAGAATGAATTCAAAGCTTGAAAGGGTTTTTTTTTTTTCAGGAATTTATCCTTTTTTAATTATGAAAGGGCAGAACACAATACTGGCATCGATGTGTGATGCTTTCCATTTTTATTTTGTCCTTAGCTCAAGAGAACCTACCTCAGTCATGAAAACAGCAGAGCGACCAGAGAGTAGCTTAGAAAGAAGTGGAGGACAAAACAGTCTTTCTGAAGCCAATTTTACACTGGATATTTTGTTTTCCTACATTTTTGTTTTTTATTTTTTAATTCCATCGTTCCATGCAGCTCTGTTCCTTCTGCAGCAAACAAAATCTTTTGTTAAAGGGTAAGATAGCTAACTGTAGGTGTCAGTGATGCAAAAAGTTGAGGGTGGACTCCGTAAAACATAACTGAAGTTATTGCGCTGTAACGTGATTTATGAGGAGTGAGATATCGGCACTGCATATTGACGTAACTTGTTAAAAGTACTGCAAGGCAGCTTGCCCAAGCGGCTGTATTTTTAGAGAATGGTTGTGAGATTTTGGTGCCTTTTTTTTTGTCGAGTGGTGAAGATTGGAGCCCGTTGTTTTAAGGCTGGTTGAGCTGGCGTCTGGGAGAAGGATTTTTTTCATCTAGGAGATTTCCTCGATGTTTTTCCAGTCGGAGAAACGTAGATGCAGAATAAAATCTGTGGTAAAGGACGGTTGTTAGAATCAGAAGTCCCCCCCGACACTTTGATTTCCTCCTCCTCAAAATATCATATTTATTTAATTACTTCACAATATCAAAACAGTTGTTTCTAAATAAATTGATATAATATTTGGCAGACGGAAGCTGCTGGTTACAAAGAGCAGGACCCTCTGCTGCCGTGGGTCGAGCGTTGCGTGATCGGTCCAGGTTCAGGGCTGTGCTGTTGAACGCTCCCTTTTTCTTTTCCTTCTTGAATGCATCCGACCGAGTCAAACCACCATACGGAGTACTTTGCTGCGGTGGGTTCAACACGCCTGACACAACGAAACTTAATGAAGTGTCAATAAGTGCAACCCGGCCGCGCTCAAAGCCATTGATTTGATTACAAATGGTCTTGTCTGGAACAAGTGGCTTCAACCAACAATCCCCTCGGCCTGCTTTCTTTTGATGTAGATAAGGTCACGTCTATTTGCTGGAGAAGAATTGGACTTTAATTGTTACAGGCTGTAGGCTTACTACTAATATTCCTCTGCCCCTGCACTAGTGTTGTCAGCGTGCGACGGCTGCTCCACAGAGAAGGATACCCGGCTGCATGTGCAGGCTTTAGGTTCTTGTCTGCAGCAAGTTCATCAGTGTTTGCACTTTCATCCGATGCGTCATCCCATCTTTATGGCTTATTTATTTTAAAGCCATCGCGTAGTATGAGTATTAATCAAGGACCCCTGACCGTTGCGATCAGCTCTCCTCAACCATCTATCAGTAAATGTGAAACCAGAAAAGTGGCGTTCTGCTCCACTGTGAGACCCCATGTGGGCGAGTACTGGTGACTCTGCATTTCCCTGTCTCATCCCCCTTTTTTTGTTCCGGTTTGATCAGCACAGAATCAGGTTTTCTTTCGCCTTTTGCTCGTAAGCACAGAGAAATGACATTTACACATCGGTCTAGGGCGCCTCGGATGCACGTGCATCCTCCGATAGGGTTGATGATCGGAGGGCGGGGGGAAGTAGGTCGACACAAATCTGGTCTTCCATTTTTCTCCTTCTTTTGACGCTTTGACATGGGTTTTACAGAATCGATACACTGTTGAAAAATGTTTGATAATCCACACAAAATTGATTGATGGCACTTTTGGCCTGTAATACATCTTAGTCTGTCCCTGAAAAGGATGTTCTATACAAGGCGCTTTTTGAAGCAAAATGATTTAAAGAACTAATACCTTTTCTTTAACTAGACAATTTGTACTTGTAACTGTTATACATATAAAAAATGACATTAATTTGTTGGTATAAAAAGGTCATTATTTTGAAAAGTTCCCCATAACTTTTCTTTGCCTTACGGTTAAAGATGAGAGGTGGTGCAGGTTGCTTCTGTGGAACTGAGCCAGATACGTTCGCAGGTGGTTTGGGAGCCGGAGAGAGCTGAGGGTCCGTTCTTTTTGTAGTGGCATCTCTTCTTCTTATAATAATGCATAAGGTAGCATGGGCAGAGGCTTACAATCCATGATGTAAATGTTTTGTTGTGTTTTTTTATATGTTCATATTAAAAGACAATAAAATTTAAATAATATTTTATTAAGCCTTGAATCGCCTCCAGTTGTTCCTAATAGGCAAACAGACAATAGAGACGGTGTTGAGGGCAGTGGCACCTGGAGCTGATGTCACGGAGGATGGCGATTGTTATGTCCTGTACCAAATGCTCAGACCTGGGGACACATTAGATGCCTGTTGAGGAGAAAACTGTAAAATTTCAAATGATCGTATTCTAACAGCTGTTATTGACGTGTGGAATTAATTAAAATGAGTTCTTAAAAAAAATTGTCATTGTTTTATTTTGATAGTCTTCAGCCGGAGAGCCGCTCGTAATGACTTCATCTACAGAGACGAATACATCACATCTTATTTTCAGCCTTGGTTTGATTTGTGATGCATAATATAAAAAAAATAGAAGTTGTTCTGATACTGGAGAAAAATCAAACAAAATATATACAATTATAATTTTTTTTTTAAATTACACTCTACAATTACACACAATCTTTATGGTAAAAACAAATTCTAATTATTTTCTGTATACTAAATACTAGGTGGATTTTTGTCAGTAATAAGCTATAATATAGATTTTTATACATTGCATTGAACACTCAATAAAGCAGCAATGCCCCTAGTGGAAACCAGAAAAATAGCATGTATTCCCCTCACAGAATGGCTCAAACTAGTGGAAAATAATAAAACCTATAATTTTGAAGCCATGGCTCTAGATTGAAATACCTGATAGAATAGAATGCATTATTTATTTTTTTAGCTGTAAAAATGGCCTTGGGATTAAAAATTGGGATTTAAATGTGTTTCAATGGGGACAAATGTTTGTCCTTAATAGGAGTGTCTTTATTTTGGCTACACGGCTTATTATACACTAATTTTTGATGGAATAATTCAACACACACCCTTGACAACATTATGCCATATGCATGAGCATAGGCAAAATTATTTGAGGCAGAAAAGGAATAATTAGATAAAGAACTACAACATGTGTTTTCCTTTTATGTATTTTTTTTTAAATACTGAAAACGTTGTAAAATTGTATTGTTTTAACTCCATCCTCTTCAATAATAATCATGTATTGTAGAAAGTCAGTTCCCCTTGTTACCACCAGGTGGCAGTGATGTACTTCGCAGCTTGTTTACAAGCCATTAAACACTTGAGAAAGCAGCAGCCTGTGTATAAGATTAAACTGGACTTTCCGGTTAAAAACACCATCTCCCATGAGATGCTGCCACCGCAACAGCCGGCTTCAGTCTCGCGCTATCTATGAAGGGCTCTCCCTGTGGGTGTCACACACGGGTCTGATGCTGATGCTGCCGCTGCAGCTGCTGCTTCCTGTATCGGAGCACCACCGAGCCAAAGCCCCTTTTTCGCTCCAGCGAACTCGCGCTGAGACACGGAGGCGCTGCCGTCCTGCGGAGGGAAGCCAGCCAGAGTCGGTCTCCCGGTGTTAGCTGCCGGTCAAAACCCCGTGGCGGCCCGTTCGTCTTGTGGAAGCCGAGAAGCGAGGCGGTTGTTGCACGTCGGGACCCAGAGACGCAGGACACGGTTTTTCCTCCTGGAGCTGGTAGCTAGTAGCAGCTAGCCGGCTAACGGCTAGTAGCAGCAGGTAGATAACCCAGAAGAAGCGGAACAAAACGCGTTAACTCCGAAACCAGCTGCAGAAGCACCGGGGAACCACCTTTAAAAAGAGCACCTCGGAATGATACGATTTACCCAAATATCTCCCTGACATGCTACCGAAAGTATACTGACGTTGCTAACGTTAGCTAGCCAAAGTGAACTAGCTTGATCCTGTTGCTTTTTTTCCTCTCAGATTGAGTTTCCAGCCAGGAGAAGGGTTTAGATTAGCAGCTCAGTGGATTATTTGATAACGTGTCTTCGGGTTAATTATTAAAATGGCTCCTAAAAGAAGACCCGTTCCCCTGAACATAACGCCCATCGGGGAGGGACAGGCCACCTCCAACACCATCGATGCTGCCTCTGAGTGAGTGGGATCAATAGGAGATTTACTGTTGTCATCTGTGTGTTGTAGGTGTTTTTCATGGTTTGACGTCATTTCTCTCCCACCTGTCTGTGTGCCACCCTGTCTCCCCCTCTCAGAGCCAACCTGGAGGCCTTACAGAAGAAACTGGGTGAGTTGGACCTGGACGAGCAGCAGAGGAAACGACTGGAGGCCTTCCTGACCCAGAAAGCTCAGGTCGGGGAGCTGAAGGATGAGGACTTTGACCCCATATGTGAACTGGGTGCCGGGAACGGAGGAGTGGTCAACAAGGTCCGCCACAAACCCTCGGGTCTGGTCATGGCTCGGAAGGTAAATCATTTAGTCTGCAGGTTGGAGGGAGCCGGAGTCCAAACACATTCCAGAGGTGGAGATTATCCCATCATGACCCGCGTCGACATGGAGCCACGCCGACTTTACGACCGCATCCTTATTACTCACTCATATCATCACCTGTACGTGACCCAAGACATGAGCATGTCCTCATGAATCATCTGTTGCAGATTAATCATTTGTGGTGCAAATATTCTACAATTAGAAATAAATTGCAATGAAGATAAGTTTGAAAGCATTTTACAAACATTGCCTTAATTATTCTACTATCAAATGTCTGTCTCAGTACATATGTGTCACTTTTTTTCCTGCTTTTTTTTTTAACAAAGCCTAAAGGGATCCTCAACGTTTGCCTATTTAATGTATTTATCTTTTAGCAAGTTTTCTGGTTTTACCTGCCTCAAAAATCCAGTTTGATTTGGCATTTAAAAGTATCCATGAACCCCACTCCCCCCCCTAATTTGATCATGAATGACTCATGTTTGTTGGGGCTCCATGCAGCAACTCCAGCAAGCGCAGGCTTGTGGGCTGTCATGCTTTTAAATGCGTGTTGACATGCAAATTCACTTTCCCGCTAAAACAGCTGCAAATGATGTGAAACTATTTGGAAATACTGGATAAATTGTGAATGTAATCTCGCCTGGTTTGTGTCGGGGATTTGAAACCATTTTAATCTCAATCTGAACTGGTGTCTGTTGAGATTACTCCACCCAGGTGAACAGGAAAGGGTTAACGTTTTGGCAACCACCACCTCTGAAATGTGTTGAGATAAAGATCTGCATTTGTTGCGTTTTTAGTGTTTTGTCAGAACAGCGGTTTATGATGTCATGCGTTCCCTCCACAGTTGATCCACCTTGAAATCAAGCCCGCCATCAGAAACCAGATCATCAGGGAGCTGCAGGTGCTGCATGAATGCAACTCCCCCTACATCGTGGGCTTCTATGGGGCCTTTTACAGCGACGGGGAGATCAGCATCTGTATGGAGCACATGGTGAGAGAGGAAGACTGTCAGCAGGTCCACCTGCCAGTGGACGAACCCAAATGTGTTGTTGTTTTAAATGTGATAATCCTGCAACGTGTCTCTACAGGATGGTGGATCCTTGGACCAGGTCCTGAAAGAAGCCCGAAGAATCCCAGAAGAAATCCTGGGGAAAGTTAGCATAGCTGTATGTAGCTCCCTTCTTGTGTTGCAGTTTTTAGAAATCTAGTCTCTGGCTTTTGTGACACACTTGTCAGGTTAAAGTCTGCAGTTTGAATTTGGCAGCGGTGTGAAGATTCTTTAAGATTGTTGCTATACTTTCTTTTGAGGGGCCTCTTGTGGTTTTGCTTGACGAGCTGCTTGTGTTTTACGCAGTTTATACTCTTACATCAAATCCAAATCACTGTGTGTAATAATGGGATCACCAAGTTTTTAAAAATGTGTACATATATACATAGGGGAAAGCTTATATCTCTGTGTGTGTGGAGACTGTATTTCTGTGTTATGTTGAAGTTTTCCTCTCTTTTACAGGTACTGAGGGGTTTAGCCTACCTGCGTGAGAAGCATCAGATCATGCACAGAGGTAAGGGTGTTCTCTAAGTGCAGTAAATTACATTTGCTCTCAAAATCCCTCCTGCAACATTTCCAAATCACTGCAGCACACCAGAGTGTAGTTTAGAAAATCCAAGCAGTGATTACGTAAGTTCTTTCTTGCGATGGTGATGATCTGGGAGCGAGTGGACGTCTGCTGTACTTAATTTGCACGTCACATAGTTTTATCTCAGGCTTCTATTTAGTGTTTATCACACAATCACTTTCCAGGTTATTTATCGGCTTAACTCCAGCCATCTGCTCTCAGAATGAATAATGATGAAAATCCATAAAACCAGTTTGCTATTTTCTTCCCGAGGAGCCTTTTGACTTCAAATATCCAACGAGGAAGATGACTAAGAATTTGATGGATGTGCTCCTAATTATGTTTTATGGCGTAGTGACGGTTATACTCGGGTGTAGTTTTTCCACTAGTGTAGGAACTAGGAAGACCATAAGGCATAAGATTTTAATTAATTGTAATTTTGACCAGTCATTCTCCTGGTAGGACAAAAGTAATGTGCACATCGTCCTTTCTGCAGTTAACCAGTACAAAGAGTATTAAGCATATTAGCGTTTTTAAAATGTAATTCTTATTCTTGATGGGACACTTTTCTTGGCCACAATGGAGTTGGAGAAAGAAATGCATCTGAAATTTATATTTGTAATAAATACTATAAACATATTAGAACACATGACAGAAAAGTCATCCTCGTGTAGAAATAATACAATATAGACTTTTTTTTACTTTTGTTGTGGTTAATGAGTCTTATCTATATGCTATCTATAGGCCTACATATATATTTTTAAATACAGCTTTCTCCTTTATTTCCCCCATACTCTAACCTGGAACTGACTCACACACACTTTCAGTGAGCTTGTAGATATGACTGCTGTTTCCAAATGTCTGAGGACTTTTTTTGTTTTGTTAGTGCAACCACTTTATCTGCGCCCCATTAACTAGATAGTCTCCAGTCGTCTCCTGCGCTATATGATTTATATTAATTGGCTTCATACATTTCCCTCCATATGCACTGCATCAACATCTGAGGAGCTTTAGCACGCTCACCACAAGGCAAGCTATTGTTTGAGAATATCACGAGTTCCTCATCGTGGACGTTTCGTAGCATGACGAGAGAGAAAAAAACAATTATCTTTGCATTCACACAAAATCACAAGTCACACCATGGCAAAGTCTCAAAGCAGACACGTTGTCCACTGCACACCAGCGAGAAACCATGGGTGTGTTGTTGTGAACGGCACGGTTGGAGGCAGCGTTCAGACCTGCATGGTGAAGTCTCACAGGGTCGGTGGTACTCTAGGACAGTTGTCTGCGAGCTCAGGCGGTAATTACAGCCTCTCAGATGTGATTATATAGCAGCCGCGCCCTGCTGACCCCTCCCTCCGTGTCTCCCTCCATCATTCTCCCGCTCTTTCATGCCACCTCTCTCTCAGTCACTCCTCACATGTCCTTGGTCGGTGGGGGGGGGGGATCACACCGCAGAGGAGAGATTGCAGGGCTCCGTCTTACCCCATTATTTTGCAGGATGTTTTTCGGCGATGAGCGGGAAGTGTGAAGGACCGAACTTGTTTACAGGAGGGGCTCGGCTTGATTGTAGCTATTTTCTTCCTTACTCGATGAACCAGGCACCACGGATAAAGCTAGTGAGGCGGGGGGTGGGTGGGGGGTGATGGTGATGTGCATACAACCTGCAGGACTCATGGCAGACTGTAGGACTTATCTAAAGTCATTCTATGTTGTAAGATATTTGCTATCTACTAGATAGCGTGTTATTGGATGCTTTCACAGCCTGCCGTAGGTATGCAGGTGTGTATATATATCAACATAGCGCTGTCGTGGTGTCCTTATCTGTCACGATGTCCTATTGTAAGCAGTCTACATATCGTAGGCCTCAAATGATCGATAGTAAGGTGTTATGGACACACGGTATGTAGAATGATCTCACTGAAGACTCCATGTTTGTTCACATCCCCTCTGTCACAAAGATGTCAAGCCCTCCAACATCCTGGTCAACTCTCGCGGGGAGATCAAGCTGTGTGACTTTGGTGTGAGCGGCCAGCTCATAGATTCCATGGCCAACTCCTTTGTTGGAACACGCTCCTACATGTCGGTGAGTCAGCGCTGCACGCCTGCGCCCCCACCTCCTTTTCCTCTGGCCCTATCCCCACTTTCCTTCTCCTCTTTTCTCACATTGCTCTTGTTGGCTGGCCCCGCCCTCTGCCTTCCCCTCGCTCTGGCCCTCCCTCCCTCCCCTGCCAAGAACCTAGGGCCGTGCCCAGGAAAGGGCTCTTTGGCAACGAGCGAGGCAACTGTGCTCGCTCTTCCTCGTCCTTCTTTCCCTTCACTCTTAGACACCTGGCGGGTGCCGTGCCAAAAGCTGCTTGTCTGTCCTATCCTTTACCCACAAAGCACCAGTGGTGTAGAGACACTTGCCCTTTCATCATAATTCCCAACGCACACACACCTGTCCTTGCTCATCCTTCGAACTAAAGTAGTCCAAAGCTGTGCTTCGCTTCCTGCCAAACCCTCCCATCCTCTGTCCTCTTGCCATCACCACACCCCAACTCTCCCCCCCCCCCCTATTATCCTCTCCACCTCTTCCTGTGCCTTCCCCACCTCACCCTCTCCCCTGCCCGGCATCTTGGCTCTTTCCGCGACGTCTGACGTAGATGGTGTGTTTCTCAACAGCCGGAGAGACTGCAGGGCACTCACTACTCGGTTCAGTCTGACGTGTGGAGCATGGGTCTATCCCTGGTGGAGCTGGCGATTGGCCGCTACCCCATCCCCCCACCAGACGCCAAAGAGCTGGAGGCCATCTTCGGACGGGCCATCATGGACGGCGCCGAGGGAGAGCCTCACACCAACACGCAGAGGCCCAGACCACCGGGCAGACCCGTGAGCGGTAGGAAACAGAAAAACATTTCCAAGCACACACGTGATGATTTGAATAGACTTTTACATTCATGTTCTCATGATAAACGCTTTCAGATGTAATTTTATTTTAAAAATCTTGTGTAAAGTAAGTATTTCACGGGGTGGGAAATGATTCTATTTGTGTCCAACTTCTCCACAGGACATGGGATGGACAGTAGACCTGCTATGGCCATCTTTGAACTTCTGGACTACATTGTGAATGAGGTCTGACAGAATGCTGATTTGCTTAAATGAGCACGTTTACCTCTCTGCACACAACCACACAGTGTGTGCTTGCATTAATGTTTCTGTGTCTTGACATTTTGAGTCTTTGTTCCTCCTCAGCCGCCCCCTAAACTGCCACTTGGGGTCTACACCAATGACTTCCAGGACTTTGTGACAAAATGGTGAGCACCTGCTATGACAGTTTTACAGCTAAACAAAAAAAAAAGCACACTGCTCTTTATCTGCTTTTTACACAAAAAGTGGATCATAAAGTGGATAATGGAGGGAGCTTAAATTTCTGCCCTTGCCTCCTTGTAAATTTAATGTCGTGTGACATCCGTCGGTGTCGACTGAAATGCTTGAATTGTGTTGTGTACCAGGTGGTTGCAGAAACTGGTTGAGTCAGATTTTTAGAATAATCCAATTCATTTCAAGCAAGCTTTGTGGTGTCATTTGTGTCTGCAGTTTGATCAAAAACCCCGCTGAGAGGGCAGATCTGAAGATGTTGATGGTGGGTACCTGAACTTTAATTTACCTGATATCTACGATATTGATTATTTAGCTCAGATTGCCAGGTTTATTCATTTTGTGTTCCCCCGGTTTTTCTTGCAGAGTCACACGTTCATCAAACGATCAGAAGTGGAGGAAGTGGACTTTGCCGGCTGGTTGTGTAAAACCATGGGCCTCAATCAGCCCAGCACTCCCACCCGCGGCACTGAGTGACCCGCCCCCCCGCTGCCATGACGCGCCCCCGGGTCTTGCTTTGCATACACCTAACCATACTGCACTTACACGTACACAAGCCATCACACACATTGGCACTTTCTTTCCATCTTGCTCTTGGGTAAAAACGGTTTTGGCCAGCCCCCCCACCCCGTTTATTTCTTCACCAGCAGCAGAGCCCGTTGAGTCATTGTACTGTAAGACCACAGCTTCAGAGTAGCTCACTTTACCACACTGCTCCAGAGGATGTGAAGCACTGAAGGGGCTGCATTTGGATTGACAAACTTCTTTTGTATTGTTGAATATATTAATATTCTGTATTAATCTTTTCTATGGCAACGGTTGATGGCTTGTGGGACTTGTATTTTAATTACCTGCTTTAGACATTTCCAAATGGGAAAAAGCGTACACATCACCTACTTGCAAATTCTAAATTGCATTTTATTGAAGGTGAATGCAACTACTTATTCATGCTAAAAATATTCCCCACGGAGACCTTTGCAACCCCCCAGTCATTTTCACTTTTTGGTAATTGAGCGATCACTATGATGTCACATACCAAAAAAACTTTTTTCAATGCCTGATCAAATTTCTTTTGTATGCATAGTCACAAAGAGTATATCTGTGTACTTTGAATGTTTTTTGCTTTCTTTTTTTTTGCTTCGGTGTCCTACACTCTGTTGACATTGTTTCCTTAACAAAGATTTCAATCATCCCACACCGTCTCACACGGGAGGAGGCATATGCTGTGGAGGCCTGATATGTGCCAGAATATTGTTATTGGCATTGAGAAAAACAATGATCAAAATGTATTCATGGGATGATATAGCATGGTTTATCTTTCTAATACTGTACGTGTATTTTATTTCCCAAGATCCTGATGGAGATGATTAGCTGGTGTTTTTTTTATCAAAAAGTCTGAACCTCTGCAACGTCGATATGAAATTCCAATCACGTTGACTAATTTAATTTTTTTCTTCTCTTTGTTGTTGGTCTGTACTTCCCCCTGGAGTGTATTTGGTTATGTTTTTACTGTAATGCTATGTGTGGCGCTCCCAAGCTTTCTCTTGGGACACAACCAGCCTAGAGGTGTGTGCTTTTGGGAGAAGACGGGTTGGAATATGTTTGAAAACATTTTTCCTGTGATTTAACCCAATTGTGGTTTTAAAAAAATTACAATGCAATGAATGAGACTTCAGATGTTCCAAGTAGTTCAAAGGGTTTGACTGAACATTTTAACCCAGGTCCGTGTTGGTCACATGGTGGTGGTGTTACTTGCTAGCCTGCCGTCTTGCTAGAGCACTTGTATTCTCTCTGCTTATTGGCTGCCCTTTCTTACCCCCCCCCCCCCCCCCCCCCTTTAAAAAAAAATGTGCATTTGTTCAGAGCAAAATGAATGCATTGTCACTTGTATGTGTACAAAGCTATATACAAAAATTACAGGAGTACTATTTTGCAGTCTTAATATACAAATTTTTGATTTATGTAAATGACAAGGGAGAAGAGTCATTTTATTATAATATAAAATGTGTTGGATATGGTTATAATGTATAAAAAGATTAAAATAAAACTTATTTGTGAATGTACTGTAAGGTGTTTTTTGTATTTACAGTCATTACTATACATCTATGCCTCCAAACAGATTTACCAGAAATTGTAACAAAAAATACATGTATTTGTCCTCTTGAAAAAAATAACCACTGTATAACAGCATGTAGGGAAATCAAATTTATTAAAAATAAAATAAGATACACACATAAAAGTATTATTATAAATTTTATGTATATATATTTTTTTTTAAATGTATGTACTGTGTTTTTTTATGGACCTCCTGTGTCTTAAATAAAATTGAATATATATATATAAACCTAAACGCCTGTTGCGCAGTTAGCGAGTCGATACTCGTTTCTGATTGGCTGGCGGCTCTCTGACGGAATCACGTCAGCGCGACAGTGTTTAACGTTCGTTGTAGCTGTTAGCTAACTTTCAGTTGACGGACTACACGCCGTTTGGGAGATGGATGGCCACTACCACAGCTTTAAATTCGGTAAGTGGTCATTTTAATACTTATTTTCATTACATATACGTATCAACGTACTCATGTTTTGTTTTTTTTTACTTTAGCGCCATCCAGTTCAGCACCGAGCCGCTAGGTTAGCTAGCTTAACGTCTGTTTACGTTAGTAGGTCAAATGGCGAACTGAATCTGTGTATTCATGTGTGCCTCCTTTTTTTTTTAAAAGCTAGCTTAAATTAAAACCATCATTCAGACAGTAATGACAAACGCAGATTGGATGTGGGGTGTCTGGACTGGAGAGGAACAGTTTATATTGGACTGAGAGACGACAGCGCCATAAAAATGTCTGACGTCATCTCAGCCATGGCCTTCATGGACGTATAAAGAGGGCTCAACTAATTTCGACTGTGGGTAATTAGGCCAGAACTGAATAGAGGGCAACTTGTGTAAATATTATACGTTTATGTTTTGTCATTTCACTGAGGCTGCAACTTGTCCACCTGCGTCCTCTTTACTTAGCCTCACAAATTATAGAGTGGCGAAGTCCCGCCTTTCTATTTCCGGTACATGGGACCTCAATATGAATTCCTGATGATGTATTCCTCTGGCGAGATCGAAATTATTTTCTTGTCCCATTTAAATTGTGCCATGAATTTCACATATGTTGTTTATGGATTTTAAAGATAATTTTTCATACAAAAAAAAAAAAAGATTTATGGCGAAGAAGTTTAATATTGGTAGGTTTTGTGTGAGGCCGCTGTGTGAACTACAGCTCTTCACCCTCGGCGTGAATGATATCCGTCAGTTTGAGCCAGCGATTCCTCGTCTTCTCATCAGACGGGAAGCGAAAGCATGACCAGCCGTACCTGCTTGAACGGAACATTCAGGAACATCTTGGTTTGATCGGCACTGAATCGCTGTGAGAACGGGTGATGTCAAATAAGCCAGATGTAGTCTTTCTCATTGTGTTTTCTCTACAGCCTTAAACTGAACAATTACACAATAAACACTCAAACTCTTGATGTGAAAAATTATAATTTAAATCCACAAACCACATATTTCTAATTCGGGGCATATAACGACTGGGACCAGCAAATAATTATATTATCTGCATTGAGACCCATACATTTTTTACCATCTCAGAGGTCACAGGGGAGTCTAGAGGAAGGGGCGGGACCTCGCCACTTTATAGCAGGTGATGGCACCAAACAATTCATTTGTTCATGTGTTTCTGAAGTTTAAGAGGTGTCTCCCTTGTGCTCAAGCAGAGAGCGTGCTTAACAGTGCCCTCTAGGCAGAGGGTGTGCACTACCTCTCTCTGCCAAATAGCCCCTTGATTCCCCTGCATGCTTATTTGTGCAGTGTCAAGCAAGTGTCAGGCCCGCCTGCACCATGGGACATGGCTCCTGTGAGACTGGAGCCAAAAGGCACCAGTTTACAGGCAGAATGTATGTTTTCCGTCGTGTGTGCATGAAATAGATCGACTTGAAGGTGCCTTCAGAGATGTCTTGGGATGATTTATGGTGCAGCAGAATACATCTTGTGCTAAATCCCACTCTGTGGTACAATGGCTGGCTTGCACTCACTGAGGGGGCGTGCGAGTGGGTGGTTGGTTGGATGTGGCACAACTTCACGTGCAATTGCTTTAAATTTACACATGGGAATGTGCCATTTTCCAACCATGGACAAGGCATTTTTATCGACTTGTAATGTCTACTCTGGTGCCTTACCTGTTGGAGCTTGGCAGGTATTATGTACAAAGACCGGGCCGAGCCAGAAAGTGTATCAAGGGGGTTGCTGGCAGCCCCTACTGTATGTGTTGGAATGTGCCATGGCTTGCTATTGGGGTGGGACACCATGACCTCAGGCAATAGGATGGGTGGGTGCGACTCCACTCACATAGAAAAGGAAAGGAGCCGTAACAGATGAGGTGGTGAGAATTGAAAAGTTACAACTCATTTACCCATAAACCAAACATTTTTAGTGTCCATAGATGGAAACATTGGCTGACATTCACTGTGAAACCACAGAGTAGGACGGCATGGGTTAATGATTTGTGTCATCTCTGATTGAGTTTACGACTTTGACAACCGTCCACTTTTGAGCACAAATGAAGTTCCACTTTACTTTTGCGTCACAGAGAGATGTGGGAGAGGAGACGGAGGGGGAATGCTGTTTCTTTAAGAGAGAGGGAGGGAGAGTGAGTGAGAGAGAGAGAGAGAGAAAGGGAGGGACCTCTTTGCCCTCCAGAAACCAGGAAGGGAATTGAGTTGATCTGCTGCTGCTTGGTTAGCGCATACGGGGCTTTAAGCTGCACAACAGTGAGAGGGAGAGGAGGAGAGGAGAGGGCTGAGCTAACCCACAACAAGCTTCACCACGGCCATCACAGGTGAGCTAAAGGCACCCTGCCATCCCTCCGCTGTCTGCCCTGGGCCTGACAACCAGAGGGGAGCAGGGCAGAGGAGGAGAGAGGGAGGAATGAGGGAGGGGGACAGAAAGGAGAGCAGGGTGGGGGGGTTGGCCGGAGAGGAGAGGTGGGTCGCAGCAGTAGTCAAGGTTCCTCTTTTTTTTGTAATCCTCCTAAAGTACTTCCTCTGTGCTGCTCTTACCTCTGGTGAAGCTTGAGATAAAGTTTATAGGATGTGTTCAAGGCATTAACTTTTCAGGCAGGTGGAAACACTTAGAGGAGGAGGAGGAGGAGGGGGGAGGGGGGCTCTTGAGAGAGGGGGGGTACCGAACGAGGGGAAGGAGTAACCGAAAATAATTGTATTGGACAAGGGATAAGCAATAGCAACAACTTTTCGGGACAGTGGCGGTTGAAATGCTCAGCTCCGGGCAAGTTGTGTGTTGTGTGCGCAGGGCATGTTGTAGAGGCATTACGCTGTTTGGAATAAGAATAAGTCATAATTTAGGTCAGGACTTTTAAATGTGTCTGAAATGTCACTCGAGTGTGAGTCAATGAAAGAATCCCCGTCTGATGCTACTGCTCCGACTGGCTGAATTTCTTTATTTTCTTCATACGAAGCTCGGCCCTGTTTGATGGCTGGTCTGTACTTTAATACCTGGCAGCCTGCTAGCAACATACTGTAGTGTATAATTCAGCCCTGAGTGCTTACGTTCGAGCAGGCTTGGAGATAGTGGGGGTGGTGAGGGCAGAGGGAGCTGGGATTCGTAGTCCACAGCAGGAAGCAGTAAAGCAGGTCGAATGGGGTTTCAGAACTCTATATCCCAGAGTGCCTTGCCCTTGGCCATCCAGGAAAGGGAACAGCTGCCAGCCTATCCCAACAAGGAGGTGTGGTGAGTGAGCAGCTGTCAAACCAATGAGAACAGGGGATGCAGATCTGAGTTGTGGGCTAAAAACGGAGGGGGGTGGGGGGCGGCGGCGGTGGTGGTGGTGCTTGGGGGGCGGAGGGGGGTGGGGGTAGGTGTCTGTTTGTGTGGGATCAGGCAAGGGCTTGCCTGTATGACGAGGGCCACTCGCAAGTTTCCTGTCTGGTAAAGCTCGAGCCCTGCCCAGAGACGGAGGCAGCAGAGCTGGCCGGCAGGCAGGGGAGGCAGATAGGGCCCAGGAAACATTTTCTGCCTATTTGGTAAGCACTCCTAGGACATCCACACACACACACACACACACACACACACACACACACACACACACACACACACACACTGTGTCTTTAGACTGTGACTGAGAGGAGAGGCGAGCATGGGAAATAAATACCATAGCGTGTTGTGTGTGAAGGCGAGTGAGAGAGATGGGGCTTGATAGAGTTCAGAGTTCTTGACCCACTTGCAGATAAAGGAGGGAATAGCAAATAGGCCAGTGCTGTGTGTAAGGTGCTGCACAGAACACGGCTCGGAGAAACAGTTTGTGTCGTAAAGTTTTCATCCACATCAGGCTAACTTTAACTGTGGGCATCATTGTGCAGCAGTGCCGTTTCCATCTTAAGGCACAATATTCTTTTAATGCTTTTGTCTACTGCTGTGAGTAAATGGCACTGCTGCTATTATTAGTGTAGTGAAAAGATGAAGACAGTTGCATATCCCGTACTGCTGCTTCTTTAGGGGGGGTTCAAATAATTCTACCAAAGACACTGCATCAAATGTTTGCTGGACTGTGGCAGAGCCATCGTGTTGATCACTGACAGTGCAGGTGGTGTTGAGTATTGAGTGTAATAGTTTATCTGAGGAACCTCGGACATCTTTTCTTGCTGAAGAGAAGAATATGTGGCATATCTTGTGACAACTTGATTACTGGTAGTGCAAGCTGCTTCAGCAAAGTCCATGCAATATTAAAATAAAACTAGAAAAGCACCAGTAACTTTGTGACCATGCTGGGGAACTTGTGTACTTGATTGATTTCATTTCTCCTCAGCTACTCACACCATGGCCAATCTCATGGCATACTTTTCTCCTCGTCCACTCACCCCCCCTTCCTCACCAGCATCTTGTTCAAAGCAGATTCTAATCTCGGATGTCATGTCCCGCTTGCTTGTGGCTCGTGGTTAAAAGGCTTCACAGGAACCCTGACTGCCTTGCTCGATAACCAGATGCATATTTTTTTGGCTTTGCATACTTGTTTAACCCGTTTTTTTAAACGTGTGGGCACGGAGAGGGTACAAGAAGAGCACAGTACATGTAGACGCCCAAATGTGTGAGGAATGCTTCTTAGAAGGCGGTAGCAGAAAACTTTGATGGTATTTTTATTCTACAATGTCACAGACAATATTAGTAACAGTAATAGTACAGTAGTCCTGATGCTAACCTCTATGCCACTTCCTAGGTGCCTCTATGGGAAAGTAAATTCCAGCAAGAGGTTAAACTAGGACGCCATATGTGTTTGTGTGTGTGTGTGTGTGAGTGTATGCTGGTGTGCATGCATGCATGCATGCGTGCGTGCGTCTCTGTTACCAACAATAGATCCAGGGGAATTGCAGGGGACTTCAGTGGCTGTGGGAAGGTCCAAGACACCACCCATCAATTTGGCGGTGAGGCTGAATACAGTTTGATATTCCTGTATGTTTGTGCCTACACCACTATGGCCCGAAACTAGCAGGTTCAGACAGACGGAGAAGACAGGTTGCGTGATGTCGCCGTGGCAGTTTGAGGCTTTATTTTAGAGTGAAATCTTGGCTGTATACAATGCACTGCATGTAACAGTCATCACAGTTGTGCAAAGCTTTGTTTATATGGTCAAATGATGTACGGTGGAATCAAACGTTGAGTTGTTTTGTACTTCATACCACACAACATACTGTTTGTGATGCTGTTCGATCTATCTTTGGTTAAGTTAAAATATTTTTGAATACTTTAAATACAGCTTCACTTCCCCCTAATGTTTGGTTCCCTTGGTCAGCTGCTCAGTATACCACAGCTTCCAGCCTTGCTAGGCAGATAGACAGACCCCTCTCTGTTGTTTTTCTGTTGTTGTGCTGAAGTCTAGGGGGAGTAAAGGGGCTTCTTCTGTTCTCTTCTGGGACATTTATTATGGAGAGGCCAACACAACCTGATCAAATTAGAGTAGGAGAGGAAGAGGCTGGGATGTTTTTCAGCGTGGGGGTAGAGCTAGACTTGAATTTTCACACTTTTGGAGTTTTTTTGGTGATAGGTTAGCAGATGTTTTTATGTTTTCAGTGTACTGTAAAAATCCTAAATTATTTATTATTTTAAGGCAGTATAATCCATTACACACCACAGTGCAGCTGTACCAGAAACTCCTTTTAATTAAGCAGAAAGAATAACTGATCAGGTGATATGTGATCAATGGGACGTGTTGCTTTGGTGAACGGGTTCGGAGCGAAGCAGGAGAGAAGATGGGTGAGGGGTTTGCATTGAATGACGCCGAGACACAGGAGGGTGGGTCTGCAATGCTTTGCCTTCTCGGCAATGAAAAGGGGAAGTGGGTGATGTGGTGGGTGCTGAGACGGAGATGGAGCAACGATGAGATGAGAGCGACAGATGAGAGGAAGAGAAAGAGAGGGTCAGACAGTAGGGACTGAGAGAGCGAGCAGAGAGCTGGTCATCTGATAACAGAGCGGGTTCTGTTACACGCCTGTCACAGACTCACAGGAAGTCCTCTTCGCCTGTCGGGCTGCGCATGTACAAAGCGGCGCAGGGCACGTCGGTCTGCAGACTGACCAACCGTCCCGTTGATGCTGTGTTGGATTATAGTGCTGTTTTCTGAAGCCATGTGTTAGATTTTGTTGCACTTCCTGGTTGGCAGCATGGCAGTGTCAGAGCATGTTACTCAAGCTAAAAGGAACTCAGCCCGTGGATGTGGTTTTATCAAACTGCAGCTGATGAAAAGCTACTGTCCCAAGACATGAGTTCACAATGACATATCGACTAAAGACTGTTGTACATTATGGCTTTAGATAGTATAATATAATAATGTTTACAAAAACTATTATGAAGCAAATTAATTCATTTGTGTGTATGGAGTGACAACAAAAATAGAAACACCTGCACAATGCTCTACAAAAGCCTGACTTCCTTATTCAAAATGGTCCCTTTTGCTGATAATACTACTTGTTTGTAGGTTTACTGATAGTTTAATCACCATATTTCTGTTATTGTGTCAAACTATTTAAGGAATGTAAGTTTTTGTAAATTCACAGCTGTTGTTAGCCTGTGGTTATACAGTTGGTCTGACTGATACAAACAAGCAAGGAAACAAAACACGGACACATTTAGAACAGTGCGTGCTTGCACGAGTAATTAGCGGCAGCTATGGGTTTCACTTTTCCAGTTCTTTTGCTATCTGGCAGCGCAAACACAGACCTTTATAACATCATAAAACCCCTGCTAGCTTCCTCACATTAAACTTTACCCCTCTTGTGGGTGGCTACCCTCCCTCTTACGGGAGCAGGTTACACCAGGTAACTGAATGAGATCTCTCTGGAGTTTATCATTGACATTTGAGTCGGATTCCTAGGCCACCAAACTGTACGCTCAGGAGTTATGATTGAGCTTGTGAGTTGAACGCCCTGCCTCGCCCACTACCTTTTCACTGGCTTTGTGTCTGTGTTTTGGCTGCACTTCCTGGTGCAGTTTCTAGTAAAAGCTGCCAGGCACAGACCAGCCCATGCAACTTCAGTTTTATCAGTCACTTGCCCTCTTCCTGCTTTGCTACCAATATGACCAATCAGGTTTCCTTTCACTACTGGCAGCAGCAAGTCACTTGGCTCAAAATCCACTCCTCCAAGGAACTACCACCCCCTCCCCATTCCGATAATCTTGCATTATCTTGGTCCAACCTTGAACCCACTTGACCTGAGTTGAAGTGATTCCATTGCAGCAATGTGGGCAAGGCAGGTTTGTAGCCAAAGAGGCCAGTTGAGATAGTCAGGGAAATGAGGACGGGGGTGGAAATGAAATGAAAAAGACAGGGGAAGGGAGGTATAGACGAGAGCAAAAGCCAACCAAATTCTTCCACTTGTTTTGGGAATTTCCACGTTTTTCAGTTGTTTTCAGTCCTGGCTGCTGTATTTCTGTTGCTCTCTAATCTTCATACAAACACTTGCATGCATGAAGTCTTCACCTGAGTCAAATTGGGAAGCAACCTGATAGAATTGTTGTCAAAAGCAATAAGCTAATAACACACAGTGTTTATAAAATTCCATCATCATTTTAGGTTTAAGGCATCAATAATTCACGTTTCAAGTTGTGTTGCTCATTCGTTTTCATAAGTTTTGAATAAAAACAGACCAAAGGTAGGATGTTTGTTCTAAAATTCATTAGTTAAATCAAAAGGTTCTCCAAAATGGAAATATGAAGTGCACAACCCATTTAAATAACAAGTGTAAAAAGCAATTATCTTTGCTTCATGCTTGTCTTGAGTTCAATCACATTATAGTTATATTATATATGATCTAAGGTCTATCTAAGTAGTATCTGAGGTTGCACAGGGTTAACAGTTTGTTCCTTTGTATTTAGGAATGACTGGTATGTGACAGAGATACTTTCAGAGTGGAAATTCTGCAGTCCTTGGATGATGCATATCAGGCATGATAAAAGCATTTTTACTAACTGCTACCACAGACCTGATGTCAATGCGTTTGCCAATGAATGACTAGCAAATTGGGTGTGACTGCTCTGCCATGGATAGTAAGAGCACACACAGCGCAGTCATCTGAAGTAACACCACAACAGAAACCGCTTTACAGGAGAGCGCTAAGGGTTGTTTCGTCCCTGAAGTGTAATTTTCGACATCCGTCCTTGCCGCGTGTGGATAAATGGGGAGGGGTAGAGGGACATTACGGATGAGATGGAGGTGATGAGGGCGGGGATGGGATGGGTTGGTCCTGTCTTGAAGCAGTTGTTTGACTTGCAAAGCAGGCCTGGGTGCTCTCCGAGTGGGCATTGAGAGAAGGCCCTTCCCTGAAAGTGGAACGCCAGGGACTCGGAGAGCTGCTGCGCTGCTTTGTGCCGGGTTGCGGGCCTCGTCACCCACAGGCATGAATTAGTGATAAGGAATGTTTCAAGCCATGAGGAGGTGTCGGGATCAGGTTTGTTGCACTGTGTTTCCTCTTTCTTAGTGCTCTTTGCGGGGGTTATTCGGGGACAGGTGGCTTCTGCATGCAGAGTAGTCCCTCCATGCTTCGTTGGCACTAAGTTGCATTGGTGTGTGTGTGTGTGTGTTTGTATGTGTGTGTGTGTTGCCGTGTTTTATCTCCTCTCAGCTCAACGTCTTACTCCACAAAGCCGTGACCCTAGGGTCAGCTATATGTACGGGGATAACCCGCTACACAAGCTTGCTGCAAAGCCCGGTCTAGTGCAGGTGCTGTGTGTGTTGGAGAAAGCAGGTTGGCTCGGGTCTGGATGCGCTCACAAAGATCTATTTCCACCTGTGAAGGACGTGACCATTAGACATGCGGTTGCCCTTTGCATTGCTCTTTCTTCCATATCACCTCACTCTCCCTCTCTCCCTCCATCTCTCTTTGGCTTTGCCCTCACCGCCCTCCCCTCAGCATATTCAGATGAGGGCTTGGATAATAAAATGTACTCATGCCATGTCTGACAGTCTGTTTTATCATAGCTTTGTGAATGATATCGGCTTTGTGGTCAGCTACCAAAACTTATTGAGTTAAGGAAGACATACAGAAAGGAGCAAGAAACGGTGGAGCTATTAAACACTTTACCACTAATTAAACGAAGCAGCACTCTAAAATATGACCTGTTATTTGAATGAACAAACTTTTATCTTTATCATAATGTTTTGCTATAATTCATTGCAGTCATTGACCCATTTAAAGGAGCATGAAAAGTTTTAACAAACATCTGCTCTCCTCTCCAGCCTGTCTTCTTTTTCTTTTTTTTTTGTAGAGGCTTTACCTAACTCTCACCTGTGGGCAGAGCTGACATGTTGCCACATCTCAAGGTGTGGAGATAGGCGTTGCTTTTTACAAGGAAAGAAGAGGTGAACACGGGTAGGAACGAGGAGAGGCAGCCAGGTTAGGCAGGTTTGGTAGTGGGGTGTAGCGTACAAACATACCAGGAGGGCTGATCTGAAGGAATGTCATTTGAATGCCTTGCTCTTGTAGAGAGCAACCCCCCCGGGCGTCACCCCCTGCTGGGTCTCCCTGGCAGATGGAGAAAGGAGGGGGGGGTTGGATGTCCTATATGTGTGCTTATGTGTGTTGTGCGTTATCGATGTCGGCGTGATGTTACATTATGTGCTTTGTGAGTGTGTTAATAGAGAAATCGAGGATGGCTTGTTCTGCTGAAACCCCCCTCCCACTGCGCAGTCGATCATTTTAATCTCCCCCCACACGTGAGCGAGGGGACAGCCTTTCCTGAAACTTGGCACACAGTGCAGGGTGGGGTAACCAGCTCAGACCGGATTGACAACCTCCCTTTTTAATACTGTTCCCTCGCAGCTTGTTGCGTGTCCTCTTCCTCCTCCTGTGGAGTTTTTCCACAGGGTCTGCTCTGGCAGCTCCCCCCCTTCCTCCACCTCCCTCGCCCCCCCCCCCCCCCCCAGCTCCTGCCTGACACAGAGTGAACATGTTGCACAGCTCCCAGCATGCACTCTGATCCCCACTGCCCTCTGCCTCTGTCCTCCACGACCTCTTACTTGGTTTCTTGCACGACTGCACACACACACACACCTGGAGATGTAGCGTTGTATCTACACCTGTGTGCACCTGCATACACACATGTAGCACACAGACGCCTCCACTTAGTCATTCACCCACCCATGGTGTTTTAGCCTGGCAAATGCATTCAAAATCGTTCTCAGCCACTATTTATTCAGTGCCGCCACAAACTCATTTGCACATTGTCACACTTGTGCTGTTGCATTAAATCTGTAAATCCACCTGTTGGGCCAGTAGATTTACTTTAAAATCAACACTGTGGTTTTACTGCAGCTTCTCTCCGGTTCCTTGGGATACTCGCTCAAGGCTCCAGGGAAATGTTTGTAATACCTTCCTTTTGCTACTATATTACGTGAGCTACTCCTGACAAAAGTCTCAGCATACAACACATTCACAGTGAAGTTCAGTTTCAGGTTACAGCACAAAATGTTTCTTTAATATAACTTTAATATGGGTATAAGAAACGCATCACAGTGAAGAATTTTGATACGGATGGCCTGGGAATTAAATCACATATTTTCATCAAACTGTCAATGTGTCAATGTGAAAAATCAGTAGAGATGTTTTTTAATTGCCAAGACGCTAATGAATAAAGATGACTTGAGAGTGAATAATTTTAGATTTTATTGAGTGATTTTCAGTCCAAAGTTTACTCGGCTGGAGGTCAAGCATAAAATATATAGCAAAGCAAAATTATATCACCCGCAGTTTCAACTTGTGATAGCAGCGTCTCACTGTCGCTGCAGGTTGTCTGTGTGTGCCAGATGTTGCCATGATTTTTTACGACTTTTATGACTTTTGACATATTGACATAATTTTGCAGTCTTTTTTTCTGATTTGTGACATCATGCTGTGAAAGCTCATTCATCAAAAAGCTAAGCACCAAGACTGTTTTACAGGTGATAACAATACAAATCGGCATGCAACATGATACGACCCAGCGTTGTAGATTCTGCTAAGATTCATGTGTGCATTGTCTACCTGCTGGATGTTATGGGCTGAGTCCCATGTAAAGCCTCCTCTTGTACTAAAGATTTTAAACATCAACTGTGTCTTCAGTGAACATGTTGTGTTTACTTTGTCGTGTTCTGAAACATTCCAGAGGACCATGGTGACTCAATTAATCAATATTCCCATCTTTCTTTATCTACATAGAATGTCATGAACTGATCTATTATTTCCTCTTTTGTCTTCATCCCATCCCTCCATCCAACCCTTCTCCCTTCAGACAGGCAGACGGACAGACGGCAGGACGGATACACGGGTGGGGGCTGTGCTAGGGGGCTCGGCGGCAGGCTGGTGGAAGATGTCGTCAGGAGCCGGTGGGAGGGGTGGAAGGCGGCTCAGGGGGACGGCAAGCAGCGGTGGTGGCGGAGGGAGAGGAGGGGCGGGAGAGGCAGAGGAAGGCCCCGTGGGGATCCCTTTCCCTGAGCACAGCGCCGACATCCTGGGCAGCCTGAACAAGCAGCGGCTCAGCGGCCTGCTGTGCGATGTCCTTCTGGTCACCGAGGAACGGGAGTTCCCGGCTCACCGCTCCGTCCTGGCGTCCTGCAGCTCCTACTTCCACAAGCTCTTCACTTCCGGGGCCGCCGCTGACCAACAGAACATCTACAGCATCGACTTTGTGGCGGCAGAGGCTCTGGGAGCGTTGCTGGACTTTGCCTACACAGCTACATTGACGGTCAGTCACAGCAGTGTGGCTGACATCCTTGCTGCTGCACGCCTCCTGGAAATCCCACCTGTCCAGGACGTCTGTACTCACCTGCTGGACACCAAAGTGCTCTCCCCGCCGGTACAGGACCATCATAACAGTGCCATGTATTAAAGTCACATTTAAGCTTGTAGATGAGATTTGATTTGCTCTACCTAAATTAATTAGTGACACCATAAGCAGCCCTTTGTAAGTGAGGGATGCGGATCATGCCGAGTCGATGTGTTTTGGAACTGGAATAACGCTAACACGTACTTCTTCTGCCTCAGCCACTTAGGGAATGAGGTGTCTGGTCATCAACCACCCCCTTCATTAAATAGTCAGCATAGTCAAGCTTACATCATAGCCTTTATCAGTCTCTCTCAGCATGCCAAACACACGCCCACAGCCTTTGAGTTCAACACTTACTCATTCTGAGCCAATAGCGTGTGTGTAAGGACAGCATGCTCTTTTGCCAACTACAGGCACAGCATATCACAGCTACACTTCAGCATGATCAAGTGTAGCTGTGATATGCACTTGCATGTGGCCATGGGCAAAATAAACCCTGGTTGTGCATCCAGGATGTACCAGATCTGCCGATGCTGATGGCCTCACAGCTGTAGATTTAGGTCTTCCTCATCAGCCCTCACCTTTGCTGAAATGTTTCTTTTCAATATAGTTTTGTCTTTCCTACATTACCACTGTACTTCTGTCTTTGTCCTCCACTTTTCTTTTTTTGTGCAAACTTTCACTGACTTTAAATGTCCTGCATTCACTCTTTGTTCTCCGTCATGTTTCACTAGGCGGGCAGTGAGCGAAGAGATGACGATGAAGATGAGGAGGGGAAGGGCAGAGGAGGCAGGGAGCAGGGGAACCGGGTGCGGGCCCGGGAGTACCTGGAGTACTTCCAGAGAGGGGTGCACTGGAGCAGCAGCTGCAGCACGCCAGAGCTCAGGGACGTGCCCACACACCTGCACTTTAACCACGGTAATGGGGGGGTCCCCAGCAACGGAGCACCCGCTGGCCCCGGCGAGTACTACTCCCCCATGGCCCTCGCCTTGGCCCAGGCCCCCACACAGGAGCCGGAGGAAGAGGATGAGGATGAAGAGGAAGATGAGGACGGAGAGGTGGTGGAGGGGAACGGGGCAAGCCTGGGGTCGTCTTACTACCCTCCATCCCAAAATGGGCACTTCTACCTGCCGCCTGAGTCCAGACTGGGGCAGGAGACGGAGGTGGATGAAGGAAGTAGGGAGGCGAGGGAGAGGGGTTCTGCCAGTGCGCTCCTGCAGCAGATGATGGACTCCATCGAGAGGCAGAAGGAGCGTGCGACTACCGGGGAGGAACAGGGAGATGGGGATGACCCTGACATGGAATTTTACTTGAATTATTTTAACAGCACGCAGCATGAGGATCCAGCATCGGCTGCCGTGACGCCGGGTGTGCCGCCGCTCTGGTTATCTCGGGGCAGAACAGGCCAAGACCGAGGAGGAAGTGGAGGAGGAGGAGAGAGGGGGGTGGGGGAGAGAGGCAGCGGGGGTGGAGGAGGAGGAGGAGGCGGAGGCGAGAGGAAGATGCGCTCTAAGGCCTTCCAGAAATGCCCCATATGCTCCAAGGTCATTCAAGGAGCAGGCAAGCTACCCCGCCACATCCGAACGCACACGGGAGAGAAACCTTATGAATGCGCCATCTGCAAAGTGCGCTTTACCAGGTAAGCCCACGTAATGAAGCGACTACCCCGTGTCACATGTACTAATTGTCTTGGACTTGGCACTGTAGACAAATCGCCCAGCAGTGGGGAAACACTGCAGCCAGGGGTATTAGCACTAACCACCTTAGCTTTGCATTAAGAAGGCAGGGCAGTTTGTGAACCTAAATGTTTACCTTGATCATGGACTGAGCATCGCTAAGCTAGGTTTCTTCAATGTCACATTGCAGTCCAATGCTGATCCAAATGACATGTAGAATATTCCAACTCTGAGAGAGGGGGTTATAAAGGTCTGGTTTATTGTGACATACTTCATAGCAAAGTCCTTGGATTTTAACATAGGGGTCCTATAAAAGAAGGCTGTGCCATGGGAGTGTTATCTAGTGGAGGGCTGCTATAAAGTGCTGTGTTCTGATACAGAGGGGGATTACATGTCCTGGATGGCGCTCCAATGCAGTAATTTGAACTTTTGATCTCTGGTTATGTTGATTATTGCCCACGGCAGAGTCGTTATAGCACCCCGCTCCTCTCTCCCTGTCACTCCTTTACCTCTCTAATGAAATCTACCATGTGCCGCTCAGATGAATGTGGCTAGTCTACAGCAGTGGACTTGAGTGCACATGGTTTCCCTGTATTAAGGAGTCCTGCCATTTCCTTGAAATCATTCCTTTAATTCATTAATCAGTGGACTTGTGCTGGAAATAGATGCAATAGGCTAGAAAACCCTAGGACCTCTGCTGGCATGGCAGGTAGGGACGACCAATCTGAGTTTGCCTTCTAGCTAAATTCGACCGGCAGTGGGAAGGGGGTATTGTAATCTTAATCCTGCTTGATCAGGGTTAAGAGTGTGCCTCGCACGGTAATAAATCACTCGTCCTTTAAATAATTCACCTCTGTCAGTGCGCCACTTTTTTCCAAGGCTTTGGCCTGTGTGTGTGTGTGTGTGTGTTTCCTCTCTTATAAATAAATACATGTTTCTTTGTTAATTTTTATATTTGGGGCACTTTTTATATTTGTGTAGACCGGAAGGGGTTTGCAGTGGGTTTATTTGTTTGCTTGTATGACGGTTAATCCACTTGCGTGTGTGTGTGTGTGTGTGTGAGTTGGAATAGAGTTGTCTGAACTATGCTTGTTTGTTTAGGAGCCCTCTGCCCTGAGTGCACAAGGGTGAGACGATTAAAGAGCTCGGGAGCTGGAGAGATAGTAAGGGCTAAAGGGGGCAGGGAGGGACAGGAGTCAGATGAAGGCTAAGGCAGCCTGATAAAGTTCAGTGGACGGCGGTGTGCCATCACAAAGTAAAAAATGTTCCCGGCTGTAATGAGATGAAGTTAGATTTAGAGAAGTCATAGTTTGGTCTTGTTTTGACTAGAGTGTAGTTGTTGTATTTGGAAAGCACATTTCTACATGAGCTATTTGATAGAAGTGATAACTGCTTTAATACAAATTTATCAAATTATGGCTCGTGGGGATAGAACTAGGCTGCAAAATTGATGCAATTTACAGGCTCATCTATATTCCAGTGCAACGCAACGATAAACGTCAAGTTTTCAAAATTATTTTAGAATTGTTCAGCTGCAGAGGACATTAAAGTCCTCATTTTCTATTCACAAAAACGTGCTTTTTTTTGGTAATCTGTCATGTTATGGTGTCATCCTCAAACCAAAGTGAACAGAAATCGTAAAAGTGCCAACTGACACAGTGAACATTGAGCTTTCTCGTCAAAACACGGTTCGCTCTTGTGTGCAATTACACAGATAAAGATGTAAAGTTTATGGCCTCCCCTCAGTTGGCCTGGCTGCCCTCGCAGAATAATCTCATTGGAGGACATCCAAAAGCTGTTTAATAGGAAATAAAACCACCCAAAGCATATCAAGCTGACCATTGCACATGTGAGAATTAATAATGTCTTTTGAGTTAATTATATATTTGTACATGGTATTACCTGCCTGATAAGTAGTGTATTCAGATAGGAGTGAGCCAATCCTCTCGTGGTTTTGAATAGTTTTTTCTGTGTATTCTGTCGGTGATTTGTGTGTTTTTCTTTCTTCAAGGCAGGACAAGCTCAAGGTTCACATGCGGAAGCATACAGGAGAGAAGCCTTACCTTTGTACGCAGTGTGGAGCCGCCTTCGCTCACAACTACGACCTGAAGAACCACATGCGCGTGCACACCGGCCTGCGCCCCTATCAGTGCTCAAGCTGCTTTAAGACTTTCGTGCGCTCGGATCATCTGCACCGCCACCTCAAGAAGGACGGCTGCAACGGCATCCCCTCCCGTCGAGGCCGGAAGCCTCGAGTGCGAGAGCCGGGGCTCCTTGACGCGCCGCTGGGCCTCCTGAGCCCCGGCTCCGGCCCCGAGCCTCGTACCGCCAGGGGGCGGCGGCGCTCGGAGGCATCCATAGTGGCGGAGGTGGAGGGGGCGGCTGGAGCCCATGCACACAGTCCTCAGCTGCAGGAGTTTGTAGGGGAGGCAGGGCCCTAAAAGTGCAGGGGAGACAAGGACACTGCTGGACACCAGAGTCACTCTGCACCGCCTGTGAGACAGGCCAGTGAACAGAGAGGAGACAGAACACACGGAAAACAACAAACAAAACAACTAACTATTCCTCTATAAACCAAATCAGGGTGTCACAAAAAATCGAATCTTTATATTTCTTTTTCCCTTTCCTGTAGGAAATGGAGTAGACTTGCAAGCACTTGAGTCGGTTTATCTGTTAAAGAGCAAAGAGCGCTTCAAATCATTCACCATGACGTCCACTTTCTGGGCCATTTCTTTCTTTATAATATTAGGGGTTTTATACATTGGCATATGTGCTTAGGCAAATGTATGATAGATACAAAGAAACTCGGAGCAACTATGCAGTTGATTTAGATTTTTATTGGTTTTGTCCTCACAGCCTTCAAGCTCTAAGCAAGGTGTCTATCAAGCACCTTCTGGCTGCTGTACGGGTGAAGCGAGGACAAATCCTCCCAGTGAAAACAACTCTTTTTCTATTCTTTTGCAGGTCTGAAATGTACAGTTACCATAGAAACAACATTGCCACAATATGGCATATGCAAGGAAAACTCACCACAATTTTGATGTAACAGTTTTTCTCTCTCTAAATGTTCCAGAAAGATTCAGACAAGGGTTTGATTGAAGTGTTGCTTACTCTCTAAAATGCGTATATGGTTTGTCTTATTGAAAAGCAAATTCACGTCGAGTCAAATCCACTTTAATGGAGACTCTGGAATTGCAGGACTAGGGAATATGAGGGGTGGAGGGTTTGTGTTTTTAAAGCACTACCATCGTCAATGTACCTGTTGGCCTGACTACGTTGCCTCTTATCCCTCCAAACCCTGCAATTTAAGCATTTTTGTTTTCCCTTTTTGATTTTGTCTTAATTTTTTTGTTGTCGTCGTTCCTTTTTGTTGACTGCTTTGGGTACTTGACACTTTATAATTGTATACATGTATATACAGCAGGTGGTGATATGACATTAGTCCCCTCTTAATGCTGAGGTGTACTTACCAATCGGGTTTTTCCTCTTAGGCTTGATGTCATATTTCTCACAGAGTGAAGCTTGTGGGTGAACGATAAAAAACCCCGTATGAATGTTTGATGAAACAAAAAAAACATAACATTGAGTCACCCATTTGTCCTAAACGTAACACTTAACTTGTATAGTTCCTGCCCAAAGGATGAGGAGGTCGGATGAATGAATGTGCTTAACTTTGTGCAGTTTTTCGGAATCTGTCCTTGTGTGACAAGGCGCGGGTAGCATTTAACCAACCGCAGGTTAAAGGAATGGCAGGGAGCCTGAGCGAGAGGATGGCAAAGTGTACGACGAAGAGATAGATGAGCACCTTTTTTTCTATGTTTGCACAGCTTAACTAAAGATATCCAACAGAGCGGGAGAGAGAGAGGTATATTTAATCGAAGTGGGCTGGTGTTGGGGAGGGAGTGAGAGGAGGTTTATGTATCATGCTTATTCCGATATTTCTTTTGCCCTAGGGACCACACAACCGTGAGGCAACCTGTATGATGAAGAGAGCAATAAATACCTGTCCAAGTTGGGAGGCCAAATAGGCGCGCAGCTGCAGCTGGTCGTTGGGGGAGGGGAACAAGGGAAGGGGAGGGGGATCTCACAATGTCTGTTGCATTCCAAAAAATAATCTCCCCCAGCTCAGCCACGTTTCCAGGCAGGAGGGGATCAAATCAGGCCTTTTCTCTCCCTCTGTAGTCCTCTAATGCCCCCGAACTAGCCTGGAGGAGATATTATATTAGAGCCTGGTGTTACTGTGGGTAGGACGCCTGGTGCTGGCAGTTTAGTGTGTGAGTGTGTTTATATGTACGCGTGTGTGTGTATGTGTGTGTGTGCGTGGCAGCCAGGGTCGCTCTGGCCACATCATCACTGTGTGAGTCAGCCACAGCCTGTTCAAACATGTACCCTGAGCTGCCAGCCCAATGCACTTTCTCTGTGTCTCTCACACACACACACACACACACACACACACACACACTCACACACACTCTGCTCACTGGGTCCAGGTACCCTGGAGAGACGGGGGGGTATATCTGTTTGAATATTGTGAGTGACTCCTGACATCTGGATTTGTAAGTCAGTTCCACGTTGTGTTATTGTACAACAAATCCAATGTTTTTTTCCAATCATGCACTTTTTGAGTCAAGAGAACATGTGTGTGATTTAAAGTCCACCCCCGACCCCCCCATCCGTTTAATATCTGCAGTAGTGTTGTAGCTCAACTATCAGTCCGTTGCACCTTAATTGGATCGAGGCAGGTTATTAATGCACTTTGTTACTGAGGAGGGCACTTTCGTCAACAAAACGGGTACTTTGAATCAAAGCGGTTGCAAATGAGATCAGTCCTGTCTTCTGTCCACAGCGGTGTTGTTGCACACGGTCGAGCTCCTCCACTGGATTTGACAACAAGCTGCCAAAAAAGACCCAGAAATATTCAAGTTCAGATCTCTGAAAGAGATGGCGGTGGGTTTTGATGCAACCATGTCGGGTTTTGTGACCTTAAGAAAAGAATCCAACGCATCGCACTTGAAGTTAGTTGTTGGAAGTGGCAGACAAAGAAGAAAGAGGTGTGTGTGTGTGTGTGTGTGTGTGTGTGTGCATGTTTCTTTTTTGTGCATGTGTTGCTGGCTGGCAGGCTGGAGGGTCTCAGGACAAGCTTGGATAAACAAACTTTGTGTCTGGCCCATCTGTTCACCAGTTCCTCTCATAACTACATGCGTTCTCCGAGGAGCCGCCGTGATAATAGGTCCACGGTACCACACGAGCAGAAACACCATATTGTAAAACAACCCATTGGACAGTTGCTTGTTTACTTCACAGCTCTCTTGGTGCAGATTTGCATAACTCTTTGTTTACCCTCGTTGGTCATTGCCAGGGGTTGGCTGGGTCTTCAGAGTTTTAGTTTCTATTTTTGCTTTTGTGTTATGATAAAGATGGGGTTTATTAATGCATAGATTGACTCTCACAGGCAGACCAATGCAAGCTGGGTATGTGATCTTTATGCTTCAATGCAATTTGTCTTGACGTAGCAGAGACCCAAGACCAGCCATCTTAAACTTTCTTTGGACCTTAATATTTTCCCTCAAAGTCTTACGTTGTTTGTTGATTGACCAAAGCTTTCTGCCCTTAGTTCCTGTAGAAAGTATCGTGTAGTTTCTCCAGACTGGGACTCCCTGACTAAGCCACACACAGATGCCCTCCTCTTAAATACATATGCAGAATTGTGTGTGAAATCATTTTACTTGAGTTTGCTTTCTCTCGCTCTTTGTGTCCGTGTGGACAATAGAATCAGAGGTTTAAGGATGTATCGTTGTTTTTCATCCGTCTACACTCGTTTTTCTTAAAATAACGTGTTGCGCTACATTTTTTTTCTAACAATTTTACGTGTGGGTGAGTGTGGGTGTGTGTGAGTGTGTGTGTGTGTGTGTGTGTGTGTGAGTGTGTGCGCGCGGGTCATGTTTTGGGTTGCTGTGCCAGGAGGGTGGGGTAAATGGGTGCTTGGGTGGGGTTATGGATATAAAGCCTGATAGCACTGGAAATGGTGCTTTAGCTGAGAGAGCAAAGTTTGCACTAATGTTAAATGTCCTTGTCCTGCTTATGGGAGAAGGGCAGGAGACCTCAGAAAGGCCTGCGAGTTTCCATGAGCACAGAGCAGTGTGGTTAAAACTCAACGGTCTCTAAAAAAAGAGTCCATCCAACCCCTCAACAGAAATAATCATGTACAGTATATTCAGAAATATACCACCGTCTACAACAACCAATACCAAAGGCAAAGAAATGGCTTGCATTCAAGTCATTGGACATTTTTAAGCTACCAATCTCACGTTGGATTAATAAGAGTTTTATTGTTAAATCTGAAGAACTTCAGATGGACACTAGAAATGGTGTGACAACGGCGAAATCCCCTTTGCTCTTCATGGTAAGAGATATTCCAAATATACAACATTTAGGCACTTAGAAAGCAGCAAAGCCTCTCCGAAACCTTTCGAAACGTTTCCGTTTGTCCCGATGGCTGAGATGCAGCTGTGTGCAGGTGCCAGAGATATTAAATCCAGTTATTTTTACATCTCGGATGATGATGGGATTTTATCAACATTCGTCTCGTCAGTCAAATGATGAATAACGATACAGAATGCTAATGAAATATATTATTGTTGAACACTGTTATTTTTGATCTTTTCTGAATTGGATGCTTTCTGTTTACTTTCTGAAAAGGTATATTTGAATTGAAATGTTCTCTCGTTGAGGCAGACTGGGACTTTGTGGCCTTGTCTGAGCAGGACTAAGCTTCTTCTTCTTCTTCTTCTTCTTTAAGTGTTTGCAGCTGTATTGTGCGGTGTGGGGCTGAGGTTCACTCCCACCAGGTGGACAACGCAAACATCACAGTATGTCTCACGTGGGCAGGGACCGGCAAAACTCTTCCCCTGTTTGAAAACCAAATTGTAAAAAGCTGATTTGGCTCGGTACTGAAATTGATCATTAGCAGTTTCAGCTTTACTTGAATAAAATTCTAATAACGTCTCCGTACTATCCGCCGTGTCCCCGGCCTCAGCCCCAGACCAAGGTCACTCTGACCCGGGCTACACTGAGACACACTCACAACTTCATGCAATTGTTTTTCCAAATTGACCTTGATATGTTGTTTTGTTTTTATCCCTATGCTGTTATCAAAGAGTTTTTGTGAATCTATCTGAGAAGGCCATAAAACAAAGACAACCAACAAATATGATAACAATTATAACTGTAAATAATCAAGCGAAGCAGGACGGGGTGACTGTTAATATTGAGATTCGCGGCGGCACACTATTTGCTTTGCTTCATCATTTTCCTGTAACACCTGATTTTTTTTTTTTTTTTCTTTTCTTTGCCATTTTCCATCTCTCTTGATGCACAGCAAGCTGAGTGCAGCATATGCAGTACGGCACGATGCGCAGCGTGGCTCTGGCACTAACACAGACAGCCCTGGGTCCTTCAGAGAGGCAGGCTGCTGTCTGTTGGCCGCTCTCAGCCAAGTGGGGACAGTTTGCACTTGGAGTCTCTCTCCGTCTCTGGGGATGCAAAAGGTTGGCGTGCAGGGAGGGGGATTAAATACGGGTGTGGGGTGGGGTGGGGGGGTCGGGGCTGGATGTTGTTTTTCAGGGATGAGGTGTGAAAGCCCGGGTGATGGAGGTGACTGTTTGCTGAGCTGTGGTTCAGAGTTGCTCCCTCTAAGCTGGTAGGATTGCATGGCCACAATATGACAAGAATTGTAATACAAAGGAGGTCGCTGCAGATTTCCCCGCTGGGAACCGCCACGATGAGAATGTTGCTGATCTCTTTAGTCTCTATGTAAGTACTACTCAGGTGGAAAATACACTGCTATGCATTGGTCTGCTTAGGTTCATGGTTTGTCCAGTCACCCTCCCGACTTACTTCTCTGCACCTTTGTTGTCCGTACCGATTTTTTAACATTCTTCCCAGATAGATGAAAGCAGGAACAGTTCCCTCAGTGGAAAGTGACTGACTGCGTGTTTCTCCATCTGATATCGATCCAGGGAATTGTTTGTTGGAGGGAAGGAAGTCTTATTAGTCACATTTTTGAGAGGAGATGAGGTTGTATGTTCCCATCGCTCCCCCTCTCTCCGGACTCAGAGTCTACATGTCTGGCCTTTGATCAAAGATCACACGCCCTCAGCAGGGGAATCGAACCGGAGAGAACGGAGGGAGCGAGGGATTGGATGAGGCAGGAGGAAGACGTAGTTTCCCTTTTCAGCCACCTTAACTCATTTAAGATACATTCCATAACTTCATACTGTGATTCCCACTTTGGAGTTTCTCAGCAGGTGTAAAGGAGGCCGACGGCAGGAGGAACTGGTCACTTTGACCTTTTTGCAGTTGGCTGTTTAAGCCGTCTACTATCCCTCCACTGTGTGACAGACAGACCGTTTAACAGACCCCCGCTGTCCAACTGCCTTTTTTCAGCTTCTGCGATTGTAACAAAAGCACTTTGCGAAAAAAAAAAGGCCATCCTGAATTGTGTGTGCTTTTTATTTTATGGTTATCACTATTGTTATTATTTTGTTGTTCCTGTTGATGTTTTTTTTTTTTTTTTTTAATGCAAAAAAAATATTTGATGAAAATGGAAAAAAAAAAACTTGAATATTTGGTATCTGGACTGAAGGCGGTTTCTGAGCTGCCGCCTCATCTGGACATAAACGCATCTCTGTTAGCACCACCGTACCTGTTATATGCAGCTTATTGCATAGTCACACAAAGGTGGTGGGGAGGGGGCGCTGGACAGACCTCCCCCCGCCTGGTCTCTGCTTACTGTCTCAGATCTTGTTGGGAGAAAGGTCATTTGATCTCATTTTGGGAGACTCCTTTTCTTGAAAAAGAAACCTGTATAACAGTTGCAAAGCTTTCTGAGAAGGCTCGCTGTGCTGAATGTTAAACAAGCGGTGTTGTATCCACTGCAGAACCTTTTTTTTTTTGTCTGCAATAACGCCCTGTCTGTAGTTAAAGGCTGGATCTGGTATCCACACAGAGCTTAAATGATTATGAAAGACAGATGAAACGGCCAAACGACCATCACGCACTTTTGCAAATCAGTACAGAAAACATGTTTGGCCTTAACATCGTTGTCAAATCAAGATAATCTCAGTAGAGTGCAAAATAACGATCACGATCAACATTCGATTCATAGTTCAGTGAATGGTTTGACTTTGGGAGAGAGAGAAATAGGTTACTATTTATAATAGATTGATTCGTAACTGATTATTATGATAATCTTTTTTTTTTTTGCTGATGTGCATTTAAAATGGAAGAAAAAGCCCCACATTCTCAAACCTGGACATTAATTGTAAATGCAGACGATCACACGAGGCAGAAAACCGTCACGTCTCTCCGGTGATAAAACGTTCTTCCGTGTTGCACATCTGACCAACCTGTCTGACCACGCAGCTGTTTCCCGATGGAGAGCACCTGCTGGCATCTCAGATTGGATGGAGCGCAACACCGTCAAACTTTTTAACCCGCAGAGTGCAGCAGACGTTTTCTTCCCGTGTGATTTAGTGAGGATTTACTTTTCCAAAAAGCCCTTTCTCTTCTCAAAGGTTTTTATTTCTCAGTGTGGCAGTTTGTCAGTCTATATCTGTTGGAAGCTGCAGGGGGGGCTGGGGGGGGGGAGTGGGTATTATAGGTGATTTTTGGAGAATTTGCACTTTTTGGCGATTAAATAAATTGTATTGTATATGAGACCACTAAATCCACACAGTCTAAACCATATAATTCCATTTTGTGTCATTTTTGTTCTGTTCTTTTTTTTCTTTTTTTTTTAATATATCCAAAAATGTCTGGCATCTGGTTGTCTGGTTTAAAGAATATAAAATCTTTCTATTAAAAACAATGGTTGCAAAAAAATAAAGTTTCCCTGGATAATTTTGTTTCTTAATCTAACATCGAACATAATACATTAGTTCCAATCATTTAATAAAAATGGCCTCTGGTTTCTGTAGGTGCACCAGTACACTTACTTTATTCTGTCAAATACACTTTGTAGAGTAACAGACTGACGTAAAAGCAGGATTTCTCTTTGGGATTACATCCTATACGAAACAATTCTCTACGCCAACCAGAAGGTGGCAGTATTATCACTGCTATCATTGTTTGAGGATGCATCCTGCAGCCGCACATCACTACAGTGTGTCTGTCTCTATCTCTCTCTTTTACATTCTTCCCTATTTCCTGAACATGACGGCACTGATCAAGTTCGTGTCCAAATTTCCTCCGATGCATAAACATGGAGGCCGTACAGCCTGTACGACACAGATAGAACGTCCAGCGCCGTGTCACATGCACAAAGAGCCCTGTAGTCGTCCTCTTACAGAGGCAAAGGTCTCGATTGTATCTGTATCGGGGTTAGGCCACCTATAGTGCTCAAATCTGATTGGTCCCAGAAGTCCAGCGGCAGACTGCAACCATGGGCTCGTTGTCACCCTGTCTTCCTGTTTGTCTCGGTCTGTCTCCCTGAGGCGATCCTGTGGGGTGACAGAGGTCACAGAACAGCTCATTAACCCCACCCTGACAGCCCACACATTGCTGCAGTCCTCAGGCCCTGGATGCACACACACACACACATGCACACACACACACACACACACACACACACTCTTTATAATGCTCCACTTAAGTCGACTTAAACCCACTCTGTAAGCAGTGTGTTTTCAGGGATGAACCATGAGGAGCGTATGTGTCTTGCATGTTGTATGTAATATCACTGCTTTTAAATATGTTTCCTCATTAATGTGGCAAACTCACATTTCCATATACGTATTCAAAAGATTGCATGGTTTGCATTTTCTCTTGAAACCAAACCCCTGTTCATCTAATATAATCCACAGCGAGTGATTACAGGATGAGATGTTTTATTCCGTCATGTTGAACCTGTTGGCCAGATGTCTCGGGGCTCCAAGTCATTAATTGTTATGTTTGTAAAGTATGTAAAAACGCAGTGGGATATGGTGTTATTTTCCATGTTCAGACATCGTTGTTGCAGTCAAAACATATTGGATAAGAGGAACAGCAGCACTTCAGGGGCTGCGAGATGCCTGGGAGCTGTTGTCTGGCGTCTCTAGTGGTATTATTCTCCCGCTCGTGTGTGTGCATGTGTGTGTGTGCGTGAGCCTGCAACTGTTTCTGTTTACATGTTTGTCTATATGCTTATGCGCAAAGGTGTGGCTTTATAATCTCACTTGCCTGTGCACATGTGCATGCATAGCATCGTCATTAAGGCTCCCAGTAAACGAGCCTCCTTACTGTCCTCACAATGAACACTTGGAGACGGGCGGTAACGCAAAGGAAAACAGCCTCTCTCTCACACACACACACACACACACACACACACACGCTAGCCTCATTTTCACCGGTACACACCTTTCTCCAGGGATATAAAATGCCCCTGCCTCTGCACACTGTGGGACATGAGTTTCATCCAAACTAGCTGCCGTCCTCAATAAAAACCCACGTGAGCAATCTCTGCAGTATAGATTTCCAGTTTCTCTGGGGGTATATTTGGTTCAGATCAGGTGTTTAAACTGCTCAATATGACAATAATTAGGCAGCGCTGAAGACATGTGTTCTTTCTTATGTTGATAAGGGACATTGACCTTTAACCTGTGCACCCCTAGAACCCCCCCGTCCACCACCGGTCCCACACGCCCCCGGCCAACACCTCCCCTCTTCTGGCTCTGTCCAGCTCCCATCAGGAAGGATGGGGGGGTGGGGGGGGTGGACAGGCTTGGAGCCTTGCCTCTGGCCATCTCCCCTCCTCCCCGGAGAACAGAGGACTGAGGTGCCTTTAAACCACTGCGGCAAAAAACCCTACCAAAACCCTGCAGTCATTAATATGCAAAAATGCAAATGAGTAGGTAATTAAGAGCTGGAGCTCTCTGGAGGCTCTTTGATTGCTAATGAATTCTAATCTGCAAAGAAAGGGGGGAGGGGAGGAGAAAAAAGAGATGAAAGAAAAAGAGAAAACAACGAAAAAGAGAAGCTTCAACCCCGAAATTTGTCATATCCATAAGTTTTCATATCGGATTGGTTTTTACCTGGGAGCTATAATCCAAATCAATAGTCCAGACGATGCATATATATGGCTGAGAGTATTATGTGATATATAAATATCAAATGACCAGCCTTCAAAACACAATTAAATCAATTTATGAGATTTATTTGGTTTCTTTCTCTCAAAACACGCCCATGAAAATAAGAAATCACGTTCTCCACGGCAGATTATATGAATTACATGAGTATCAATAGGCTGGGAGTCTGTCTGTAATGGACACAGTGTAGTCATTGTGTGGATATGGCTAATTAGAGGTGAACATGACAGGCGGGCAGACGTCTCTGACCAGCGGCGACCAAAGAAAATAGAAGGTCAGATATCTCAACAGTGTGTTCTTTGCTGCAATCGCAGCTGTGCGCTGAAGTAAAGGAGATGTCATTTCATCACTTTTGTGAGCCATAACACATCCCCACATCCACTCTATCTCATTCACTCTGTCACTCACACACACACACTCACACACACACAGACACACACTGCTGTTATTGTTGTTGCAGTGCTCCCACGACACCAACAATCTCTCTGCTTCCCTCCCCCACACGGGCTCACATCTATCTCCCTTTCACTCCCTCTCTTCCCCCTCCTGTCCTGGCAGCCCTGACATGCCTTCTTCAATTGATTTAGAGTCAATTCGGCTCCTGATCGGATTGTTATCATGTGACTTTTCGCACATGTCCCCCCCTCAATATATATGAGTACTGTATTATTTTCTGATTGGGTGTAGATATTTTTTTTGGCTCAGGTAGGAATGCTCCTCTCCACTTTGCACTTTCACTGTCTGCCTCCCTCTCTCTCTCTCTGTCTGTCTCTCTCTCTGTCTCTCTCTCCCTCTCTCTCTCTCCTATATCTTTCACATTCTCTCCCGTTCTTCATCTCTCAACATGACAACAGAAACCTCCAGCCTCCTATCTGCTCTTTCCCCTCGCTGGTACAGTCTGGCGTCGGTGGGCTCTCCATCGCCCCGGCTCTGTAAACAGGAAGCTGGTGTTGTGTTCGCTGTACCTGGAGCGTGGGTGGCAGAACAGGGGCACCCATACAACCGCACAGTAATGGGAATCCAAGATGGCAGGGAGGGGGCGGGGGGGTGGTCCCATAAAACCACCAGAGAAAAGAGAGAGGAGGGTGTCATCCTGACTGAAATGTCCCTTGAGTGGATGGATAGTGGATGTGTGTCTGTCTGCACCGGTCCTTTCCACCACTGTTAGTGTTCAGCAGGATTAATGTCATGGACAATCCCTCAAACTCATTTTCTTCCTCACTGTTGGAGCTCTGTGGGAATTACCGTTTCAGGACGAGGGAGAGAGACATTGGTTTTCCTGCTGGCGGTCGTCCCGTTACGATGGAGTGAAACGTGGGTTCATCGTGTCCCTTTTTTGAGTTCAGCCTGTTTGTTTGAATTCAAGAAAGATAACCGCCGTCCTTCGCTCGTTCCAAAAACAAAGCCTATGTTTTCCAAACTATCTCCTAGAAGGGGGGGGGGGGGGCATAACCTTGTGGACTGTTGGCCTGCTTAAATCACTCAATCCACACCATTTTGTTTTATTGTTGTTTAACATGTTGGAAGAGTTTGGGTGTGTTTTCTGTAATAGGGGGGAGAAGCTTGACGGGAGTCAGTTTATCACGAGCACAGAGAGCACAACAGATAGATTCCCCCCTGTCTCCTCCCCTTCAGCACAGATAGACTCAGAGCATGGGCACTCAGCCAACACTATCAATCTCTCCGCTCCTACCCCCAGCCTCTAACTCTTATTGGAGGACGGCTTCCAAAGGGGCAAGGAAGCATGAATCATAGTCCGGCTATGAGAAGCTGTTATGCCTCTAAATACACGTGTTGTGGCTCAAAAAATGACTCCGTGGCTCGTTCGCCCCCCATTAATGACAAACCCGGCGAGTGATTGTCACAGGCCCCCTTTCAACAAAGTTGTAGCGTTTTGGGAAAGGCGTCGGAGCTGCTCGGGGAGAAGGATTGTTGGTCTTGGCCTAGTTTTCTTGTCTGATCAGAAAACCTGTGCACCTCTGCCCTTCCCCCACCCAAACCTAAGCCTCTACTATTACAGGCTGCGAGGGGCTCAGTGTGAGAGCGAGGTGAGCAGCTTGCCTCGCCGCCCAAGCTCTGTGTGCGTTACGCGCGCTGCTGCCTATACTGTATGTTTATCATTGTGTGTGATATAACCCCGTGATGTGGTTTGGCTCGCATGACTGGCTTGCTATGAGCAGAGCGGGATGGCAATGAGGGTGAAAGGTGTACAACACGTGAGAGAGGGAGGCAGGTAGATTGTGGATGAACCTGTGCTGCTTCCAGACACTCTGTTCCATTGGAGGGTTGGAATCAAAGCTATATGTATCGATAACACGAGGCAGGATTGACCTCTTTATTTGTTCTCTAAAAAACCTTATTAAACACCAAAGAGGATCATATACATGTTACTGAACATGATGTCTTCTTGTAACTGAAAAAATGTGCACATAGATATTTCATTAATATGCACAAATGTATGACCGATTAGCACCAATGTGCCAAACATATGCTAATTTTCCATGTGCATCTGTTGTTAATTACACATATAAACTGGGAATGGCTGGAAGTAATCGTCGAGGGCAACGTGTGACAGCATCCCTCCCCACCCTGCCTTTAACCGTCCATTGTACTGTGGATGTATTTTGGAGATTATAGATGACGTGTTGTGGTTCTATGCTCGGGCCTTCCTGTATAATGACGCTCTGAGCTTAAAGGTCTCCATGTGGTAGATTACCCATAGTTACTGTGGATAATGAAAGATCATTTGAGCGTAAAAATTGAGCTTTTAGAGGTCACTATCCGTGTTAATAGTGAAACAAACAAAATAGTGGATTAAAAGCGCCATAATGTTCACATATTCCAGGCTGCGCTAATTATTTCTGGAGCAGCTGAATGTAAAATTGCTTTGCTCTAGTATCAGGAATAACATATTAAACAGCTATTGCCCTTGGCTGCAATGAGAAAGTGGTACCACCCTAATTCACTTGTAAAAAAAATCATATATATAGGCATGAGGGCATTACAGTTCAAGAGGTAATGCTTTAAAACACATTTCTTCTGCCTTGCTTTACGGTCGATTTCCATTTAACCTCGTGTCATCGTTAGGGAGAAGATTCTTAATATATAACTCTATATGTTTTTTAATTATTTTTCTACCGCCCCTCCTTCTCTTCAGCCTGGCTGCCCTTGTACATGCTCTCCATGTCAGACCCAGCTGTTACTACAAACTACTTGGAGGGCTTACAAGCCTCATTGCTAATACTGACAACGGCACTATTCTTACTCAAGGCCTAACGTCTACTGGAGGAAAAAATCCAGAATATGAGAGATTTTCTTTGCCTCCACGAGAAATCCATTTCCCCAAACAGATGTTTCCATCTGTTCATATCTAATCTTTTGATTAATATATTCCTCAATGAAAGGATTCCAAATAGGTGTTGGATAAATAACTCAAGATGCTCTTCCTTTGATATCCGTGATTATGTCCTGATGCTATATGGCTGTTTTTTTTATTTAAAACGTGAACGTGTGCATGTTTGTGAAGGTATTTACGGCCCATATGTGCGTTTGTTCCCGAGCAGTAACCCCATCACATTCCTAACACGGTCCAAGGGCCTAATTAATGTTCTGTGCCGAGGCTTTCCTTCACCCAGGGGACACACCCAATGGATTATTTACCTATATGTCCTATCGACAGCCCCCCCCCCCCCCCCCCCCCCACCTCTTAATGGTGACCCCAAACAGGGTTGTATGATAACACGAGGCACCCGTGTAGAATTTGTTTGTGCCGTTTCTTAACACACCCAAGACATCCCGCCCACATCGTGACTCAAAAGAGTCACTGCGGCCTTCATCCATCTCTCTCTATCTATATATTTACACACATATATCATCATCATTTCAGAGCTTGTAGACCAGAGACAAAGCAGGGCCATCTTAACTTCCCTCTTCTGTGACGAGGTTTGCTCTTAGGTGAAAAAACAACAGCTGTCTACCAAAAAAGCGTCTGTGTGTGTGTGTGTGTGTGTGTGTGTGTGTGTGTGTGTGTGTGTGTGTGTGTGTGTGTGTGTGTGTGTGTGTGTGTGTATTAACACAGGCAGAACACACATCAGTCACATATCAGGGTCATCTGAACTTATTCCAGTGTTTGTAGTTCTTTATCATAATGGGTGACTGAGCTGCCGGTCGTTTGTTTTCTTGTAAAAAAGCAGCATTTTGAACATTTGCGTTGATCATCCGGTTAACCCTCCCTGTCTGAACTGTTTTCTCTGAACTATTTCCCCCCCACCACCTCCTCCTCCTCTGTGATCCTATACTCTGTGCTCTCCCTCCCCTCCACTCTGCTGCTCTGGAGCAGGCAGTAACCAGGCTGCGTTGATCTTATGTTTCTCGGCTCATTCACGAAACGACCGGGTCGCTTGGAAAGTAGAGCAGAAACACTTAATCTGGTTGCATTTGATAGTCTCTTCATTGCTTCAGTCAGTGCTCAAGCAAAATTCAAGATTCTTATTTATTCTTATTTGAGGCTTTTCTTTGTTGTATCTGATAGCCGAACATTTCAGGGGGGTTAGTACTATTAAAAAAAAACATCTCTTAGGTCTTTTTTGTTTATTGTTGGTGCTATATAGAACAATTTATTGAGAAAATTAACAGCTGGAAATTATGTTTATGACAGCAGTTGATAATTTTTAAGTATCAGCTGGATAAAATATTATTTTGGAACCAGACGACGTTGAAATATTTTAATTATTAAACAGTCTGAATAGTCTCCTTCATAACAATCCACAACAACTAGTATCTTTTTTTTTAAATATTCATTTTATATATATCCAGCAGTTGTATTGATATACAAAACATCTAATAATAGTTTTAAATATAACATTTTAAATGTCGAGACAAACCTTAAAAGTTACAATTGAGATTATATTTTTGGTTTAGGTTTTGTTTCTTGTAATAACAGCCAAATTATTTAACAGCCTTGGCTACGAGATACTGTTGTTGTTTTCTAAGGAAAAGCGGACACACCAACCAAAGTATTAAAATGATGTCAGCGGGCACGTTGGAGCCCCACCCCCTCCCTCCCCTCGGCCAGCTTCCCTGAGCACACAGGGAAAGTGAGCGTCAAGAAGAAGGCGGGGCCAACTCGGATCTACAGCCGCTCGATGGCTGCCGCCGCTGCCAGTCAGGCGCGCGCGCTTCCCCATTGGCCGCGCTCTTTCGCATTTATCGTGCCATCTCGTCAAGCTGCTGCTGTGTAATCGCAGGTAACTTTCTTACGATAGCCTTCCGCTGGACGACCTAGTGCTCGTAGCGCTCTCGCGTTTTAAGCCTCACACGCACAGCACACCAAAACCGAGCTTCGCCGTTAGACGTTCCCCGCCGTCGTGTCCGCCGGAAGACGTTAAAGCTGTATTTTTCCCCCTCTCTCCGCGAAAACACCCCGTCTCTCAAAGGCGTTTGAAATCGGACACCGCTGGCATTGAGGCCCTCACTTTTTTTTTATGCGGAGGGATACGTTGTTGCGTCTGACAATGTGGACGGAGGTGGTGAAGATGTCTACGAGAAGAATGAAATCATCTCAGTTGTAACAACAAAAAAGGGAAGACGCGAGATTAGTTACTAGAATAGATTTGTTTGCGCCGGAGACTTGTAGCGTTGAAGCAAACACGTGGGCGCCGTGTTGAGAAGCGGCTTTACCGGGACAAAAAGGGAAGACATCCACGGCTGCTCCAATGCGTTTCATGCACTGAGGTCGAAATTCTCTTGAAGTTTTATGTTTTTCCCCCTCGCGAGTCTCCGCTTTTTCTTTTTACTGTTGGATATCAGACACTTGGAGAGGAGAGGTAAAAAACACCATAAGACCTTCTTTCACTTCATGTTTCGGGGGAAGTGCATGAATTCGATGGGTTTCACTTGACAACCTATTTTGACGCCTGCAATTTTCGAAAAGTTTCTGGGAATGTGTGGTTAAAGCGGGGAGGGGGGTGTAAGTTTTTTTTTTGTGTGTATTTTTTTTGTCTGGTTTTGAGGTGGCGAGCCAAGTGTGTGATGGTCTCCGCATCGACCACGGAGAGGAGGAAATTACTCCTTTGTTCTGCAAAAAAAAAAAAAAAAAAAAAAAAAAAAAAAGACCCCACTAACGTTAAGTGTTAGTCCTAACGAGCTTCATTTTGTTGTTTTTTTTCTTGTTTCGTGTTTCATCGTGTGTCTCCGCCACAAGCTGCAGCCACAGTGCGGGAATATGAAACGTTAACGTTGTGTAATGTTGCTGAGCAAATTCTCTTAAAAGCTAAACTTTTATGTTGTTGGGGCCTTTACGTGTATTTGTCCATACGAGCCAGAAACTTTCCATTAACACAGAAAAACACAACCCTTTTTTGTGGCTAGCCCTTTAAACATTCCTTTATGGAAGTGTCTGGCCACCAGCTAGACTTTTTTTATTTTATTGCACATTTGGCAGGAAATTCCTCATGCTCCCACCCCCACCGTCTCCTCCGCTGAACTCCCCTCATCATGCAACTCAACCTTCTTACTACGTGAAAGAAACACAGCAAGCTCACTATTTGATGCCTGAAGTTTGGAGCTCCTACAGGGAGGGGAGGGAGGTCACGACCCGTTGCACTTGGCTCTAAAAAAAACAAACAAAACAACACAATTTGTTGTTGTCTCTAGGAAGCACAAGTGGAGATGATGAGGTTTTTCAGGATGTCAAACATGCCAGATATAAAGCGGTGGATGGGTAGTTGTCAGCGTGGATGTGGCCTCTGATCAGATAATACACATCCCTGCATCCTGACGGTGTTTACGGCCGTTGTTGGGAACTATTTGACCCCTCAGATTAGTTGTTTATTTATAATCTTCATCTGGCATTCACTGACTCCTTATTCTCTTGGATAGAACCGTTGAATCAACAGTTGAATCTCTTCCAGAAACGCGTGTAGTCACTTACTTTGCCTCGTTTTTTTTGTTAATCATCCACATCTGACAGGACAGATAACAGCCACACACAAAAATGTGCTTTTAAATTCATTTATTACACATTTGCGGGACAGAAGGAGCCACTATTGCATTTCACAAAAAAACAAAACGGGCACATGGCTGCAAGTCGTGTTAAGAATTTATTTGAAACATAAGTTGGGTGTTTTTTTTTTCCGTGTGAAGCATCTGTTTAGCTCAGTGGCTTGTTTTCTCCGGGACTGCCGGCTCTTTTGTGGGGGAATGACCTGCCTTCTCTCTGCCTTGTGTGGGGGTGACAAAGACCCCCTAATCTGCTCGCTTCAAATATTGATCCAGCAGTAGCCGAAGATGCCATTTTGTTACATTAAGCCCCTCAGTCTGCTCCGTTCAACTCGCTGGGTAAATGTGATTTGCATTGTTTATTATTTCTGTGTGTGTGTGTGTGTGTGTGTGTGTGTGTGTGTGAGATTTATTTTGTCCTCGTCTCTAAAGTTTTGGGGGAAAGCGATGAAAGCCATGTTCCCCCGGCCTTATTTCCACTTGGGACGATGTGTTGTTGTGCGTTCACTTCCCTTTCCTCGTCTCACGGTTTGAATTAGTTCTGCTCGCCTGAGTTCACCAGACGAGAACCGCACTGTTTGTCTCCCCCGACTTGTGTTATTTTCATAATTCATGACATTTAATACTTTTTGTCTTGCTCTCAAGACGTTCCCAATTTGTATTTTATTTATTTATTCTTTCTCAACGTGAATATTCTGAGCTTTTGCGTTTTTTAAAGCTTGCATCTCCTCCAAAAACATCCATCCCTTTTGTTGTTGTTGTTGTTTTATGCATCAGGTTCCGTTAGTTCTGTCTTACAAAGAGGCTGTAAAAGCACACCACCTGTTGGTGTCCAAGTGCCTCTATTCCTCCACTCTCTCCCCTTACCACTCGTTCCCTGTAAGGCTCGCAGGACCGCCGCTCGGCATCAGAGCGGCCTCGGGCTTGCGTTGGAATGCAAAACGCAGGGTAAATCCAGTATTCATGCTCACTGTGTCATTTGACAAGGTTCTTTCTGGGTTGACATATGGTAATTTGGTAATGACGTGTTTGCATACAGTCATTAGCTCTGCCTTTCACCCCTATTTCCTTGGGCTAACAATAGTCCCAATTATGTCTGTAATTGTAAATGTATTACATTCTCTTTTATGTAGCGATGATCGACATATGGCTGTTATTTGCTGGGGTTTGCGTAAAAATGAAAGGCTATTTTTTTAAAAGTCATTACTTGGTAGTGATTTGACTGAGGGCAGAGTCTTCATTTCATGGATCCTTCTGCTGCTTCGATTGGGAAGGCAGCGTCTCTCTGAAATGAGAAAAATTAGCATTTTTAAGTAGATCCAGCTAAAGTGTGTAGTGTTAAGTAGCCTAATGTCTTCTGTTTTCCCTCTTCGGTCCATAGTGAGTGAGGTGGTAATTTCAGCTGTATGTTTTGGCCAGCTGAGACCCCAATAGACAATTGCTTTGATTCTTGATTGGTTTTCCACATCTTTTGCCTCTCACCTGGATGTTCATTTTAATATTATATTATCACAAACAGAAATATGGTGCGTTGCAATAAGAAGAAAGGTGTCTTTTTTTTCAGAATGAAAAATTCAGACATAGGCCCAGCTTTGTTATCTTATGGGAGACTAACAATTTGACAATATGAATCATCTCAAGGGTTGTGATACAGCAAAGCGAGAGTAGTTTGAATCATTCATTACCATCACCCTCTTGTTTTTGAAGAGCTAAATGTAAATTCTCTTTGTGCTTGCTAGTGCCATTAAAATCCTGTATCTGCAAATTTCTCTCATAGGGTTTATTAGAGACTGAAGGGTATGAACGAACAGCAGCAAAGAATGGCTGCAGTGGGAACTGACAAGGAACTCAACGACCTCCTGGATTTCAGTGCGGTAAGCGAGTGGGAGAGCAGTCTGGGTGGTTCTGGGTGGCAGTGGTAGGTGGGTGGCATGGGAGAGAGAGCTGAAGAGAGCGATACAGGTCTGGGTCTGAGCAGAGGAGAGCTGGAGGTCTGAACTAGAGGGGTGGGGGGGTGAGCAGGAAAATCAGTGGGAAGCTTAATTTCTCAATATCTGCAACATAAAATTGGACATTTTTCTTTCTTTCTTTTTCTTTTTTCAACAATAGGGTTTTGTCAGCCCAAGATATTTCCATCCTTCATTCTTGGCATGCAAAGGTAGTGCTGATTACATCAAAGCATGGCAAGTAAAATACTGCCTCAGGGTGACTGGTAAAAATGAATTCAGGTTTTAATATATATATGTATTTTATTCAAATATGTAGGTGATGCAGAGATACAGCAACAAGGAAGTGGATCCTCAAAACAAGCTGGTATCCACTGTAAAAATGTTAATACTGAGTAATATGGTTTTGTTAACAGAATCTGGCGGGGCAGGAATATTGTTCTATATGAATTGGGTTGAGCAGACAGCTTCTGCATTTCTTTTTGTCATATTTTCAGTCTTTTAGGAAGACATTTTCACAGGGATGTTTTCAGAGGAACCCTCCAGACATTAGCTACAAAGTGGATGGAGGGATTCTGCTCAGCTTTTATTTACCAGCGTTTCATTTTGTTCTGAAGCCTTCGTCGAGCTTTACGCTGACATGTAAACGTCTCACAGGCCCAATGGAGCTGTGTTACTTTGTTTTTCTTCTTCTCCTAAATAAATTGAATAGCTGGTAAGGATAAATCACCAGCTCTGGATAATTACAATATATGGGACACAACAGGTAATTCAAAAGAGAAGCTCCTAATGAATATTTGTCAGCAGACGTTAACGTCCCATCAGATTTCTCTTGACAAAGTACAGTTGATTAATATTGAAGTGTTTTTATCATTGCAAGACTCGTTGACATTTTATGAAGCATAACACCAGGGAACGGTAGGACTAGCTTTATTTTTTGTTTTATTTATTTATTTTTTATGGCATTGTTGTGCATGAATTTTGTTGGTGGAGCTTCATTATAATGACTTGCATGTTTCAATCAGATGCTTTTTGTCATTTTCCTTTTCCTTTGCCACACCATCGGTATTTAAAGGAAAGCTTGCCCCGTGAGAGAAACCCCCCCCCCCCCCCCCTTGTTGTGAAGAGGGCTTTGTGGGAGGTTCTCATTAGACAGTTGGGTTTATGTTAGAGAAAGCTCAGATTGATCAGCTGCCAATTTGTATCAGCAGATGTTCCGTTTAAATATGACATTGATAATTGGGTGAGAAACTGTCAAAAATTGCACAAACAAACGTCCAACTCTTTGTTTATTTGCTGACTAGCCACAGAAATGCATGCATTGGATGCGGAATAAAGAAAAGCTAACATGTTTTAGATATCTGCGACCAGACTGAAACAAAGATGGTGTCCAAATGGGTTGTAGACCTACCCAACATGGGTGAGAAAAAAGAGAGAAATCATATGAGGTAGGAGCAGATTGTGTTTTGTTGGCCTACTTTAGAAGCTTTGGTTTGTAGAGTAGAGTTTGGCCACGTCATCCACACAGCAGACATTTAGACCACATCACAGCCTCATGGTAAAGCCCACAGTGTGTTCGGAAAGTTAAAGTTGATACTGCAGGCTCAACTTTTATATGAAAACATGTCTGAAGGCTTTTATTTCAGAAGTGCTGTATATTTGTTTGGCTAAATGTTATTTGTGATATAAAATTTAAAGATTTCTGTTGTTTTTTTAACCTAAATGTGGCATTTTGTAACTTAAGGAAGCATGTTTATAACTTGACAGTTTGTTTTTTTTATTAGCATGTTTTCACTGTTATGCTAGAAGTCGTCTTATAAATGGTGGAATCGTGGGTTTTCAAATCAGTTTATACCTCCACAAAAGTGAACTGCCTGCAAGGAAAGAACTGAACGACATGCTGTGGTTTTATTAGTGGAAATAGGAGGTGTGAAGTGTGCCATCCTCTGCTTTTGATAGTTACGGTATCTTTCCTCCTTTTGTCTTCTAGATGTTCGCGCCTCCAGTAGCCAATGGGAAGAACAGGACAATGACGCTCGCCAGCAGTCAGTTTGGGGGATCGGGTAAGCTCTGAGGCAGTAACACCGCCGGTTTTTGTTTTTCTATCATGTTATTAATGATAATTCACGTCTTTCTCTAAGTTAATTTAACGGGCCTGACTGTGGTTACATGCATGTTTAGGAAAAGCAACAATATACAAATTAAGTGTTTAAATCTTTGATCTTTTTTAGTCACATTAAATGCAAAAATGTTCACCCAGCTGAACAAAAAAGTATTTTCTCATGCAACTGTTATGCTGTTATATCTAGCAAGCAGAAGGTTTCAGTTTGAATAGCAGCAGTTTTGAGATCACTAAGTACAATAGAGGTGGATTATATTTGTGGTGAGCAAAGCTTTAAAGAACATAGAAAATAAAAGAATCTAGGAATGTGGTTATGATTATTTTTGTTTGTTCTATTGATTAGTGTTGGTAATCTCAGATGAAATTCACATTTAGCTCCAGTTTGCTCTATGCCTATTGATGCGAGTGTCTCTTTATTCTTATCTTAATAGAACAATCATCCCTTTAGACTACAGCACTTGTGAAGGATTGAAACTGCAGATTTATTAATATCCACACATTTCATTTCAACATCTGTCTGCTTTTCTTCCCCCGTTGCTTTAAATAGTCTTTGTTTCACTGTTTTAAAGTGTCAAGTAGCTGCAGCTAACCCCCTCGAGCACCTTGAGTTAGCTTTTCTCTCTTCCTGAATCTTATTAGTAAGTCGTGTTACTTTCGTTCCTCTGTCACCCTTCCAACCCGGCGTGTGAAATCGAGTCACACTCCCCAGTGTTCCCCAGAGTGAGAACTTGGCCACTGAGGAACAAAGGCAGAGAAGGAGGCTTATGGACTTGAAACGACTCCCCCACCCTGAAGTGTAAAACACTCCTCCCCCAACACGGCACAGGGCTCTTACCCCCACTGATCTGCAGGAAATGGCCCGAGTCCGAGACAATGTCCCTCACCCCTTGCTCGCAGCCTCTTAAACTGGCCCAGCATGCAGCGAGTGGCCGGAGTGGAAGAGAGAGCTTGTTGAATAGAGGGATCAGCCCGTGGAAGGCAGGATTCTGTTTGTTTCTATTACAGCAGGCAATTACTCAGCAGCCAGGAGTTAATTCCTCGCCCCCTCCTCATGTCCCAAAGTGTGGCCCTCGGTCATCGACACCTATTTTAATGCCGTACTTCAAGCTGTCCCATTTAACTTTGGGAGATCAGCTAGGTGCCGTCTAATAGCACATGGGGGTCAAAATATGAACATCTGCAAAATCAAGAGCTCCTCGTACATCTGTTCTGTGATTGTGTGTGAAATTCAGTGTGCTTATTAGTCTTATTACTCCAAAATATGATACGGTTGTGGGCCGGGAGTGGTATTTATTCTAGAAATGATGACCATTAAAGAACAATGTCCATCTATGACGTCACTGAGGCGGCTTGTATATTCAGGGACCCAGCAGCGCGGGAACGGCAGCGAGCAGCCTAGTGGCCCACCAGACCACCTCTATTCATCAACACAAAAGTGCTCAGAGGGGTGCTAATTGCATTAGGCGTCCTTCTCCCTTCCTCAGTGGCCAGTTTGTTTGTGTGTGTGTGTGTGGGTGCGCGTGTGTGTGTGTGTGGGGAAGGGTGTGTCGGGGAGAGGATAGAGGAGAGGATTGGCAAGAAGTGTGGGATGTTTGAGAAGTAGGGGAGGCAGAGTGTGATAGTGTGTGGTGGGAGCTGGCCAAGCCCACAAGCCTTCAGGCAGGCGTCCCCTCTGTCACCTCTGCAGCTGCTGGCAACGTCTCCAACCCCCTACACACACACACACACACACACACACACACACACACACACACACACACACACACACACACACACACACACACACACACACACACACACACACACACACGGGACGCGACAGGCTCGCTTCCCTGAGATCACAACAAACAACATTGTGAATTCACACACATGTGGTCTCTGTTGGTTAGCTTAGTCTAGCTCTGTTTGACTTGTACGCTCTCAGTAGTGTACCTGCGCACACACACACACACACACACACACACACACACACGCCTCCCTGTATTGTGTCACGCATTTCACCGTGCATGGGTGGGTTGTGTCTAAGCCAAAAAAAAAAGGAGGAAATCTCAGGGGAGAGTGGCTTCCTTCTTCAACTAAATGAGATGTTTTCAGAGCCTGCAGTCATGAGAAGGCTTTGTGGCAGAAAATAAATATCTTTCATTCACACTCGCCACGCCGAAGCCTGGAAGGACGTGGAGACGTCCAGAGAACCTGTTGTTTTCATGCCAACCTCTGTGTGCATAGGTGGCATTTCCAAGCTTTAATCTTATTTCCTCAGTTTGATCGGCGTGTCGAGTTGACTGTTAAATCTTCATCGCTTCACTTCTGAGCTTTATGTAGCTAATGATGCATCGTTTGAATGTGACATAGATTTAGGTGTTGGATTTGTGAGCCAGCGTGAGATCTAGAACTCTATTGCTGTCTTCAATTAATCACAGATGTCATACTGAAAAGACTCATTGGCATTAATGGTCATAGCCATTTGGAGTTTGTACAGCATCCTTTATTTTGCATAAAATCATGTGGAACTGTCGGTGCAGATGGAGTTCGTTTTAGCTGATCAATATGGCCAAAATATCACAATATAGGTAATATTATGTCTCCATAATGATGTAGCTGGTCGGTCTATCTATATCCACGAACACTTTTTCACTTCCTTTGTTATTTGTATTGTATTATACATTTATGTTGTTCCTGATTTAAAGAATTGAAGCATCAGAAGCTCCTGCCTGCAGAGTAAGCTGTCACAGTACATACGGAGCCGTTAGCACTGCTATGCAAGCATCACATTCACTTTTGAATGTCATAATAACATGCAGCAAATGAAAAGTTATCTACATGAGCTGAGAACTGCTTGTTTTTTCTATGGTACGTGTTGGATATCGGCGTCACTGCAGGAATAAAAAGCTCTGAGAGTAAAATACATGATGAAGAAAGGTTGGTCAGATATCTGCTCGTCCCTTTTTTACATTTAATTCAGAATGCAAAGAAGTGATCACCGCAATATTTTAGGTCACAGGCAAAGGGTTGGTTTAAAACAAAATACTAAAAATATTTTTACTGGCCAAAGTAATTGATGTAGGAGTACATCTCTGACCTACTTTAAATGGGACAGAACATATCTTGTTTTTACAGTTAGACTTTAAATCCTGCACACAAGAGCCGTATACCCGGGATATAAATATTATCTTAAAACTTGTGGCCAGTTGACCGCAATTGCTTATTTGTTTTAGCATGCAAAGCATGGTGGGAACTGAACGGTCCATGATTTTTATCAGCTGGGTCGTCTGCGGCGGCTGTCAAACGTGTGTTGGATATTACATGTCACCAGAAAGATGGAACAATAAAAGGTCTCTCTCCTGGCATCGCGGGGCTCTTCTAGGCTGGCTGGGCGTCAGTGTCACCTCAGCAGCTCTCCACCTTGTTTTAATTGCCTCAGAGTTAATTACTCTAGCAAGTGTGAAACAATGTTGTCAGACTTCGCCTGCACGGCCGTGCTTTCCTCTGCACCCCCGCTGGCCAAATGGAGGCTTCATCAGCCAATGAGTGTTGTTGGAAATAGCTGTGAAGAATTATAACGTTCCTCTCCTCCTATCTGTCCTTGGCCGGCTCCGGCTTCTCATGCAGGTTATTGTTGATGTGTAATTTTGTGGGTCACTGCTGCGTGTGAACATACTCCGTGGTCTACCAGCAGTTTGGACGAAGCCTTGAAGTGGAGCGGCAACAAGAAAAGGTGTTTGAGTTTGAGCATCTATTCATTGCGAGGACTGGAAGGAGCTCATTGTTGATGTCTCATAAAGACATTTCTCTCCTGGCACCCAAGGTTTTGGCTGAAGTGTCTTCATACAAAGTCTGTCATCTTTATTTAGCAGCGAGCCCCGTCAGCGGCGTCCTGTGCCATTGGACGTGGTGGATGGTGGTGCAGCGCGTCGCCGTGGCCTTTCAGCAGGGCCGATCTGACAGTGAGCGAGGCTGATCTTTGAGGTCCCCTCTCCTCCCTGCTCGCCTGATTCTCCATGCCACTGGCATCGGCTCCATAGATCACGGCTGTCGCAGCGCGTGTAGGTGCTTGCACCGCTCTGTTAGTCTCATCACTCATTCTCAGTCGTCAGCCAGGCTGCTGATCTCGCCCAGACCCCTCTCACGCTGCCATCCCTCTTCTCCCTCCCTCCCTCCCTCCCTCCCGCTCGTCCCCTTGCTTTCTCCTTCCACCCGCTCACTCTCTTTTGCTTTCTCACACACATTTTTTTAATTAGGCAAAAATCAAAGACGAAATATGAATATTCATAAGGAAACCGCATTAATATGCACAATTATGCAAATCAGCATGCAATTAAGGCTTGTGTCTCCAGAGAGCCTGGATAGCATTAGTGCATAAGACAGGGAGAAGGGGATGATGGGGGTATTTTGGAGTTTTCTGCTCCACCAGTCTTTTGGCTGTGGTTTTCCTTTGTGCCACACATCGTTTATTCTTTCTTTACCTAAAACGTTGCGGCTCCTGTTTTTGGCTTTGTGTTATTTGTACGTGTTTTTGTTTATGTTGGTTTAATTTGAGTGGAATTTAAATGTGGGTGAGATGACAAGTTATCCTCTTGGATTACATTAAGGCTGTAAATGGTTAATGTTCTGCTATTCAGTGATTATTATAAACACTAATAGGCACACCGAGCAGCATTTCCTGTGTGTTTTTTTTTTTTTTCAGTAATGGTGTAACACTGCATCTCGACTGTGACAGTGGTGTCTTTGATCAATAGTGATACTCTCTCTCCTTGCTCTGCAAACCCATTGTGGCCACTTAAGAACATCGAATGCTTAGAGTAGGATGTGGTGACAGCTTCCCTTGATATGACTCCAACATCAGGGTATTTCTTCATATCTGTAGGGACACATAAGATAATGATTATTTCCTGTCATGTGGGGATTACTCACGCCGTCCCCAGCATTATTCCAACCAGTTTTTCTTGATTCTTTCATCTCTGCTTCAGCCTGACTGGCTGATCTACCTGTCAGTCTAAACCCTGTGTCTTCTTGCAGCGATAGATGAGCGCAGCGGCTCTGGGTCTTGGGGCTCAGCAGAACAGAACAGCCCCTCGTTCAGCCAAGGACGGGTAAGATCTAAACACACACTCTGATTTTAAGTTTGCAGATCTAACGCATCACCACCAGACGCCATGATATTGTCACACACTCACACACGTTCAGTTAATCACTCTGCCGTACATGAACACACACACACCTACATAAGAGCTTAGTACTTTTTTCATACCGTGTGCCATGTTTGATTTGAAGTGGTAGTTTTATTCTCTACCTAATAACCTTGGCTCAGGATCCTGCGTTGGCAGGCTCTCTGGTTGCCCAGAACCTCTGTGGAAGCCCACCGGTAATTGCAGCTTCACATCCGCTGTAACTGTCTTGGCACAACTCTGTGTAAATACAAGGAACATGGGGTGAAATAGATGCAGCAGGCTTTGATTACCACAAGTTGATAATTAAGAAAGTCGGTTTGAATCCCCCGAGCTGATGCAGATTTGTTTGGCATGGATCCTGTTGGTTAGACAGAAAAGCAGAAGGAGGGTAAATAGCTGAGAAAGCCATATAGGTGTGCTAACAAGATGGGGACGGCCTTGAACCGCGCTTATCATTTTTGGCTTGTGAATATATTTGGTAGCTTGTCTCATATTAGAGCCTGCACAATTTATCTACATTTCTCTGAGCTCTTCTTTTCGGGTTGCTCATGATGTTTTGTGTGCACCATTGTTCCTGCAGGGCTATGGTGAAGGCTCCCACTACAGTGAGCATGAAGGCTTGTCCTCTCCGTTCATCAGTGCAGGCGTTGCAGGTATGTGCCTTTTTTTTTTTTGTGACTGAAAAATATGTTTAGCACTTGAATTAGTGTATAGAGTTACTTCTCAGTAGCGGAGCACACGTTGCCTCTTCACGCAGTTCAATAATCATGTTGATAATGTGCCGATGCGACTGTTGTGCGTACTTTGTTGTGTGTGTGTGCGTGTGTGTGTGTGTTCATTCGTTGAGTGTCGGGGATGTTAGGGCACTGAAGCAGAAACCTTCCCCAGGGTTTTGTCTGGCAGGCGGCTCAATGCAGCTGAGCGTACTGAAAAAGGGGAGGGCATCCCTGGACTTCTTGTACTAAAAAAAAAAAAAAAAGCTCCTTTTCATGTGTTTTTTAGCACACATCATTGCCTTTTTAATGTATGTGTTTATAGCTCATGGTTTCACTTGCATTCACGTTCAAACTTCCCTTTTATCTTGCAGGTAAAAATGAGAGGCCGCCGTACCCTCCTCCCTTTGGAAGCCAGGTATGTCGGCATGTCTCTTCATCATCTCCTCACAAGGTTCATGAAATCGTGTAAAGGAAGCCTTGATTTTTCACTTCTCTTTTCATGTTAAACGCTTTGAATCAACTGTGATCATTTCCTAGAAGAAAAGCTGCCCACGCCCCTGTAAGGAGTTCATAGTAAGAACCTTTCCCCTGTTTTTTCTTTATCCTCCCAGCCTGGTTTCCTTCCCAGCGACATAGCGATGCCCAGCCCAGATGCCATGTCCCCCTCTGGCCTGAAATCTGGCTCCCAGTTTTACCCGTCATACCCAAACAACCCCAGGAGAAGGCCGCCTGATGGAGGTATAGGTAAGCTTACTTCATTAAGACATGTGTTTTCATTCTTCCAACATTCCCCCTGCAGTGTTTTTTTGTTTTTTAAATTTGGTAAACTGGGCCTGCACCTAATTATTCATTTTCTATTCATCGGTTTATTATTAATTGGTCTAAAATATTCATTCATAATTCAATAAAAACATCCCCAGAGTCAAAGGTGATGCTTTGATATTATTCTATGCTGTAAAATGTACATAGCACACACACACCGTACCACACACACACACACACACACACACACCCCACACACACACACACACCGTACCACACACACACACACACACACACCGTACCCCACACACACGCCACAGTGTGTTCAGAGCTTTCTGTTTTTTATTCTGCAGTTGGATTTAAAGCACAAGAATGATTTACACCTGAACTGACAACGTAACACTGGCAAATGTGTGTTGCTATGTCCTTATTTGTTTTTGTTTTTTGTCTCTCTTTCACCTTTTCCGTGTGTGTGTGTGTGTCTCTGTGTGTGTGTGTGTGTGTGTGTGTGTGTGTCTGCATGTAGAAACCCAGCCAAAGAAGATTCGGAAACCCCCTGGCCTGCCGTCCTCGGTGAGTGCTTATTTCTGCTCGCCTTCACAGCTCACAGTCCTTTCTCTCTCTCTTCCTCTCATGCTCTCTCTCACTGTGCACACTTGCCACACACACAGACACACAAGCACATACACACTGCTTTCCCCCACTCTGCTTGAGCAGGTTTGTGACGGACGGGGGCAAAGACCCTCTGCTCAGTCAGACTCTCAGTGAGCTGACAAGTCGGGCAACTCGGGCCCCAATAAACATCATCACTGTGGTTGTCTCCACGCTACACTCAAGTGGTTTCAAGTGGCGTTCAGGGTCTGCTTGTCATGTAGACGAGCAATTTTATAGGATTTTGAGGTACTTTGTCAAGTCTGGTAACTCGCATTCTTGAATTATTGTGTTCTTGTCGTGTAAGAACACAGCGGTCCTGGATTTGGGAAATGAAGGTGTTTTCATGAATGGTTCAAGTAGGTTGAGTCCTGGTGGCAACTCAGTTTGTTACATTAAATTAATACTTAATTAATATTGCCTGTCTTCATGGTGAACTGATGATCAAAAGAGAAGAGTCTTGATGAATAGAAGTAAATTGCGGTCAGGTTTAACATCAAATCCTTTCCATTTGAATTATTTAGTTTCAGTCCTGAATCATGAAGAAGCGTGAGACTGTTTAGGTGGACGTGTTTCTTTAAATGGCAGGTTTTTAGCAAAGCTGCATGTGTTTTAGGGAAATAGTGAGAATACGACTGGATACTTGAGACTTGGATTGTACTGCACAAGTTGTGTGAGTTTGTAAACGGATGTGTTGATTTAGTAACTTTTCGAAAATCACCATGAAGACCATGGAAGAAAAACTTTTCTTAAAGAATTAGAGCTAACACGGGGTGAGTAATTGATATATAAATGATTATTTTGTGGGGGAAGTTTTTCTTGAAGGACGATGTGGAAATAATTTGGGAGGTTGTTTGGCTAACTATCACATATGTAATCTGTTTCCACCAAATTTTCACTCTTAATTTGTCTTTTTTTTTCAGTTACAATACAAAGACACAAATCAAAACGCATCAATAAGTATAAAAGGCACTTGAATGATTAAAAAAATATGCAGATATAAGTGGTATATTGCTAGTTTGGTTGTTACATTCTTAAGAAAAGTAAAGAATAAAAACATTTTACAAGCATCCACATGTTCATGTGGACACTAGTTCTTAATTCAGCTTTTAAATCTTAGGTTATTCATAACTTGTTCTTATTTTAATATGAAAGTTAAAATTAATTTGAGTTTGTGAAGTGTATTTGCCTGTGGATTAAACCGTGTGCTAACAAACCTTGGTCAAAGCACTGTGAAGTGGTAGGGCTTTGATTTACTGTACCAAGTGTCACATTTTGTCAGCGGGCCCAGAATCCCCGGCAGCTGATATGTGGACGACGGCAACCGCACATAGCTGGCAACGCAACTCACTGTAACGTGTTTGAATGCATCCTGAATGAATCTCACTGTGAAGTCTGAAGCGACTTGACAAAGAATTGTATCGGGCAGCAGTTGCACACATCATTCCCATTTATAGATAATTTCCACTGAGTCCTGGTTGCTGATTACAGCCCGTCTATCCATACAGCTTCAGCTGCTGGAGATGATTCAGAGGCCATTTGCTCCGTTTGAATTCCACATAGCATTTTCAACACGACACTAAATCCTTAATATTTTCCTCTGCAGATTTTCCCTTTTTTATGCTCTCGAAGCAACAGATGCATTGCTTTTTGTGAAACGGCAAACATGATATGTGGAGTCAGAAGATCCCTAGTTGCCCGTCGTGTTGCTGTTGCTGTTGCTATTGGAGCCCAGTCTTGCTGCTTGAGCTGCCACTGGACCATCAATATGAAATACTGCCATTGCACAAACATTTCCTGTCGCTCAGTCCTCAAGCTACCTTCGGTCTCGGATGTCAGGAGTGACCTCAAACATAAACTGGATATGGGACCTTTGCATCTCCTCGCACGTTGCCTTGAAGCAGCAACACAAGTGGAGGATAAGGATTAAGACGTTATTTACCAGGTTTTGTAAATATTGGGTTTGAAAGTCTACTATTCCCCGACATTTACAACCAACATGTAAATGAAAATCGACTCATGCCTATGCTGATGTTTTTTCAACGCATGGATGAAGTAAATTCAAAGGATTTATATGGCTGACTTGGTCCAAATCACAGAACCACGGATGCGTAATCTGGCAGGAAATGAAGCCGAGCGTTAACAGTGTTGCGTTCCGACTGTCGTCTTCGTTGGAGCTAAAGTTGCAACAGATGTAGCCGCCGTAGCCGGCTGCGTTGCCTGGGTGGGTTCGCTTCAGAGCAACTAATACTCAGCTTGGAGATCGGTCTGGACCTGGAGAACTTATTCCTTTTCCTGTCCGTTGAAGAAATCCGTTTAGTTTCTTCAAATCGGTGCTTGTCCTCCACCTGTGGGTGTTGTCACGTTGAAGTGGTTGCTGAAACCTCGGCGTGTAGACACACACACACACACACACACACACACACACACACACACACACACACACACACACACACACACTTGTCCGTGGTGACTACATCAGAGGTGTCTGGTCGAAGCCCCCTCTTTTTCACCGCAGTCGTTCCCTGCAGTGTGAACGATGGCCGTGTGTGGTTTTAGTACGAGTGTGTGTGTGTGTGTGTGAGACCCCCCTCCCCCACCTCACCCAGCCCTCTGCCTACGCTTCGCCACATGATGGCCTGGGTGGGCCTCCCCCCTGTGAGTGACCCAGTTGTGAGGCGCGGTGCTTGCGAGGCCTCTTAGCCCCGTGTCTGAGCCCAGATTAATGACTGCCGATGATGATCCTGTGGTCTTTCGTCCCTCCCACACTCCCTCCCTCCCTCCCTGCTTCTCTTCGCCACCCCATCAACACACTCTTCTGTTTTTGTTCGTCAACTTTTGTCACTTAAATTAAAAAGTTGGCATAAATCAGATGGACAGATGATAGTTTCCCCTGAAGGTGTCTGACTTCTGTAACCCACCAATACATGAACACCAGATCCTAACCCTAACCCGTGAACCTCCACCCCCTCCCTCATCTGTAACACTCAAACATGGAGGAACTTCTCTTCTGCCCCCTAGTTGTCCAGTGGAATAATCACAAAACAGCAGTTGAATAAAGCGGTTTGAGGCTGGTTTGATGTTAATCTTCATCTACTCCCCGCCCCTTTGCCACAACCCATGCTTTTCCTAGCGTAGAGACCTTTACACGGTCATAACCTGAATTATATTAAACCCCTATTAGTTGAGGATTTTACCCTAGAAATCCCCTTTCTTCCTGAGAATACAATTATCCAGCAGCACCAGTCATTGTGTAGTTCTCTGTTCCCATCTAGAGCAGCAGGATTCACTCGACATTGTTCCCCGTGAAAGAACAACTCAAAGCCTATTGTTAAATGAAGCCATCTCCGTCATGTTTTCCCCTGAATTAACCGTGATCATTTTAAATCCCCTGTTTCCTTCACACTCCCCTGGCCATATCAAGCTTTGTTTAAGTCATTTAGATTACCTTCTCCTGTCCCCCCTCAACACCCCTTATCTCTCTACCCATTTCATAAATCATCAGGGCCTTCATCCCCCCCTCATTCCTCCCCCCTTGCCCCTTTACCACCCCCTACCCACTGCAATCTCTCTCTTTCTCTCCCTCTCTCCCACTGCCTGGATCCCAGCCCCCATCTCTGCCTCTCCTCGCTCCCTCTCCTCAGCCCAGCTGCCTGTGGAGTTGGATGTGGTCCAGGAACAGGCAGATGGCTCTGTAATTAGAAGTGCATCTCTCCATTCCCTTTCCACTTCTCCCTGTTAAATCAAATTACAGAAAAAATCCCTTCTCTGGATTAGCATTCTTTGCAGCATAGCCTCCATTCTCTTTCTCTCTTCCTCGATTTGCCATGTATTACAGAAGGGGGGGGGGGGGGCTCAGTGCTTCACATGTCCGTCTTCAGTCGGTTTTGGAGCTCAGAGATGTGTGTTTCAGCCATATGTGGGATGACTGGGCCTGTTCAAGGTGCCGGTATGAGACGTCGGAGTCGTCCGTCCCCATGTGTTCTGGAAGCCAGTCCTCTTGTTGATGCCACACAGAATGTGATAGCGCTAGTTTGCAGGGTATTGCTCACTGAATGCATGGTATGTGTGCGAGCTGATACCGAGTGTGTTGCAGGGAGGGGCTGCAGGCTAGGCAGGGCGATGTCACTGGGGTCCCGGGAGCGAGAGGAAGTGCTCACTGTGCACTGGGATTCAAGCCGTCGCTGTGCCCAGCATGGCATGGCCGCTGTGTTCTCCTCTACAGGCAAGGAGCCGGCCTGCCTGCACCGCCGGCAGACTCCCTCTCGCCACCTTGTGGCCACTTGGCGCTAGTGTAATTAAATGATTTCCAAAAGCAAGGGACAGAGTGGATACATGCCTTGTTACTCAATCAGTATATAGTAGTTGTTTTCTAACTGCTCTCCGTTTGTTTTTAGGTGTATGCTTCCACATCTGGGGATGAGTATGCAAGAGACAACGGAGGATATCCTGGTGCTAAGCCTGGAGCCGTCTACCCTGGCTCGTTCTATATGCAAGGTAACCTTCCACCATCATATCACGGGAGTGAATTTGTTCTGTTATCCCATTTTGTGGAGGTGTTTTCATAGTTTCCAACCGTTTGTCTGCTCTCCTCCAGAAGACCCGTGGTCGTCTTCTGGCTACTCTGCCATGCTGGGTAACTCTCCTCACATCGGTCAGCCCGGCTCCTTCTCTGCAATCAACCCACAGGACAGGATGGTGCGTAGAAGCGCTTCATGTCTAATGGCTCATATTGTTGTGCATCTCTGAGGGTGTTTGTGCCTCATGAAGCTACTTGTATCCCCTTTCCAGAAGCGTCAACCCCTGCCTCTGTCCCCACAGAACTATCCTCTGCACGGCAGCGACGTCAACGGCTTCCACTCGGCCCCCACCACCTACAACCACACGCCCGCTATCAACGGAGAAGGCATCATGGGTAAGGAACTTTTAGAGAAACTTAACTTGTCACACAAGTATCTTGGTAGCATCTGTCTTTTCATAAAAACCACATAAACGAGTTATCTGACTCACGTTATTTATTTTGTCTCTGCAGCCAACCGAGGCACCACAGCTGGCAGTTCAGGAGATGAAATTGGGAAGGCTCTTGCCTCAGTGAGTTACTTTCTGTTGGTTGTTTGGGTTTTTTCTAAATTAGTGCCGGGCAATAAAACTATTACAGTAATTATGTTCTATTTCCTCTTAAGTGAAAATGTTGAGTGATCTTGAGGAATGATGACGCTGACAAACATGTTCCGTCGGTGGTTTTATTGGTTAACTCCAAACAAACGAATGTCCGTTGTAAAATATGCAGAAGACGCATCTCAACAAGGAGATCATTGTTGGATTCTGAGATGTGATGGATGTGTTTTGTAATTAGTTTGGCAGATCTATAATTATTGATAATAATAACCTACGTTATTATTTCTTTTATAATGTGCTGTAATTGGTTCTTCTCGTAAACCTTTTATGACGTGTCATTTGACTGTTTTGAGAACGCATTGCTCACCAATTCACTATTACAGTGAAAACAATAATAACATTATGTTGTGTTTTAATTAAATCTTTTAGATTTACCCGTCGGACCACAACAGTAATAACTTCCCCTCGGCTCCATCTACTCCTGGATCTCCTCAGACTATTGCAGGTATGGATGAGTTCTCACATGTAGACCAGATGATTGTCAAATAGTTACGACTTGTATATTAAAAGGCAAGATTTTATGGTTTTTAAGATGTTATGTCAATGCACTTACATGCATTTAATTTCCAATCACAGCTGCAGTGTATAAAACATATAAAGAAAAAATCAACATTTTCATAAACCCGTTATTGAGTCTTTAAAGGTCTTTATTTTACCTGCAATATTTAGGGACTATCTTGCTTTTAAAGTGTGATTCATGTCAACAACAGCTGAGTAAATTGTGCCGATCAGAAGGTTGGCAGACTGAGTTCAGGTGGTTTTTATTCGGACTCCTCATCCAACCGCAGGTTTGGATAATGTCTCAATTTCAGCCTCAAAATACTTAATTCAGTCCAATTGATTTAACTGGTTCTGTTTGATTGCAACCTTGTTTTTTGGCACACAAAAATGAATCTGTTGAAATTGTTGGAGCAGAACTGTTCCTCCTATGTGTTTAATCTTCTTCCGCACTGAAACGTGCCTGCAGCGCCATCTGCTGTCAAGTTAAGTATTACAACTACATACTCCCAATACTTCTCTCTGCAGGAGCTCAGTCTCAGTGGCAAAGACCAACCACACCCAACTATGAAGGGCAACCACACGCACTGGTTTGTGAAACTATTTCTCTGCTACATCAAAGTCAGTTTGAAGTAAGAGCTGCCATGGTCTCATAGCTTTGGTATGCTTCTTTTAGTTAAGTACACTGTAACGTGCACATTATTTCTAAAAGCATACTGTACGTTTTTATAAGCTTTTATTCGCGTCATGTTCATATGAAACGTTTGTCGTGTCTGACATGCAGAGTAAAATGGAGGACCGTTTAGAGGAGGCCATCCACGTGCTGCGTAGCCATGCTGTGGGTCAGGGTTTGGAGGGCGCCCCCGACATCCACAGCCTGCTGTCCTCGGTACACAACGGGGGCCTCGGGGCTCTCTCTCCAGCCTTCCCCAATGCAAGCCTCGCCCTCAGCAACAGACATCCTGCTATGGTGAGTCACCGCGTGTCTTCTGATGGGGAACGACAAACCAACAAAATGTTGGCGTTTCATCTATAATATCCATAATTGTGAAAGGTTTATGCAAGGAGCTTGTTTTGCTGTTGTTGTCGGGGGAAGTTCATGCTCATCCTGTCATTCCTGAACAAACTGTGTTGAGGTTGAAATAAACAAACCATGTGTTGTGTGTAACATGGCTGCCATAAACCGTAACAAATGCAATGCACTTTCTTTTATTGATTACCGTGATTTTATGTTCGATTTATATGTTGGACTACATATTAGCTTTTTGAAGAAATTAATTTTCTGTTCTAATTAGCAAGAAAAATGAGAGAACGATTGCATTATTTAGGAGTTGATTTCCACGAAGAACAAAAAATGTCATACATTGTATCATTTGTGCCATCTGCTGGTAGAAACATGTATAATTATAAGCAATTAGGAGTAAATGTTAAGCGAGTTAAATAACAATAAATAATGTTGGCTAGCAACGTGTGACGTTTTAATAAGCTGCATCAGACGGTCGTAGACATGTCGGGTTTATTTTCTCTGAAGCTGCTTTGAAGGCCCTCATATTGAGTTTGCAGTCGGAATGAATTTGTGATACGTCTGGCCTTTTATGAGGTTCACAGTAAAAGTCTCCACCTTCATCAGCAGGGAGGGAAACACGAGGAGCCCACAGGCCTTCCGCCCAGCAGCACTCTCCTGCATGGTCATCACGCGTCCGGACCCACGCCGCCAGTTGGCCAACCGGAAGGCTTCACCAGTAAGTCCAACTACAGTGAAACTGCACAACATCATGTCTGTGATTCAGTCGAATCATGATTATCTGGGTATTGAAATCAACAATGATTGGTTTTGTGGAAATGTTCACTTTCCACGATCATCTGTTGTGTTACGTCCCATCCTCGGAGAGGTTCACTTTGGAACATCCTAACTCCCATGCGTTTGTCCCCAGGTCTCCCTGGTTTGGCCCGCTCCACGCACTCCTCCAGCAGCTCGGACATCAAACGAGAAGATAAAGAGGACGACGAGAACTCTTCTGTAGCGGACAAATCCGATGACGAAAAGAAGGAGTCCAAGGCAGCACGCAATCGACGGTAAGCTGGTCCTTAAATGGTCTTCTAGTCTTTTTTACTCTGGATTTATGATATAATGGCATAAAAAACAACAAAAATGTAATCCTACCAAGGTGGAGGTTGTCTTGACACGTTTGCCAAGTGTGGAAAATTTGATATTGGAAATATCCCCTGCTAGTTTCCACACGTCGGCTGTTAATTGAGTCAGAAATATGTAACTCAACCTCGTCGTCTCCACTGTCCTGTGTGCCCCACTGAGTGCCCAGACTGTTGGGTATTTAACATGTTGTAATCCTCCTTCCCTTCATGTCACGTTTTCAGAAAGGAGGCGTTGGCCCTCCAGATGCTCTCTAGCCTTACAGAACAGAAAGATAAGTAAGTGTCACAAATAGAGCGTCAATTTCTTGTGCTTTGTGGGCTCCTCCCTGCATTCAAGCACATCTTTATGAAACTGGGGTCTAAAAGCTGACTTTGGATTGGAGGAAGTTAAATTTGATGACATTCGGAACTTTATTATTAATTACTGACTTGTGTTATACATTTATAGTTCTGTATTTATGCTGCAAAGAAGGTTTTTGTGACGACAAAATGTGCAGGAAACTACATCTCATCATGCCTTACCTTCTTAAAGCAGGTTGTTGATGCATGTTTAAACGCAGCAGCACACAATGCATGTACAACATAGTATAGTATGAACATATCCAACTTTTGGGGAATAGATATTTTGATCAGGTGGGCGGTATGCTTGGATTCTTGGGTAATGTAATGTATTTATTCTGCATTGAAGCTCTCACATATCTTACTTACTTTGAGTGCATCCATTGTGTAGAAGGCTCACCTGTGGGTGTACAGTCCCTGCTAATCATGCTAAACTTAGCTGAATGCTAGTTATAAGGTGACATGAACTGAGGTGTTTGACATGTCTTGACATTTCCTTCTAACTGTGGCTTGATTAGCTCATGTCTGTCTGTCAGTAGTCTAGATGAAGACGATGAGGACCTTCCCCCTGAGGTGAAGATGGAGCGGGAGAAGGAGCGGCGGGTGGCTAACAATGCTCGTGAGCGTCTCAGAGTACGGGACATCAACGAGGCGTTCAAGGAGCTTGGGAGGATGTGCCAGCTGCACCTCAGCCACGACAAACCTCAGACCAAACTTCTCATCCTGCACCAAGCCGTCAATGTCATCCTGAATCTAGAACAGCAAGTCAGAGGTCAGTGTGCAAGCGGCACATCACGGATGGGAAGCACAGTTCTGTTTACCTTTTTGTTAAATACACAGAGACGCCTTTTCAGTCTAAAATAATCACTGTTTTCCCTTTCCTCCGTCAGAGCGTAACCTTAACCCCAAGGCAGCGTGTTTAAAACGCCGCGAGGAGGAGAAGGTGTCTGGGGTGGCGGTTGACTCACCCATGCAGCTCTCAGGAGGGCATCCGAGTATGGGAGGAGATGGCCACAATCCAGTTGGCCACATGTAACACCAGGTAGGCCTTGAAGAAGGGATTTATTCAGGCTGTAGGTTATCTATAACCCCCCAGTTAGTTTTAAAGTTATAATCCTTAAGATTTCAGTTCGGTTTGATTTAGTAACAGCAAGAGTGGCTTATTCATACGACTCCAGTAGCCACACAAACGGTAGCAGCACAAATCAAGTTGGTTATGATGATGATGAGGAGTTGGATCTAACGGCTCACTGTGGCTGCTCCTTTTCATTTCTTTACTTCCTGTAATATTTAAAACCGAACCGCTGTTGCAAAATGCCCAAATGGCTGATGTTTTTTATATGCTTTTATATATTAGTATATATTTTAATATATCAGTTAAAGCCACTTGGTTTTCAACACAGAGCGGCTACTGCTGGACGGTTTGACTTCAGGAAAATCTTAAAGATTATAGCTTACAATGAGAATTGTTTCGTAGGAGACGACGGCCTCAGAATAATCCTCAATATATTTATCGATGTCTTTATTATGTAGGAATACTACAACATTGTGTTTGTGGTCTTTCCCTTTTTTGCAGATCTGGTGGTGTTTCCTTGGCTGTCAGAGGATGTGGCCTTAACAGATTTCTTCCACCCATTATTCTCAGTGTGTGCGTGTGTGTGTGTGTGTGTATATGTGGACATGTCTGTGTATTGTCCGTTCAAGTTTCAAGATGCACATTCACACACTCGTACACACATGCATACTGCCAAAACTGACACAGCCTGTTTGTCGCACTCCCAACCATGACTACAAGCTCAAATGTGAAGAACTTTTTTTAGTTTTTGCTTTGTTTTATACATGTAAAAAAAAATCTCTTCTTGGTTTCCACAAGACGATGGAACACCGACGTACTTTTTTGGTCCTGCCACAAATTGGGACTTCACACACTGCCGAGAGGTGCTCTGGTGAAAGAAAGGAGACCTAAACAAACACAAATTGATTCAAGGATTTGTGCCTAATTGTTACATGTTTTCTATTTGACATTTAAGCAAATTGCTTTACATGTGAGGAACATTTATTGTGAGGGATTGCTTATGTGTATGAGCAATTATTTTTAATGTATGTCATTCCCAGCGTGATGGTACAGTCTTACATATGTTATGTAACCAAGCCCATAGTTGAGGTTGAATTGTCAAAAATCCACGGACTTTTCCTCGCTCTTATCAGCAGATTTTTAGGGAACTCGATGGAAAGGTCACGATGGAAAGGTCAAATGTCCTGATAGTTCGAAAGCAGCTTACGGAAGACATGACCCCTGACCTAGAGGCAGTCTCTGACTGAGTTATGAATTATCCAAGTGGTAGAGTCTGTCAACTACAAACCCGTTCTTCCTATTTGTTGACCACAAATTCTAGTGTTACTCCAGTAATCCCTTGTCACATGTTCAGGTTTTTGTACTGCTTTATGTACTAAAGCATACTTAGACGAGGCAAAGCACAGTTTGTATAGGTTTAGGCTGAAAGTTAAGTGTCGACCTGTTGTGTGTTTCAGTCCCTGAAAGTCGTGTATAAAAGCCATTTGAGACGCTCGCTAAGTGATCAGCACCACTTAGTGCTCTTACTTAACTGAAATGGTTTACTGACAATGCCAGCAGACTTAACAGCCCAACTTATTTCCCCCTTAATTGATGTTCTGTAAAAGAAAAAAACAATCTGGGTTCCTTTTTTGATGAAGGGATCTCATCAGTCCGCAGTTGTTTGAAGCAGACAAGCCTTTGTGTGACGGAGGCTTTCTTTTTCCTAAATGAGCATTCCCACTGAATTACAGCCCCTCACCTTCCTCCCCAGTAAGTTTGTTCTCACGTTTCTTACTGAGAGGAGTGTGACGCGACGTGACACGTCATACATTACTCTGATATGTTTCATTTTTCAAAATTAAATATATATAAATATATATATTTTTTGTTAGTCTATACATTGTAGATTTTTTACATAAATGGCAATATTAGTTTGAAGTTTAGAGTGTATTGTAGATGAGCTGAGTAAAAGGGGAATATTTGACATTTAAATGAAATTGTTCAGAAAAAAATTCAAATTTGAACGGAGATGGCAGAGGAAAAGGGTCAACGGATGACAAATGAAAAAGCTTTTGGTGTATCCTTTATTCCAGTTTTAGTTGTAAGGCGTATCATCAGCTTACCCAGATGAATTTTTCTCTTTTCATTTGGGTTACGTGGACAGTTGGTGCCACGGTCCTGTTGAAGTGTTCTGACTTCAGCAGTGAGGCACAGAGGACAATATGGGAAGATTTCTGTCTCTAACAGTAATTATGCAACTGGTTTTTGAATGTAGCTACCATACAAATGTGGATCACCTTCATTTTTCAAACTTGTGTTCCTGGGTTTTTGTCAGTACAGCATACTAGTTTTCATTTCACCTTTTTTTTTTCGAATCTTTGCCCTCAACCAAGTGGCTCTCAGTGTGCGGCTCACTTTTTAAGTAGCCTGCACGTATATTCTGGAGGCAGATGTCCGTATTTGGGTGTAAGGTAATGGATAATATGGAGAACAAAAACAGTGTTATTGTGATGTTATTCCCATGTCATGTTGTGAATGGTTTTTACCAACATGTTATCACAAATGGGAGGTAGAGCATTTTTTTTTGTGTTTAATTTCTACAAAAAGAGATGAAGAAAAAGACCTATACAAATCAATAGTGTGGCCTTTTCATTCTCAAGACTTAAGATGACATGATGGGAGAGTGATACCTTATCAGTGCCTGAACTTGTATTTTCATTTAAGACAGTTTTATTTTGTGAACCATATCATTTCATTTATCATGGAGATTAAAGAGGTACTTGTTCATTCCCCCACCCTCCCTTCTCCTAATGCTTTTTCAATTTTCAGGAAGAAGTTTAAATGGTATAAAGAGATTTTCTTTCAGTGTATCTAGTTAAATAAATAAATGTTACGTAGATCTTGTTTAGTTTTTTCCCTTTTTTTCCTAATTATTCAACTGGATTATATTGTCCAAACTGCTGTTTTAGTTAAGGTCATTGGGTCCAGGTCATGGGTTTTTCTTTCCATCTGCCCTATATTGCTCTATCACTTGACATTACGGGGTTCAAGAGATGCTGCTTTTGGCTCTGATTGTCTGCTTTTGATGCACATCGACATGTTTCAGTGTATGTGTTACTTCAATTTCAATATAGGGAGTGAGTTTTATTTTTCTGTCGTAGCTGGAACCTCGAATGACTTGGAGCCTTTTTAAATTTCTGTATATCAGAGTGCAAACCCTTTGCTGCAGTGGCTTTCAGTATATTTAGTCTCCACTGACTATTTCCACCTCTTCCAGCTCTTTGATGCCATTGACAGTGACTCTTTGCAAGAAGCTATAATCGCTTCTTTCAAAAAGTTGTATTTGAACTTTTTCTTTTTATTATTACAAGATCAATAATTGTACTGAATATTTCCGTTCCAAGGGGGGGAAATCTGACTTGCCGTCATTTAGTATTCTGTGAGCATCGCATTAGCCTTCAAACTACATACTCACATTATTTTTTTTGGGGGGGGGGGGCTTATTTCTTAACACCTTGAATCTTGACATAGACACAGTTGAAATCTGCAGAAGAGCAAGCCGCCCATTTCAGGAGCACATTATGTCAACAGAAAAATTACAATACTATGATGGGAAATGTTAAGTTGACAGGCTTGAACTTGTTTTGGTATAAGTATAAGAAAGCAGTAATAAAACACTTGCTTTCAACAGTTTTGTCATATCTTTGTTGAACTAAAGGGGGAGACTATTGAGTGTTAAATACATTCGCAGGTACAGAGCCTGACATCTTGGGAGTGAGGACACTGTTGACTCCTGCAGGGTCCTCACAATAATCTCACTCAATCTCAATCTCTCTCTCTCTCTTTCCCTCTCTTTTTTTTTATATATATAAATATATATAGTTGAGAACTGTCCTGTATATAACAGTAATGTAGCAATAAATGTGCCATTTTTAATAACAGATTATACCTTTTCCAATGTCTGGCTTTTGAATATTGTATACATAAAAAGGAAAATAAAGGAAAACATTGTAATAAAGGGTTTATTGTAGTTCGGAAAATGAATTTGTTCATATTTGCTATTGTCAACAGACGGCTAGGGAACATTCGTGAGAATGCAACCAAGGCACCACATCAAATACAAGACATGATTAATACGAGTCGAAGACTGGAAGACTAGTTGTAATTACATAGTTTGTCTAAAACGGAACAAACGGAAAAAACAACTGTTGTAAACGGAGACCTTCTTGAAGCGGTGGCCTGAAATGACCCATCGTTGTTGCGCCCGCCCGTTTGTTATTTTGAACAGGCATAAAGACGGGCAGTCCGCGGGGTCCTTAAAGGCCACCATCCATGCCGTCAGCGAGAAAACAACATTGAAACGAGCGAAGCGCTGCTGCGACGAGAAGGTCAGGATGATGCAGAACATACTGAATAAGTTCGTCGGCGCGAAGTACGTCACTATTCTGAGGACGTGGTAAGTTAAACCAACTACAGGTGGCGCTCTGTGACGCAAACGATGCGTGTAGAGCGCTTCCGTCGTGCTCAAAATGCGGATCTTTACGCCCGTGTCCTTCTGGGTGACCCGTTAGCTCACATGCTAACTAGCTTAGCCTGCCTGTTTATTTCCCGTTGATTTAGCTAGCTGGCTAGTTAGCATCATCTAACTCGAACTGAACGTTAAGTTTAGGTTATTGGATGCAAGTAACGTTGACAGCGTTTACTTTCATACTGTGTAGATTTGCATTTCTGGGTATTATGTTAAATATGACGAGTTTTAAATGCATTTTCTTTTAAATCTCAACGTCTTGAAGTAAAGTTACACTATTAGTTAGAAAGGCTCTCAGTTTATTCATGTATTTAAACCACCAGTGCATTATCACATAAATCTCATAATTATCCCAGTATGAATTATATTAGAATTAAGCATTTGCAATAATGACATTAAGTCTGTTTTTATATAATATGTATTTTCTAACGCAAATAAATGTAAATTATACTTGACGGTGGATAAACATGAGAGCACAACACTATGATTGACCTTGCAAAGTGCACACACAGGAAACTCAATATTGACCAGTAATGTATAGAGGAATATTAATTTAGTTTTATGAACATGAGTGCTAACTTATAAATCATCAAAACCTTGTTGATAGCTCACAAATTATTTGACCCATAATCCCTTTTGCTCATGCACCACAATTTAAACTAGCATTCAAGCTGGTTCATTTGCTACTTTCCAGTAAACTAAACATAATTTATATTATAATAATAATGAATAATTTACTAATTGGGGGGGAAATCAGTTTCTTTTTTATTATTTTATTTTTTTTTACTTCTAACTGCTGCAACTGATAGATCTTCAGAAGATAAATCTAAGTTTATTTTTGTGAGTAAGTCACAATTGTCGTGTCTGTGCATAGACTTTGGGAAGAGGGCATGTTGAAAGCTAAAAATGGACAAAACTGCCTGTTGAAGACCTCCGTGCCACCTGAAATAAGTATATAAACTATCCACGTAGCTCTTAATATGTTTTACAGGCAAATGTGTGTCTATATGTATATCTATACGTTTATTTCTTCCATCCAGGGTCCCAAACATGGTTGCCTGGGGAACAGTCGGTGGAGTGGCACTCGTTCACTTCACAGACTGGCGATTGGTTCTGGACTATGTGCCGTACGTTAAAGGGAAGTTCAGCAATGATGAGTAAAGTCCCACACAACCAGATTGTGAGTGTTTTGTTATTATAACCAACGGCAGTGTAACTGATGTTTCACACGCACTTTGTTTGCAGTGTTCGGTTGGTTTGCCCGTTAGTGTCAGCCCCGCCCATGTAATCACGATAAGATGCCGACAGGTGTAACGTGACAGGTGTTGGAGCTTCAAATAAACACTCATTGAGTATGTTTTGAGTTCACCTGGCGTACACCTGACCAGAAGTCTACTTGTGCACCCGAACAGGCACCGCCATACTGGGAGCAGAAATAACTGTTATTCTAAAACATCTGCAGCCCTCACTAACCAACGCTCACTGTAGGCTGAGAGTCAAGGCCATAGAGTTCTTGTAGCTCTTGTAAGCTTGCTCGATGACAACTGTGCAGACATAAAGGCTTTGTGCTTCGGTCTAATCTGAAGCTTTGCAAAAGGGTCGGATTAGTTTTAAAATAGAAACGGTCAGATTCTGACAAAAATAAAGGTTTAGAAAAACGATGCATTCAGCAGATTTCAACTGTGTGATTTTTTTCAATTAGAATTTAAAGAAAATTCAGATGTGTTGGTTAGAGCTCGATCATTTGGAATGGTCTATTTATGTATTACTCTGTTCTTAATTATCAAAACAATGTGGCATCATTTTTTATACTAGCCTTTTGTGCGATCCTACAATGATGAAGCTTAATATCAATAGCATAATACTGTTATTGCAACCTAAACCCCAGACGGTATCCATGTAATACATTGTGATATCACACCCTATTAAAGTTCATCTCCTTCCCACCCCAAACCCTCTACCCTCCTGCCCCCCTGAATACCTACTTGATGTGGTCTCGTCAGAAATCCAACCTCACAGACAGGATGTGCTTCATTTATCTTTTTTTTTTACACATTCAAACGGATGTGTTCATGTACATTTTGCTAACTAATTGGCTGTGTGTCTTGCCTACAGGGCCAGAGCCTGGGAATGGGCACATGGGTGGATTGCTTGCACAACACAAGCTTAAGTAGGATGCCCTGGCTCAACAATCACTGGGGGCTTGTTAGGAGTTTGCTGTATTTGCTGTTTTTCATCCAGTATTATTTAATGTGAATAAATCTCTGCCCCCTATGTGTCAAGTCACTCTACAAAAATGCTTTGTGTTAATAAAAATACATGAATAATAAATATATATTGTATGTTTAGTCCTGAGTAAGTGAGCACATTATTTAGCATTGGGCAGCTTTGTACATCTGATGTTTGCCAACAGACTTTTACTGTAAAAATAAATAAATAAATGATGTGAAATAAAACTGGCACAATATACATGTAAATTCTGTGATGCTATAATTCTTCATGCATGCCGAATCACGTGATACGTCAGGTAGATTCCTACACGCACGCTATCAGGCAGACTGCTGACATTTGCGTGGATAATGTCTTTCATTTCTCCCATCGAAGGGGGAGGGGACTGAAAGAGGAGAGGGAGAAGGGATTTAACATAGCGGAGAGAGGGAGAACGCGAGTTTGTCTTCAAGATGGATAAAAACGAGTAAGTACACGAAACCCGCCGACATCTGCGTGTTTTAGGATGGTAGCGTTTGATGCGGCGTTTGCATAATGATCTGTAACGTGTTTATCCTCGACCAGGCAGATGCACTCTCGTAGTCTCGCGTTTGCAAACAGCGACGCTGTCTTCTTGCTGCTTTATTTAAAGCATCATTGTAATGTGCGTTAATCGTCCAGGGAATGCAGAATGAACACACTGCGTCGACATGTCGACATAGATTCTAATCTTACAAAGAGGATCACGTTGTTATTATTTCCCCCTCCGTCACACACAAAGACCACATTGATGCATCGGATTTTAAATCTGTTTTATCGATGAGCACTACTTTGTTCATTCATAAACACATAATAATAAAAAGCCGGCTCGCTCCGGGAGTCTTGGATGACAACGGTGGACATTGTGGCGGAAGGGCTCTCCTGTTTCACGTAGCGAACGCGAAAACTTTCACATTTTTGCGTTGACGGCCAAGCTACAAGTGAGGGGCCGCTATTCTACAACATCCGGTCGGGTTAATTCTTCAGCGACGTCCGCGGCTGCTGTCACTGCGTCCGCGTCGTTTCTATTCACGCTCTATTTGGGGCAGTATCCTAATTTATGTTTCCCATAGGTTAACCGATGTAGTGTTTGCCGCCAGCGTCAAGCTGGACGGAACAACGGAAACAGACTTCCGGTGAAACATTTCAAAACAAAAGACCAACGGTCAAAAGTGTAGTTTTGTGGGTCATTGTTGGGTTTCTCACCTCTTTGACCTCGAGGGCCGATAATTTTAGTCTTCGGTAAAATTAGCCGAAGTATGAACGTTAGAAATTGCAGCTTGAGTTCTTTTAATTATTTTTTTTATTTTAATTTTTAAACTTTTTTTAATTATTTTTTCATTTTAAACTTTTTTCTTCTCCAATGCTTTTAATGTTTTATGTAAAGCACTTTAAATTGCCCTGTTGTTGAAAGGTGCTATACAAATACAATTGCCTTGCCTTGCCTGCGGATTAAGTTGTGAAAACACTTTTCCGGTGATCAACGATGAGTTTTACCGCTCACGTACATTCAAATAATGAACAGTTAACAATTTAACTGACGTAAATGTAAATGTTCCGTGATTTGATACGTTACGTAGTATTCCTAATGTAATCGAGTCGGGTCTGGTTGCGTTTATTCCGTGACAAACGTGCTCTTTAACTTCCTGTCTCGTGCCGACCGTTGACGCAGCCGCGTTGCCCTCCGTGTTCCACGCGGATGTAGCCGTCGCGCCCCGGCCAGACGTGCAGGTAGTGATGTGGCCGCGGAGCTCTGCGGCGGAGCGATCCGCGCGACGACAAAGAGACGAGATGTTGTTGCAGGGAGATCCCATTGCAGAGGACGCATGTTGTAATATGGTCGAAACAAAAGCGTGAGACGCGATAGGCCCGACATCCCGAAACAAGGGCAAAGAATCCTTAAAGTCCAGTCTGTTTAATCGCAGTAACTTTTAGTGGATTTATAGGCTACTCGCGTGGGAAATGGAGAAGAAAAGGTGGGATTGCACTGCTCTCCCCAAGGGCTGGAAAATGGAAGAAGTGACCAGAAAGTCGGGTTTGTCAGCTGGAAAAAGCGATGTCTATTACTTTAGGTACTAAACGAACGAGGGCTTGAAAAACTTACAGGTGCACCAGAGTTTGGGACGGAAACAGACAGGGTTCCGATAAGAGGGGGGGGGTTGTATAAAGTTTGGGATGGGGGGGGGGGGGGGGCGTTTGCAGCCGGGTAACAAGGCCAGCTCCTCTCAAAGTGTTGGCATAAGGAGTGTGCATGCTAGCAGCAGCGAGGGCCTATTTAACGAATAAAAGTGTCATCTCAGCTATATTACTCTCTTGTATCTCCCATTGAAGTGACTCAACAACGTCAGGTTTGTTTTCATTTAGCCGAGGAGACGAGCAGGATGAGGAACAGAGGCAAGAGAGGGGGGAGGCGGGTCGGTTGTATAGTCTGTGGTAGGCTAACCGTCCACTCATACATGGTGTTAACGTGCTGTGTGATGTAAGAGACGTTTTGCATGCAGTTGCTAGCACGTATCCATCCGCACTGTGTTCCCTGTGGTTGGTCATCGCTCAGCCTCGTCCAGATGCTGAAACCAGTGTTTACATTCCCAGAGGTCCAGTCCGAGGCTGCAACATGCCATGTTTTTGACTATGTTTCGTGTAAAGTCACATCTGCTTCTGTTTCTGCTGTCTAACATGTGTGCAGCTTGTATTAGATGAGCAGGCTTAGGTGGAGTGCATCCATTTCACACAGTAATGTTGATATCCGTGTCATCGATCACTTGAATGTGCTCTGCTTCCGTTTGCTGTTGACCTGTTGCATGTTTCCGTCCGTCTGTCTGTAGTTCTTCCTGTTTGTCTGTAGTTCTTCCTGTCTGTCTGTAGTTCTTCCTGTCTGTCTGTAGTTCTTCCTGTCTGCTGGGGGTGTATGCGTTTGAAGTGTGACCTGCCGTCGTCTCTGTTTTGGTTGTATTTTCTGTTTTTTGTTGTTGTTGTTGTAAGAGATGATGTGAGCGTAGTGCTCTCTTGTGTCTCTGCCTCCCCCGTCAGTCCATCTGGGAAGAAGTTTCGGAGCAAGCCTCAGCTGGCCCGTTACCTTGGTAACCAGATGGACCTCAGCTCCTTCGATTTCCGCACGGGGAAGATGCTGATGAGCAAGCTGAACAAGAACCGTCAGAGACTGCGCTACGACAACAACAACCAGAATAAGGTGAGGCAGCCAGACCCGACACTGCTGACCTGACGCTGAGTTTTAACACAAACTGTGACATGATGACACATTAATACACTGAACACTGCAAAAGAAACGCCGTCACATAAACTACATAAACTACTATCTAATGTGCTTTAAATTAAAAATGGGTAAAGACCATATAAGATAAGAATATAAAATATATGTATTGCATGTATGACATATTAGATAAAAACACACAAGAAAAGACAGTATTACAATAAAAGGGAATAAGATAAGATGTTGTTATTGCAAAGAGAATGATTCTTAAATATGTTTGACCTATTTACCACACTTTAATCCTCACTAAAAGTTAGGGAAACAGCTGTTTTTATTCTGCATTTAAAGGTTGAGACAGACCATAGTTCATGTGGTTAAAAATCCAGGCAGCGAGACCATAATAATATATAATAATAATATGTGCTCAGGTAGTTTATATTAGGTGAAGTGAGAAGACATTTAATGATGATCTAAGGGATTAAAATAATATACATTTGAGTTTAGTTACTGACCCCTTTCATATGAAAATAAAATTACATTTTATATTGCTCGTCAAGCTGTCATTAATAAAGACATAAAATGTAAATAATGACAGTTCCGTCCATGTAGGTTAGATGAGACAAACTGCTTAGCAGATGCTGACGTTTAATTAAATCAAAGCAGGAGAAGAACATCATTTTTTTTTGTTGTAATAGTAAATGTTTCTTATGGCCGTAGATTCTCAGAAGTGTTAACTGATTTGAGATACTTGTCCTCGTCGTTGGAATCCTTTGCTCCTTCACATTCATCCTCATCCTCCCTCTGTGTTTGGTGTTTTTAAGGGCAAACCTGACTTGAACACGTCGCTCCCGGTCAGGCAGACGGCGTCCATCTTTAAGCAGCCCGTTACCAAGGTTACCAACCACCCGAACAACAAAGTGAAGACTGATCCTCAGAAGGCTGTCGACCAGCCCAGACAGGTGAAACCAGCTCTGTTAGCCGCTAACAGCGTCCGACACAAACCCATGTTATCTGATGCTGTTGTCATGCTGGTGGGAGATGTGCTTCTTCATTAAAACAGCTAATATAACTCTTATTTTTGTCAACAGCTGTTTTGGGAGAAGAAGCTCAGTGGTCTCAATGCTTACGACATTGCAGAGGAGCTGGTGAAAACGATGGAGCTGCCTAAAGGCTTGCAAGGTAATACACACAGACAAAAAAGCTGTTTATATTCTGCATATGTTATCATGTCTGTATCCCTCAGCAGCAGATTTGGTTTTCATTTGTGTAAGATGGGACAACTCCTCAGCGCTTGTGGTTTTGATGTTCCTACAAACCGTCTTCTAAGCATCTGTGTGATCCTCAGGCGTCGGTCCCGGCTGCACAGACAAGACTCTGCTGTCGGCGATCGCAAGCGCTCTGCACACCAGCGCCGCTCCCATCACCGGCCAGCTGTCTGCCGCCGTGGAGAAGAACCCAGGAGTCTGGCTCAACACCACACAGCCGCTGTGCAAGGCCTTCATCGTCACTGATGAGGACATCAGGTGGGCGATCACAAAACACACCCACATGTGGATCACCTGTTATTCTTGGGATTTCTTTACAGGGTTTTAACGCGTCACATACAAATAATTGCAATTAGGTGAAATTCGCTTTTTGGGAAAGTTGAATAATAAAATATCCCAGCGGTCTGAGCTCACCCAGAGCTCTACAATAGACCCTCATGTTAGAACAGCGACAGAGCAAAGCTATGTGTATGAGGTCACTGCCATATGTATGTCTAGATTACGTTATTCTCACTGTTGATGGAGCAGCTACATGTTCAGCCTACCTCTGATCATTTGGTGTTTGCCTGTCGTCTTGAAGTCCTAACAGAGCTTCACTTCTGACTTTTTACAAATTGTCGTCATTGCGTCGTCATTTCGGCATCCTTTTAATCTGTTTATTGGTTACCGGGTATATCTGGGACTTCCCTGGCGTGCCCAGCGTGAGTGATTGGAATAAACAAAAATGACCCAAACAAGGAGAAAATTCCCTTTGTGGTTGGTGAAGCACAGCAACAAGTATTAAAAATGCAGTTGCAAAGAAATAATGGAGAAATCCTCCAAATTTGGAGCGACGGTGAATATTTCTTCGTCACGTTTCGTCGTCGTCTTTGATTCCCTCGAGGTCGGCTGAGTGGAGTTTGTTCAGCAGTCCCACAGTCTCTAACCAGTGACCCTGCTCTTTGTCAAACTGGCACCATCTGGTCGGTGCTGATTCACTGGCTGCTGGAGCTGTAACTGCCAACTGTAACGGCTTCCTGTTGTGTTTGTGTGCGTAGGAAACAGGAGGAGCTGGTGTACAGCGTGAGGAAAAGGCTGGAAGAGGCACTGATGGCTGATATGTTGGCCCACGTCGAGGAGGCTGCCAGCGAGGGCGAGGCTCTGAAGGAGGAAGGCAACGGCAGCGAAGATATGGAGAGTGTATAGCACAGGTGGGTTGAGGGGCAACAATTTAATGTTTAACACAACATGAAGGCTTTTCCTAGCTCGCTGCAGCCTGAAGGCGTATCAGGAGTTTTAGGTAACGCTTTATATTAAGATCCTTTTAATAAGCTTTAATTAATAAGTAATACAGCCCCAATAAAAGGCTCATTAACATTTCAATGTGTTAAGACTGTTAGTAATAGAACCATTAATGTGTATTATTTATCAGCACTTACCTTTTATGTCACTGTTTAACATTAAGATTAATACATACTTTATTGTGCATTTGTTTTTAGTTAACTAGACACTTATTAACCATCAAGTCTGCTTTTTGATGCATTTGATACAATATTTCAGAATATTGCAAAGATGCTGTAATTGAATAAAATAAAATATAGTACTATTTATTTCAATGGCTTGTTTGAGCCGTGAAGATGTTTTATAGAACGTTCTCTGTCATTACCATGAAAATATTCTTCAATCACGTTTTATCAACTATGACATTATATAGTTTTCATTCCAGAGAAGCATAATTAATAAGTCGACAAAAATAAAAGCAACAAGAAAAATCTTAGTTGGAGTTTTACTAATGAGTTAGCTAAACTGCTTGTTAGGATATCCATTTTTTTACATAATAATTTTATAAACTATTAACAAGTTTCTTGTTCATGATGCTATTATTAAAACTTTTATAGTCTTTTTTTATGATAATGTTGATGAGCATTTTATAAGCACCTCCTTAACTTGTCACCTTAATATGAAGTATTTCCAGGTTGGGTAGTAAGTGCATGAATTATCTAAAAACCCTTCTTCTAATGTCCGATCCCGTCCTCTTGTGTTGGTTTGTAGGTATTCGTTCCACGCCTGCACACATGACCAGTAGGAGCCATACAGCAGTCCTGCCCTGATGAACTGTCCCTGCGTATCTGCGTCCAACTAAACCCTCAGCTGACTCACATCAGTCCAGTCGGACCTAAAGACCCGTCTTCCCCTCCTCACACCTGTCTAAAGACCCGTCTTCCCCTCCTCACACCTGTCTGTCATCATTAACTCCACCGATGGGACTCCTTCAACCTGGAACGCCAATTAAATTACTTGACGTATATATTTCTGAGCTCGGTTGATTTTTTTGACTTGAGCATTTTTAAAAGGAAATTCCCTTGAACTCTCAAATATTAAAAATAACTCATCCACGGTGTGTCATAATCAGTGTTCGATGAGAAGCGTATTTTTTACTGAAAGGCTTTGAATGGGTTTGTATTTGTGTGACAAATGTCAAAAATCCAAACATTTTATCTCGGTGAGAAGTTGTGTTTGTTTGTTTCTTTGGGTAGATTGGAAATGAATGTTTTGTATATTTGGCTTGTCTCTTTCTTGAATATTCTGATGCACTCCCCCGAGTTGTTGGACACGAAACAGTCTTTTCTAGTGGATCTGATGGAGATGTAACCAAACCGAGTAGAGCTCAGTGAAACGGCGTGTGTGCCGCCCTGCTGACGATCTAATGCACATCGTGTCGTTTGAATCCGTGTCCATCCATCGCAGTGGGACGCTCGTGTTTTTATCGTTGTAATTTAAAGGAAGTATTGTACTTCATGGCCGCCGTGTCGTCCTGAGAGTCGTGTTCAGTATTGACCAAAGAGGAGACGTGTCATTTTTGTGAAGGTCATGTGACCTGCGTGAGTGATTCTATTGGCTCTGCTGTTGAACAACTAAACCTTGGTAGGGCTGGGCGATGTGGCCAAAAAACAAATATCACTATATTTTTGACCAAATACCTCCATCGACATTGTGGCGATATCGTAGGTGTTGGCCATTGGTGCTTTTACAAAATCTTTACATGGTGAGATTTTTGATAAATAATGATCATCATTTATGTGGATAAAATGATTTAGTGTATGAATGCAAATGTTAAAGGAGAACAGTTTAATTACTGCGATGCAGAAAACCTGTTAAAGACGACACTTATTATATTAGGATATCTGAAAGACGATGACTCTTCTGTCATGGTGTCGATGCCCAGCCCTACACGTTGTGGCACAATGTGGGACAGAAATGACTTGGAGACCTCTTCTAGTGTAGAAGTCTTAGTTTTTAAACCCTCCTCATCATACAGGTGCTTCCTGAAGTTGTGAATCACGGCTGTTTAGGCTTCGTCTGTGTCACAGTTTCAGTCCATCTTTTTATTTTAATCCTTATTATTATATGTATCGATGTTAGCACACACATGCTGCCTTCACCTCAGCCCACGCACACACATCGGTTACACAGCAAATTACAGTGAAGACTTTTAATGTGATTCATCAACTGCAGAATAACGACTTTGTAAATTCCCCCCCGTCTGTCGAGGTTTGATGGTGAATCATGTGTCCCGCTGAAATCATGAATATCCCTTTTAATGTCAGCAGGCTGATTGCTGAAATGGAAATTTGATTGTATTACTTATTAAAAGGAGTCTATGTCATCACGTCCGCTGCTAGTGTGTCTTTATTTTCTTTTTACTAGAGACGCTGTATTCAGGTCCTTGAAGGCGTCACACCTAAACATTTAAATGGAGGAAGCCCTTCATCCAATCACCTGCCGGGGATTAACAGTTAACTTGACAGCCTCATGCCTCCGTGAGCCTGGACAAAGTGCAGAATACCGTCACAGGACACAATGTGGAGGATACCGGCTCTCCTCAGTGGAACATACCGGCTCTCCTTCAGTGGAACACATGTAACTGTTGATTTTTCTCTATTTGTAAAAGATCTGTTTGCAACCTTTAAATGAGTTAAGATGACGTCATTGGAGCTCTACAGTAAGGTAGGACCGATTCAAATCCTTTTCCATTTATAACGTCTAACTACTATAGAAGTAGACTTGTGATAAAAACCAACTTGGTAATGATGTAAACATTAAGGTATGACATATCTGGTATATATATGTGTCAAACTGTCGTGTACATGTTCAGGAAAAATGCTTGCTTTTTATAAATCAGCCGATATGTTTTAGTTGTGATAGATTTTCTGTGATAATTTCTCCTCAAACATTTTCTTATCTTTAATTCTATAAACTTGGTGTCCAGTCATTTATAAAAAATTGAAAATAAACTGCAGATTAATTTTGTGAAATGGACACGTTAATAAGCAAATATTATATAATATATAGTATTTTAGAAGGAGGTAATGGCTAATCCATGCAGGTAATTCAGAGGAGGATGACCGGTGTTAATTTTTAACCCCTGTTTAGGAGCCTTTTATGCTGATGGATGACAAATATGTTGTCCGGGTGGGGCCCGGAAGTTTCACATGTACCTGAAGAGTGTCAGAAAATACAGATGTGTTCCTTTCTAGGGGGCTGGTGTGTGGATTCCTGACCCAGATGCAGTGTGGGTGTCAGCTCTGCTCCAGCAGGACTACAGTCCTGGTGACAAACATCTGCTGCTGCAGCTCTCTAATGGACAGGTGAGACCGGCAGTGCTGTTGTATTCTATAATCATGCTCCACTCTCCTGTATATCCTGTACTAACCTCCCTCCTCCGTTGGTAGGAGGCCCGTTACCCCGTGGCGTCGCCCTCTGACCTCCCGCCCCTGGGGAACCCCGACATTCTGGAGGGAGAAAACGACCTGACGGCTCTCAGCTTCCTCCACGAACCTGCGGTCTTGCACAACCTGCGGGTTCGATTCCTGGACTACAGCAGCATCTACACGTACTGTGGTGAGCGCTCGACGGGCAAAAAGAGACGAATGAGATAAAACGAAGCATGACGGGACATTAGTGACAGAAGGTCGTTCAGATTTGAGCTGGTGGAGCTCCTGGCCCTTCTGTCTGAATGGAACAGCTCATAAATTCAACTATTTTACCGTAGGTCAAAGGTCAACTCCCTCACTGCCACCTGTAATTACATATTTGCTGTTATTTAGACGATGCAAAGTTCTTTAAAAGTCACTCTGCCGGAGTTACATGTTGCATCGTGGTCCGTTACCACTCACTATTTTTCTCACATTTATCATTTATCTGACTTGTTTTTGTTTTACATTAAATTTGTGTCGTTATGTCTGTGTTTTTTACCCTTAAATCTCTATAAAATAAAAAGGTTGTCTGTTTAAATCCACTATAATTAGTGAGGTTGGTACGAGGACACTATGAAAATATAACGTCAGTATTAGGAGTTTAAAACATTTTAGAATATAGATTTGCAAATAGACGCACATTTAAAATTGTAATTATCGAAGGTAACCATGTAAATATCTTGTAGGGGTCAAGGCTTAGGGTCAAACTCATTGTTCCCCTGGCGACCCTCAGTACTTCAGGCTAACTGTGATTTTACAGTCTAGAAGGCTGGGAAGCGTTTAGCTTGTAAATCTGGTCTACAGTCGAGGAAGTGTGCCAGACAGGGTGTTCTTTATCCTTTGAATCATTCACACAGTTATTCCAGAGACCAATTTCTGAAAGCTGATGATGTCTTTTGTCCGTCTGTCCATCCAGGTATCGTGTTAGTGGCCATTAATCCCTACGACCAGCTGCCCATATACGGAGAGGAGGTGATCGATGCTTACAGCGGGCAGGACATGGCCGACATGGAACCTCACATCTTCTCTGTGGCCGAGGAAGCCTACCGGACTATGACCAGGTCAGAGGTCGTGCTCTGACACAGTAAAACATATAGAATATCTCCTCTACTGACAGTCAAACTAACTGTGTGTTCAGGGAGGAGAAAAACCAGTCCATCATCATCAGTGGAGAGTCCGGCTCAGGGAAAACGGTCTCGGCCAAATTCACCATGCGGTACTTCGCTGTGGTTGGAGGAGCGGCTCAGCAGACCAGCGTGGAGGACCGGGTTCTGGCCTCCAACCCAATAATGGAGGTGATGGATGTGTCGAACAGGTTTCTCACTTAGAAATAAGTGTCAATTAGGGTTTTTTTAAGATACAATCTCCACATATTTCGCCCACAGTCTATTGGGAACGCCAAAACCACTCGCAACGACAACAGTAGTCGTTTTGGGAAGTACATCGAGATCGGCTTCGGGAGAATCGGGGACATCATCGGGGCCAACATGAGGACGTATCTCCTGGAGAAGTCCAGGGTTGTCTTCCAAGTAAGCCGTTCATCCAGAGTGATGTTTGTGCACCAAAGAATCAAGTCATTGATCATGCTTCTGTTCATGTGCCTGCAAGGCATCCGCAGAGAGGAACTACCACATCTTCTACCAGCTGTGTGCCTCCAGAGAGCTGCCTGAGATGAGATCCCTTAAACTGGGTGAGACTTCATCCATTCACCGCGTCCATAAAGTTTTGTATTATAATGTCTGAGATGTAGTGTGACTGTGTTTTTCCTCCAGATGCACCGGAGCGTTTCCAGTACACCAGCCAGGGAGGAGAGACGCTGATTCCTGGTACTGATGACTCGTCAGACCTGGAACGCACTCGCAACGCTTTCACCATCCTGGGTAGAGGACGCACACACACACACACGCACACGCACACGCACACGCACACGCACACGCACACGCACACACACACACACACACACGCACACACACACAACCATACAAAAGATCTCCTGATTTCCTGATTGAAACAAAATTGGCGATTTGTTGAACTTGCAGGTGTGCAGCCTGACCAGCAGATGGAGCTCTTCAGGATCCTGTCAGCTGTGCTCCACCTGGGAAACGTCCACGTCCAGGCCAGCGGGAGAAGTTCTGAGCGCAGTTATATCGATGTAAGAAGAAGAGTACTTTTCCTCAGTCAGTGCATGAACTGAGAGTCTTTTTTCTTCTTCCTCAGGCAGACGACCGCCATCTGGCTGTCTTCTCCAAGCTGCTAGGAGTGGAAGGCCCTCAGATGGCCCACTGGCTGTGTCATCGCAGACTGGCCGTGGGGGGCGAGATGCTGGTCAAACCTGTAACCGGCCAACAGGCCCTAGAAGCCAGAGATGCGCTGGCCAAACACATCTATGGCCAGCTCTTCACATGGACTGTCCAGAGGCTCAACTCTGCTCTGCGCACCCAGAGGGGACGGGCCAAGTCCTTCATCGGGGTGCTGGACATCTATGGGCGAGTGGCACTGATAGACTTCGTTCTTGAGGCCTCTAAAATGTTCTTTCAGTTAAATCTGAGGTGTGTGTTTGTCTTCCCTCTCGGAGCAGGTTTGAGACCTTTGACCGGAACAGTTTCGAGCAATTCTGTATAAATTATGCAAATGAAAAACTGCAACAGCAGTTCAACAGGGTAAGTCATGTGACTGTGTCGGTGTGTCTACAGCTGAAGCTGGAGTGGACTTTGAACGTGCCAGTAGCCAAATCATTCTTGTTAAAAGAACCCTTCAGGGAATCGGCCCTATCACCACTGCAATCTGTCATCCCAAACTGCAATTGAGTTTAATTGAATGATAATAATTCTACAACAGATGTGTCATTCCATCATTATTTCCCTGTTCATGTCCGTCTTGTTTAGGGTTTTGAAAATGACTTTATATTGTTCTGAATTTGTGGAATCAAGGAGGTGCTGCTCCGTCTTCACCTCTATGTTGGTGATCTCTTCTTTCAGCATCGCTGTGTTTCTTATCAGGATGTTCAAGTCGTCTCTTAACCTGCTTTTATTCCGTGTTGGTCTGCAGCATGTGTTCCACTTGGAGCAGGAGGAGTACATCCGGGAAGAGCTGGCCTGGAGCCGGATCGAGTTCAGTGACAATCAGCTGTGCATCAACCTGTTAGAGGGGCAGCTGGGCCTGTTTGACCTTTTAGACGAGGAGTGTCGGGTCAGTCGTACTGTCTTCATTGGCTTTTTATTCTCTTTAACTACTTAATGTTAGTGATAACTCTGTGATGGCTGTCTGTGTTCATCATAAGATGCCCAAAGGTTCCGATGAGAGCTGGGTGCAGAAGCTCTACGGCCAACACCTGAGCAGCAAGCCCCACCCTCACTTCCAGAAACCTCGCCTGTCCAACAGCGCCTTCCTGGTGGTGCACTTCGCCGACACGGTGACTGAACTCTAGTTTAATATGTGGTAGAAATACCTTCATGTTGTTATAATGATTCTCTTTCTCCATCAGGTCCAATACGAATGCAGCGGCTTCTTAGGCAAGAATCGAGATACGGTGTTCGAGGAGCTCATTAACATCCTCAAAGCAAGTCAGGTAGAGACGTGTTGTGTATTAAACTTCCTTTAGTTTCTCTGGGATCACGGGATCACTCATGTGTGTGTGTGTGTGTGTGTGTGTGTGTCAGTCTGAGCTGGTGGCTGAGTTGTTCCAGCAGCAGGGAAACGTTTCCTGTGTGCCTAATGGAAGTGTTGGTTCAGGGAAAAGAGCCGTGAGAGAACATAAGCTGACGGTGGGCTTCCAGGTAAGGACTTTCACGTTCACCTCACTTCGTTTGTGCCTTCAACACTGATATCTCTGGTGTCCGTCAGTTCCGCCAGTCCTTACAGATGCTGATGGACACTCTGAACAGCACCACGCCTCACTACGTCCGCTGCATCAAACCCAACGACCTCAAAGAGCCTTTTATGTGTGTATTTGCTCACGTTTATGCATGTGATTCAGTGTTTTCCGGCGTGTGAACCAAGCAGCCTAACAGCCGTGCTCTGGTAGGTTTGACCCCAGGAGGACAGTCCAGCAGCTCAGAGCCTGTGGGGTGCTGGAGACGATTCGCATCAGTGCTGCAGGTTATCCAACCAGGTACTGACCCCCCCCCACTCTGTGTATAAATAACCACTAGTATAAATGCCTAGTAATGTGTGTCTCTTTGTTGATGCTCTATACACTTTGTACCTCGTTTCCAGGTGGACGTACGAGGAGTTCTTCAGCAGGTACCGTCTGCTGCTTCGAGGTCCTCAGACCCAGGGGCAGGCCCAGGCCTCGTGCAGGCAGGCCCTGCCTCAGCTGATCCCAGACCCAGACCAGTACTGCTTTGGAAAGACCAAGGTGTACTTCCGTGCCGGCCAGGTGGCTCTCCTGGAGAGGCTGCGAGCTGAGAGGCTCCGTGCTGCTGCCGTGGTCATCCAGAGCCGGGTCCGAGGATGGCTGGCCAGGATCAGATACACCAGGATCTGCTGGGCCACTGTCACCATACAGAGATACTGCAGAGGAGCTCTGGCCAGACGGTGAGGACAGCAATGTGTTGTGTGTCTGTGTGCGAGAGATATGAATAGATATTGTCTGGTGTAGAAGTTGTTTCAATACAATATTTATCCATTTCCTTTTATTTCCTGAAAGGAAACTGATTATGATTAAATGAAATGTAATTATCTGTATTTGTGAATATTTTAAAGCACTATGTAGCCAGGTTTATGTTGGGAACTGTTTCAGGTGAGATACTATGTAATTTACAGAGCACAATCATCTGTGGATCCTAGAAATGATTTGATCTGTGGTTTTTCTGTATTTTCTGTATACTTTATAAATCCCTAACTCAAGCCTTCAACCTGAAATCAAACATTCAGCACTAAAATGAGCTCGTTGTCATTTTGCTGCAGACTGGTCCTGATGCTGCGCTACACCGAGGCGGCCCTCGTCATCCAGAAGACCTACCGCATGGTGGCGGTCAGGCAGCTGTTCCTCATGATCCGACAGGCTACCGTCACCATCCAGAGCTTCACCAGGGGCACGCTGGCACGCCGCGCATACAGACAGGTCAGCCTTCATCATAACCTACTAAAGCAACCTCCACCTGCCCTCTTTGAATATGTTTCTAGTCACTGTTCTCTCCCTCCTCAGTTGGTGGTGGAGCGGGCTGCCGTGTTGCTCCAGGCGAGGGTGCGTGGGTGGGCGGCGAGGCGCTCCTACATGCGAGTCCGCTCGGCGGTGGTGTTCACGCAGTGCTGCGTGCGCCGCCGGGCCGCCAGGAGAGAGCTGATGAAACTAAAGAGCGAGGCCCGCTCAGTGGAGAGGTTCAGAGAGCTCAACAAGGGCATGGAGGTCAAGCTGATGCAGCTGCAGCTGAGAGCAGACCAGGAGGTATGTGTGACCCTGGATAAACACCGTTGTATTTTCTATACATGATGACCTGTTGTGTGTGTGCAGGCCAGGGAGGGGGCAGCTCTCAGAGGGACCCTGCATGCAGAGCGAGAGGCCGCCAACGCCGAGCTGGAGGCTTTGAAGATGATGGTACAGAAACTGGAGAGCCAGAAGCAGGAGAAGCCTCCGCCGGGCCCCGTGGTCAGCGAGAAGGAGGTGGAGGACAGAAGGAGAGCTGAGGAGAAGGCTGCCCAGGAGATCCTGCAGCTCACACAGGTAGGTCTACGGCCCAAGAATGAGTTATGTGTTATTATTAAAGGTGAAGAAAACCAGATGTCTTATAGTACGCTTCCCCTCTGACCAGCTGCAGAGAGCTTTTCTTAATTCTCTCTTGTTGTTGAAGGAGCTGCAAGCCTTGCAGAGAGGAAAGGACAGTTTCTGCAAAGAGAGAGAGGATCTCTCCGCTCGCTTGCTTGAACAAGAAAAAGCACAAGAAGGTAGATTCTCACTTTGCAGCATCACACGGACGCCACAGATTCATAGTTTAACGTGTGTGTGTGTGTGTGTGTGTGTGTGTGTGTGTGTGTGTATAGAGTGTGTGCACCAGGCTGTATCACAGGCGTGTGCAGCCCTGAGGGCGGAGCTTGATGAGGAGAGGAGAAAGTATCAGGGTCTCCTGAGGGAGTTCACCCGCCTGGAGCAGCGCTACGACAACCTCCGAGAGATGAGTCTGCTCCCGGAGGTTTGTGACTCCTAAAATACTTTGACTCAAACTCCATCTCGAGCGCTGAGGTCATCCCCCCCCCCCCCCCCCCCCCCCCCCTCTACTCACTACAGCGCACCAAGGGCCACAGGAGGACGGACTCCGCCCAGAGTCTGAGCTGGGAGCCCCTCTCACCCTCCCCCGTTCCGGTGTCACCCCAGTCTCCCACGCCGCCCTTCCCGTCGGGCTTCCTGTCCCCGGAGGACGTCCGCAGGGTCAGTGTGACGTCTCAGTGTTCGGAGAGGGTCTCAGTGTGGGGCCTCGACACGCCGATGGTGAGGAATGTCACAAAGGTTCTCTCAAGTTTGGTGGCAAAAACATTTGATGGTTTTTCATGCTTAGCTTAGGTGCTTTTCCATCAGGACAGGCAATAAAATGCTGCCTTGATGTTGACAGGACCAGTTGATGGAGATGATAGATGTGGCCAGAGACCCGGCAGTGAAGATGAAGGGAGAGGACCTGGCACATGCTTACGATGCTGTACGAGTGGCCAACAAGTCAGTCAGTCAGTCGCTGCCGTTTCAACCGGCTTCCCCTTTAATGGTTCTGCTCCGGTTTAGATTGAGGATGAACTTGATGCTGTGTTTGCAGGTTTCTGGAGAGCCAGGTGAGGAGCCAGCGCAGCCAGACGGAGGACGAGCTGCAGGCTTTGAGGTCCCAGCTTCGTCAAGCGACGTCCGGCTCTTCCTCTGCTGCACAGCGACAGGTATGAGTCTTCCTTCCTTACTCTCCTAATCACTCACCTGTTCTCCCTTATAATCACTCTACTGAGAGTCCTGGTTCAGACGATGTGAGCGTGTTTTGTGTGTGAAGGAGCTGCAGGGACAGCTGGAGGCCAGAGAGCAGGAGTGTGTCCGGCTGAGGAGGGAGCTGAAGGAGCTTAGAAACACCGTCTCACTCCGACGGCTGCTGACACAAGGTGAGCTTTCACCACAACATCCACAGCTTTCACAATATTGTGACGGTTAGGGTTTTTATTTTCATCACTAGAATCATATGAACATTTCACTGGAAATCACAGTTAGGTTTACAAATAATGTGACAAAGTGCAAAAGAAACACATTGTGAAAGGACATTCAAACACAATTAAAACAGTTCAAGAGAGTATCAATAAAAAACAGCTGAAATAGAACAAGATGGCTATAAAATGCAAGAATAAAAGTTACAGTTTAGTGTAAAGTAAGTAAGTCAAACTGTTGTGTTTTCTGTCTCCAGTTCTGCCCACAGCTTCCCCCCCGGAGACGTCCTCCTGTCCGTCCCAGCCGAAGCCGACGGCCGTCAGCGGTCTGCTGGAATGTAGGAAGAGAGACGAAACCAAGCTGATCAAGAACCTCATCACCGGTGAGACGTATCCAATAAACACGAACAAACGCTATATTACTGTTTCACATACAACACACAAAAGTAATTTCCATCAGGGCTGCAGGAGAAATGTACATACTTATAATTATTAACATGTACAGAAGCTTTATTCAGTGGAAGAAAATGAAAAAGCATTCCAGGAGAAATCACGTGCACCAGCATTCCTGGCAATATTTTGGTCTTTAAATCTGCAGTTTCATGTTGACATGAACCCAATATACAAGCCTTTGACAGGTGACCTGGTACATTATATTTAAAAGGAGTCTACTCTCTAAAAAACGAAAAAATAGACAACAATTAAGTGTAATTTTACAAGATTAATAAAATAAAATAGTAAAATATATCAAATTCACAAGAATAAATCGGCACAAGAGGTAGAACTGATCAAGGAGAACTAGGGAATGATTGATTTTTGTTGATGAATCAACTGGAAGTTTCAGCTCTGAACTAATAAACACACATATGTGTGCACCCTTGTTGTGTGGATATGTAGACCTGCATGATTGTGACTCTCATAGTTAATGTCATTTTAATTAGTTTCATGGAAACACCCGGGTAACCCTGACAGATGAGTATCCCGTCCTCTGGAACGACTCCTACAACACTTTAAAGGGATTCTTTAGAAATGTCAGCCTCTGAGGATCAGAATAAACTTGGATTGTGACCCCTCCGTGTGACCTTTGCTCTCTCCAGACGTCCGGGTGGACACCGCCCTGACGCTGCCTCCCGGCCTGCCTGCCAGCGTGCTCTTCCTGTGCGTCCGTCAAGCCGACTGCAGCGGCGACCGAGCGCAGGCTCGCTCCCTCTGCAGCGCCGCCGTCGCTGCTATGAAGGCGGCTCTGAAGGTGATCTCAGCTCCGAGTCTGCTTGGTTGCACCAGATGGTTGAGGTTTGATGTGTGAGGCCGGATCACATCATGTCGGTGTCACTTACAGTGAAGTGGTTCAAAGTCAAAGTCAACCACAAGCCCATACATACCTCTCACACACATTTCATCACATAAGTTGACCTCCATGTGACACATAACCTCCATCCATCCCATCTGTCCCTGCAGAAACACAGTAATGATGTAGACATGACAGCTCTGTTGCTGAAAAACGCCTGTCTGCTGCACGACCTGTTGACCCAGCACTCTCCGAAACAGGTAGGATCAACACATATTAATTATTATTTATATCTTATTGATAAAAAAGTGATTATGATGTCCTACACGCTCAGTCTCAGAGCCTTGACTCAGACGAACTGGTTCCACTGACGGCTGACCTGAGTGACCTTATACGCGCCCTGAGTGACCTCTGTATCCAGGCCTACCAGCAGCTCCTCTCAGTCACTGAAACCCGCCTGCAAAACATCATAGGTACCTCCTCCATGAAGCCGACGCTGATGTCATCGATGACCATCCCTTCCTCTGTCCCTCTCACGTCTACCTTCTCCCCCCTCAGTCCCTGCTCTACTGGAGAGCGAGACCATCCCAGGTTTGTCGGGCTCAGCGGTGAAGTTGGGAACGTCCAGAAAGCGAGCAGGCTCGGACCCCAGGACTGTGGGGGGCGACGCCCCCACTATGGCGGCGGTGCTGAGGGAGCTGGGAGCCCTTCACACCGCGTTGTCCCATCAGGCTCTGCCCCCCACCCAGATGGAGCAGGCCTTCCACCAGCTCACCTACCGCATCGCGTCCTCGGCTCTCAACGGCCTGCTGCTGAGGAAGGACATGTGCTGCTGGAGTCGTGGCATGCAAATACGGTAGGAATATACACAGAGATGAATCTATGCAACATTATATTACATATCCCACGAAGGTGATGCAGCCAAACATTTACTTATTATATAAACGCGTATCCAGAAAATCAGAGATGGAGTATGACGTGCAACAAACATTACAAGACTGTTTATGATAACACTGTACTATTACTTTTTATGACACTTTTTATGGCATACTACCTCAACCTCACAAAACAAATCTTTGGTCATAACTGAAGAATTCAGATGCTAATTATGACAATATCATAAAGTGCAGCCAGCTGTGTTTGACATGCTTTCTACAACATGTACTATTATAATTTCTTTCTGGGATACTTTACTACTTCATATTATGAAAAAGAAATGTTATCTGAAAAAATAAAATCATGATATGTATAGAAAATTCAGTAATTAAAATGTCATAGTATAGTTGGCTATAGAAAAAATAATGTCATATTGTAATATACCATGAAAGCCATAGCATGAATGTCTAAAGTCATATGTCATAGTACAGTACGCCATAATAATGCATGTTATGTGATAATATCACAGGTATAATGTGAGTCTGCTGGAGGAGTGGCTGCGGAGCCGAGGTCTGCAGGCAGGGGGCGCTGTGGCCACACTGGAGCCGCTCATCCAGACTGTTCAGCTGCTGCAAGCTGGGAAAAAGACCGAGGCAGAAGCTAAGGCCCTTGTTCAGACCTGCACCGCCCTGTCCAGCCAGCAGGTGGGTGTCTATCTGTGTGTGTGTGTGTGTGTGTGTGTGTGTGTGTGTGTGTGTGTGTGTGTGTGTGTGTGTGTGTGTGGTGAACAGATATAACATCCTGCTGGTTTCTGGTCCTACAGATTGTGAAGATTCTGACCCTCTACACGCCCCACAGTGACCTTGATGAAAGAGTCACCCTGAACTTCATCCGTACGGTCCAGGTACCGTCCGACCGCCACAAGGCTTCCCTGTGTTCATTACCTTTATTACTATATTTCCTCATGTCTCTCTGTGCTCTTCTAGGGGCTTCTCAAAGGCCGAGGCGTCGGTCCGCCTCCACAGCTCCTCATGGATGTGAGGCGAGTGTTTCCGGTCACATTTCCCTACTCGCCTCCTGCCGTCCTCCGGGCCGAGCAGTTAGTCATCCCAGACTGCCTCAAGATCTCCTTTCTACGCCGAGTCTAGAACCTGATGCCAGGCCTCTTCAGAGCAAATACATTCATGTTTTAGCAGACTTTAGTTCCCCAGATATTTGAATTTAATCTGTTCATAATCAGTGAACTAGTCCATACACAGCAAAAGTGCAGATATGTCTCAAACCAGGAATGAGATTTTTTAAAGATTTTTTTTCTGGTTTAGTCACCTTTTATTTAGCAGTGGACAGAGGGGGCATGCAGCAAAGGACCTCCGGCCGGGATTCGAACCAGGGTCGGCTGTGTACATGTGTACATGGGTACATGGCCATCCAGTAGAATCCAGTACGCAATCCAGTGGGAGGACTTTTTTTGAAGGTGGAAAAAAAATTGATGCTGCTGAACCGGGCCGGATGCAGCCGCATTTGAGAGGACGATCGCGCGTGTGTGCGCAATTACGCATAGCGTGTGTTGGCCCCTCTCCACTACACAATACAGCTCAGCTCTAGTCTCGTCACCTCTCTGCTGCTGAGCACTGTGGGCCGAGCCGATGCATGTCTCTCTCCCCGGGCCGGCAGAGTTATCATACCGTACTGTGCGTGCGTGTCCAAGCGTGTGTGTGCGTGCGTGGAGTGCTCACAAGCGTGCGCTTGTGTTTAGGTCGGGGATGGAGGGCACAAAAAACTATTTGCACCGGGGCCTATCACCATGATATACACTACTGATTTCACTGATACTGAAAACATTAGATTTTGTCTTAAAAAGTATTTTTCCATTTGTTGTTGTATTTGCCGTTTCTGTGCGTACATTGAAATTGAATCCTGGCGGCGGCGCTGACAACACCCTCCCGCAGCTATAAACACGCACACAGTGAGAGAGAGAGACAGAGACAGCGAAACGTGAATAGTTCCGTTAACAGCCGGGACCCGAGTGGTCATCTTCCCCTGCAGGTGTCAACGGTGCGTCCGTAGTTTTATCCAACACGCCCGCCACCGCCATCTGTTGTTCCATCCGACGACGTTTAAAAACAAATGTATCCATGATCAATTTTGACCAGCTTACTAACGTTAACTTAACGTGAGTGACTATAAGCCGCTAACGCGAACTGCTAGAGCCAGGTAGCTTACAAACTAGTAGCCTGCTGTCTCTGTGTCGGGCATACACTAAAAGCGGGCTCACATGAGTGACGTTGACGTACGGACAGTACAGTCTGTTAATGAACCCAGATCAGTGACAGTTGTCATCGCAGCTGCCTGAATGCCGTTACGACGTGACGTGGTGGTGCTGTTGAACTCCGCACCTTTCACATGGGAGAGAGAGGGGGATGTGATATGTATCAAAGGATCTCCAGCCGGGATTCGAACCTGAGGCTGCTGCATATATGCAGACATGGGTAAATGGCATGCACTCTAACCACTCAACCACCTGCCTGCCATGAATAAGCCTTTTTATGACTGTTTTGGACTCACTACACTCAGATTTTGATTGACACGCGATATAGAAGCATATGTTAGGACTTTTACATAATTTTTACAACATTTTATGAATTTTGTCGATTTTTCACTTTTTTTTCGACATGCTATAGTATGACTTTTTTTTTTCCTGAAAAAATTGATCATGGCTTTTTATGGCTGTTTTGGACTCACTACACTGAGACTTGGTGCATCAAGCGATATGAGCGATTTTTATGACTCTTTAACAATTTTAAATATTTTTTTATGAATATATTCTGACTGACTTTTTCGTGAATTTTCGACGTGCTATAGTATGACTTTTTTTTAACAATATGATCAAGGCTTTTTTTTTTTAAGATTATAGATAGATCTAACCACTCAACCACCTGCACACCAGGTGAAGGTTTTTTTAAATACATTTTATTGGAAGCAAAAGCTAAATGAGGCCGCAGTTTTTACTATAATTTTTTCATTACTTTTTTCGACATAATATACTATGATGCATGTTGGAAAAAAAAGTTGAAGAATAGTGTGTCAAAAAAAGCCAAGTAAAAAAGTCATAGTATAGTATGTCCAACAAACAGGCGGTTGAGGCGGTTCGGGCGCCGGTGCGTCTCAGTCGTGTGAAAAACCAGGACGGAGATTCAGCGTTTTTTATATATATTTTATTGGAAGCAGAAACACAACGAGACTGCAGTCCCAGTTACCTCGACCCCCAATAAGAACGACCAGAATAAAAAAAACGCAAAAAATTAGAAACATCTCCTGTATAAAAAAACTCTCATGCGAGTACTTTGTACCACTACACATCATCAGTAATACATATTTATATATTCACAAACATTTGAAAAATAGAAAACAATAATATCAAACTGAAAGGAGACAAAAATTGGCAATTAACATCAAATAACTATGCGTGCTGGCACAATACATTTTTTTTACATTTTTTGTTCCCATCATGCACCTTTTCTGGAAGTAGGGGCTGACATCACCGTGCAGCTGTCTGCCTGCGTGTCACACAGACAGGTCATGCATGTCTGTCTGCTCGCTGTCTGTGTGCTTGTGCTTCTAAACGTGTCTCATTTCTGTGCTTCCAACACACTGACACGCCGCCGAGCCTCTGAAGCATCAGGATCATTGTCAACAGCAATAAATAAAGAGTTTTTTCGTGGCATTTTGCGTCTGTGACAGTTGTGTACCTGTTATTTAACGACTGTGCAGATGTCCCCTCGGATAAAAAGACCTTGAACGCACCAGAGAGTCACAACATCATAAGTATATTTCATAACATCATTAACTTTGGGTAGTTTTCCCTCAGAAGCTAGCGTTGTATCGCTATAGTATAGTGTGTCGAAAAGTCATTGAAAGTCATAATATAGCATGTCCAAAACAGTCGTGTGTCCAAAAAAGTCATAGTATATTATGTCTCATAACTTATTTTCACCATGCTATACTGTGACTTGTTTTTCAACACTGTATACTATGATTTTTTTTTTACTTTACGACATGCTATACTATGAATTTTTATGATTTTTTCAACTATACTGTGACTTTTTAAAAAAAAAAATTTTTAAATTTTTTTTGACACTACTGTGACTTTTTTTCTTGACTTTTTTCGACATACTAAACTGAAAAAAAGGTCGTAGTATAGCATGTCCAAAAAAGTAATATTATATAATGTCAAAAAAAAGAACACTTTTTTACTATAGTATGTTAAAAAAGTAATGGAAAAAGTCATAGTATATTATGTCTCATAACTTATTTTCACCATGCTATACTGTGACTTGTTTTTCAACACAGTATACTATGATTTTTTTGACATTACGACATGCTATACTATGAATTTTTATGATTTTTTCAACTATACTACGACTTTTTTTCAACTTTTTTTTTTTTACTTTTTTGACACTACTGTGACTTTTTTTCTTGACTTTTTTCGACATACTAAACTGAAAAAAAGGTCGTAGTTAATATGTAGAAAAAAGTCATAGTATAGCATGTCTAAAAAAAAGTAATATTATATAATGTCAAAAAAAGAACACTTTAAGATTTTTTTTTACTATAGTATGTTTAAAAGAAAAAGTAATGGAAAAAGTCATAGTATAGCATGTCGAAGCTGAATTTGTCTTATAATGAAATCATCAGATTATTATTCATCTCTAGCATGAACACGGCCTTCCTTTATCTTTATAAGAGCTACATATCCGGATTGGTCACCCAGAGCAAATATTCAAGTCTACAAAAAGAGCAGCAAACTTCACTTCACATAGTCTGACGATGTGTTCGTTACGTGTGAGCTATTTACAACAGCCAACAACGATCCATCTCTCCGTTCGGGGTTTTTAATCAGCGCCCAGAAGCTGTACAAACAAATCTCAGTCTCCAACACAGCTGTGATATTTGGTCCGTTACCATAGAGACAGCATGTACAACATAGGAGACAAACACTTGTGCTGATATAATAAGAATAATCCACAATGTAAACATTATAAGACTGCCATCAAAAATGACTCATCTACGTAGATTTTTATAGATTAGATGCATAGAGTTCAGTTACACCTTGTTCAAAAGAGGGGGGCTGTTAAATGATTCATTATGATCGGGGGGGAACTTAAAAAAGAGGCAGAAATAGAAAAAACAAAACACCCTGTCTCCATTAAACTTGGACTCTAATTGATGAGAAATATGCACACTTCTTCTAGATAAATATCTTTTTTCTTTCTTTTTTTGTTTGTTTAAAAAAGGCCCATTCATGAAAATAGAATCAAGAGACATGCTGGACAGTCAATAGTCAAAAACACCGTCACGTGAACCCAACTCTAGATTTAAAGAACTAGTGATGACTCGGATGGTTATAAACGTGTTATTAGGGCGGTTAAAGGCCCTGTGCTTCCAAACCTTCCCACTCCGTGTCAGCCAAGCGGGAGGTTTGAATGTCAGCGCCAGAACCTGGTGTGGTCTGGATCCGCAGCCCTTGAGCAGAGGTCGGACTCCTCAGGATCAGAGATCAGGTTGCAGCACCTGCGGTGGGGTGGTGGGTGCCAGATCATGACGGGTCATGCCCTCCCCCGGGTGCAGCATGTGTTGTGTTGCAACCCACGTAGAGATTTTTGTTGCTTTTTGCAAAATAGGATCTCTTATTTTCAGGATGTCCAAACATGCAGATTTTTATTTAGCAAAATTACAGAAAAGGAAATGGCAGTTTACTTTAGTCTTCCTCTATCATGCACCTCTCAACCCCCCAGTAGAGGTTGGGAATGTTTGCAGTAACACAAATACAATGGAAATAACTGATGCTCCGCCCCCTAAAGTGAAAGACACTTTGAAAATCCTCCAAAGTCTAATCTGAGTTTGACCACGCCCCCTCTGTGCCACGCTCTTTGCTCTGATGGCTTTCTGTGATTACGTCTGCAGGTAACAGCTACACGAGGTTAGAACGTCTTCCACACACACACACACACACACACACACACACACACACACACACACACACACACACACACACACACACACACACACACACACACACACACACACACACACACACACACACCGAGGTTACGAGGGTCAACAGGACAGAAGGCATTGAGGGTGTGAGGCAGTGTGCTCTGTTACAGGACGGACATGAAGACGGACGAGGACAATCTTTCACGTCCATCCAATGATCCTGCTTCTAACTTTACATATGCCCTTCTTAAACACTATCATATATATCTATATATAGACTTGGTTTTTGAATATAAATATAATTTAGAAGAGAGCAGTAAATAAATATTAAAATCATCTTAACTAAATAGACATTTGTTCCCGCCTGTATCTGGAATGTTTGGTGCCTTGCAGCGTGTGATCTTTTCAACGGGTCGGCTAGACGGTTGGTTCGTTGTGCTTCGGGCTGCTCTTGGCATATTTCAGAGATTATCTGTTGGCACTTGCCGTCCCTTCTGAAGGAACGAGAGGAAGCCAAAATATTAAAAGGCTACAAGATATTTCTCACCACAACCAGTCAAACAACGGACGGAGGAGGACAGTAATTTATGCTTCATGATTATGTATTGTTCATCAAAAGGATGGCTGATCATACCTGCAGCAGTCAAGACACTGGTGCTTTCTGAAAGAAAAGTGTTTCCCGCTGGAAGGGATGTGTTCGCAGCGCCGGAGGCGTGGTGACGTTGTACCGGGTCAGGCAGAGACACCCTGCCGTGGTCTCCTAGCTGCGGCCCTCCTCCGCAGACCGCTGGTCCGACTTGAGCTTGACGAACTCCTTGGCCACGTCGTCGTTGTTGCGCTGGGAGAGGATGCGGAGGACGGTGAGGCCCGTCTCGTCCATGTGGATGCGTTTGCCCAGCGGCAGCCAGCAGGCCACGCTGCCTTTGGAGGCCACGTCCTTCAGCTGCAGGACGGCCATGCCCACGGTGCGGTCCTCCCGGGCGAAGCAGTAGTCCTTCACGCACACCTGCAGCTCGTAGCACTCGGGGCCCACCTCGCTGCTCAGGGTGCTGCGTGGAGAGGAGGAGTCCCGGTCACATGGTTTATACGAGCAAACAGAAATCAGCCGGGAACGTTACGGGAGCGTTACTCACAAAGTGAAGGTTTCGTTGTATTTGGGAGCCCAGCTGTTGTTCTTGGACTTGGTGGCGTACTTCCTCTTCTTGTCACTGAGGTGAGGGCCGATGATGTACACCTCCACAAAGGGCCGGAAGATTCCCTGGGTCTGCCAGCGCAGGTCGTTGGCGGCTACCACTGGAAGAGAGGGGGGGGAAGGGCGTGAGACTCCAGAGCAAGAAAAACATCGTCTGAGATCCTTGTTGAGGTGGTGAAGGGAGAGAACTGGGATTTTATTTCATGAAAAAGTCATATTTTTGGTAACAGATAAGGCTTTGATGGCTATTCCATATCATGAGAATATTACCGTATTTATCCATATGACATTTAACAACATGGGCTTATGCCGTTGACATCATAAAATGTTTTACTAACTGTGAAGCTCGCACTTACATTTTTTATGGCACATTACCAAGACATTTCTTTATAACAAATTCTATGTCATACTAGTCATTTTTCCGTCTTTATATGACATACTATATGATGACTTTTTATAATATTTGAACATACTATAGTACGGCTTCTTGATGGCATACTATAGAATGTTTTATTATATTTCTAATTTAATGACAGTTTCAAGGCATACTACATGTCATTTTCTTTACTTTTGTGATACATATACATTCTAATTGAGACTTTTTTTATGGACTATTATGACATTATATTCTATCCAAAGACATTTCTCTGTCATACTAAACTCTAGTTACATTCGTTTTTAAGACACTTTTGTGGAATACAATACTCCTAGACTTATAATGACATCTTTATAGTGTAATATGACTGAAGTGTGTCTAGAAGTGTGTAAGACCATCCGTTCACCTTTCACCGTGATCTTGTGCTCTCCAGTGTTGGGGTGAGTGAATATCTCCACATGGATGGACACCTCTCCCACGGCGTCGTCCACCCCGGAGCCTGTCAGGACAGACGGCGTGAGGAGAATGTGGAAACATGGACTCCTGTTGAGAACTTAAAATAAGGCATAGTGATCTGCTTGTTGTGGTCTGGAGGTGGACAGACAGACAGCGCTGCTATGAGTGGGCACACATTCAGTAGAATAGTCCAGTTTAGGCATTTATGCATTATGATTCAACATATCAGAGACGGTCATTTGGATGCAGCAAGGAAGGGTAATTTGTGCCCACTCATAGACGCGAGTTGTCTGATAGGATGCAGGGAAGAAGAAAAGGTCAACTGACAGTGTGGAACCCCTGACGGAGATCAGGTCAGGACATGCTCAGATGGATCTAGAGGTGGAGACACCCATTCCTTGGGAAAAGACTTTTACCCAAGCATGAGGAAGAGGAGAGACGAGGAAGGGAAAGGAGCTTACGGAGAGAGAATAAGCTCTCTGATCTGTCGGGAAGGACACCACTACTGACAACCAACGCTCTCTCAAAAAAGTTTCTGGATGACTCACATTCAAAGTCCTCTAGCTTATACGTAGGACATGAATGCACGTCTGTAAGTCCTGGGAGATAAGGATGTTCCTGTCTGTGGTGTACAGGTTGTAAAGCAAGTTTTGGCTTAATAACATTAAATGACAGAATTAGAATATTCTAATAAATGCAGGATTGAAAACGGTTAAAGTCATGGGTTTTGGTCCACGCCTCATCCAAGCTAACCTGAGACCTGGGACCACATCCAGGTCTGGGGCTCCTCGGCTCCATACTTCTACTTGGAAGACTACTTTGGGGTAAAGAGGACAGCGATGGCTCTGCTACTCTTTTGTCTGGGAGGGAGATGCTGGATAAATCTTGTGCTGCATTCTGAACGAGTGGTTGAGATCCACGACTCCAGAACGACACAGTGACAGATGGACGTTGGTTTTTTTAATTAGCGTCTCTGACTTTGTCAACGGTATCCGCGGCGACGAGCAGCCAAACAAGGTGTGTGTGGGAGTTGGTGGCACAGTGTTCCTGGCAGGCAGCTCCCCGGGGAGCGTTATGGGATTGTCGGTCTGCTGCTAACAGGACCAAAGAGAGCAGCAGTCGTCCATCTGGCCTCGTCTACTCGATGGAGGACGGCCATAAAAGATGAGAAAGAAAGTTTGCTGGCCGGGAGGCGGGACGATGCTGCCAAGAAAACGCTTTCTCTTCCTCAGTAAACATCAGTCAGATGTGCACATGTTTCTATCATGTTGCAAATCTTCCCCAGAGTAGAATTAAATCTCAAACTACTGTGATAATGCAGCTCACAGCCTGCAGTATGTAAGGACGACAGTCATCACTGATCAGCAGCAGTAACGTTAATAACATTCAATTCCTCCATCAGTCACCTGTTCATATCATCTACTCCTAACATGCTCTGAAAAACGATCCAGTGGAAGGAAGTTCATTTCCATAATGTTCCAACCAAGGACATCCAGCAGCTTTGCTTTCTATATGATATTATTATAATATTATATATTTCTATATACAGTACCTCCACTACAGCAGGAGGCTGTAGACATCTGAATATCATAACCAAATAAATATCTTAATCTCTCTCTCTCTGGTATGATTTCTCCTCTTTCAGAAGATTTTAGGTTTTGTAACATAAAAATCTTTTTGCAGGTCACAAATTCAGATAAAAAAAAAAGATTCAAGTGCTTAAATTCCTAATTTTCAACTATTAAAAAAGACAATAAATAAATAAATAAATCAAGTAGATAATTTTAAATTCAGCCACTAAAAACCCCAAATAAAAAGGTCAAACTTGAACATCCAGTTTCTCTGGCACAGACTTCTGTCCAATCAGGAGACGTTCTGTCAGTCACGTGATCTTAGAAAGAAGCGCCAACGCCTAAAAAGCCTTGAATCACTTGAATTTGTGAACCTGAAACAAAAATCAAAGTCTTTGAAAGTGCAAGATAACTACTGGAAAACATAATAAGGGGCCATTGAGACGACACGGATTCAGCCTGTTTTCTAATAATAATAAAATATAAACATATATATATATATATATATATATGAAGTTTTCAGTAGCTGCTCATACGCCAAACCTTCCCCCTCGTCTGTCCATAAAACAAGACTTTAACTAAAAGCTTTAACTGCTTCCTGTCGTCCACACAGGGAACTGAACCAAAGTCATCCTGTGTCAGTGCTCGTGAGCAAGAGTCAGATCTCTTCATACTGATCTGAAGTGACAGAAATCAGACCATCTGACCCGAGGGACTGTCTCTGATTGGCTCAGTCTGTGGAAGGGGGGGTGGGGGGGTTAGGCAGCCTTTCTCATCACCGCTGTAGGGCGGGCCGCGCTGCACGTGGACGCTGTGTGTGTTTGAATGCATTTCCGTGTGACGACAGTGCAGACGGGGACATGGGAGCCCTCCCAGACAAAAACTGAACAGCCATCATCATTCTTCACCATCATCCTCTTCATCACTTCCAAACACAGTGGCAACAATACACTGCTAAACTGTGCTTCTGCTTCACACACACACACACACACACACACACACACACACACACACACACACACACACACACACACACACACACACACACACACACACACACACACACACACACACACACACACACGGCCTCTCTGGGTGACATCATGCCAGATCAGGATTCCTCCACACTTTGATGCATTTCTATTCTTTTCCGTCTGATGTCAGCACATCATGCTTCAGCGTCTGCTCATACATACAGTCCGTGGCGTATGTATCCAGTGCAGCTCCGGACATACAGACATCAGTGTGTACATGACATGCATGAATGCATAAAGTCTAGGTTCTTATTGTTGCGGTAGGGCATGTAAATGTGTGTGCAAAGAGACAGAGGAGAGAGGGGAAAGAGGAGTTCAATCTGAGCATTGTGTTTGTCTGTCGGGATGAGTTTGAGCAGGCAGGGGAGTTTCTGGGATGCACATGGGGTGGAGGGTGGAGGGAGCTGGGCTTTGGTCTGGAGGGCTTTCCCCGGCAATCCTGGATGTCTCAGGCCCTGAGCCCGAGTGCCACATACCCTTTTCTGGGTAAACATCCTCACTAGTGGTGAACCTCACCCCTTTGCCGCCGAACACTGGCCCACAGACGGGCGAAAAGGAGGAGAGTAGACAGAGAAAGGAGAAACAGGTAGAAATATGAGGTTTGCAGAGTAGAAAAACAACATTTATAAGTCTTGTCCATTAAGATGGGAGCGTGATGCATAATCATTTCAAAAGCAACTTGTTTTAATTCCTCCGATCTGCTGTGAAACGACTTAGGGACGCTCTGAGAAACCCACGTGGCATTTCAATGCAAATTCAATTCTAAACGATCATCCGCTCAAATGGCATTTCCATCAGCGGCGCTCGGGGACGCCGTGTGAGCCGTCAACGCTTCGGTGAAGATGACGGCAGCGTCTGAGGGTCGGGAGGGGCTGAGCAACGGAATCAAAGGGGGGGGGGGGGGATTTATGATTTCTTTTGCAAATAGCTGTCAGATGGTGTAAAGAATAGTCTCTGTGTTTCCCCGAGGCGGACTACCAGGAGACACTGCAGTTCAGAGCAGAGAGAGAAAACACACAGAGCCTCCACTTCATGCTCTACAAAGCATGGGAGATACTTTCAGGATGTGGAGCTCAGCATTTGGGGAAACCCTGCTGTGAGGAGTGGGAGTCTCCTCTGAGAGAGGGAAGCACAACCCGAGGCGCTCTCAATCAGAGAACTACGTAACGTTAACTTGACTCCTGGAAAACATGAAGATACTGGAAAATATCTCTGCGTCGCAGAGAGCAAAGCCGCTGAGGTTACCTTGTGCGTTCTGTGACTGGACAAAGGTCCGGATGAGTTTGTCGGTAGCCTGAGTGTAGAGGGACAGGGCGTAGTGCAGAGACAGCAGGTCAGGACTCTTCTCCAGGAAGGTCTTCTTCAGACCAACACCACCAGCGTGGAAGTATTGCTAACACACACAGAGGCAGACGACAGATGTTTCCCCACCGCAAAAAGATGCTTCTCAAAATGTTCACTATCATCTATTAGTTGGTTATTATATTAGTAGATTGACAGGACATTATTCCAAAACTATTAGGATTATTGATGAATCCTTATTTTTCAGTCAGTAGAGGAATGGAAGAAAAGAAATCACAGAAAGCTCAACGTCTTCAAGGTCGGCCGATCTCCATCCGGGTAGGTTTTCACTTGTGAAGGGTGAACTGTCATTTCCACTTGCTATGCTTGTTCATTGACACACATTCAGTCTGTCTCCATGTAGTATGAGTTCCTACCTTGATGGTGTCCAGGGCCAGCTCTATGACAGCGCACTGCTTAGGGGTGAGCGCCTTGGCCTCCTCTCGCACCATGTGCTCCTGAAGATAGGAGACAAAACATGATCGTTATGTCCATTTGTGTTTTCTAAGCATTTAAGAGTCTGGATGGACGCCGCGATGCCAGGGCTCAGCAGGACGTACCTTCAGCTTGGACAGCTGTCCCAGCTCCTTGGCAGCGTTGAAGATCAGCTGAGTGCCCTGGAAGAGACCGGAAGACAGACCGAAGACAAGTAGACAGGAGGACAGAGTTGTTATTCAAAGCAATGGAGGGCAGCAGTAAACGAGTGTCACACAGAGGACGCCGACGTTTCTGACACGCACATTCATAACCATTCATTAACATTCATAACCATTCATAACCATTCATAACCATTCATTAACCATTCATTAACCATTCATAACCATTCATTAACATTCATAACCATTCATAACCATTCATTAACATTCATAACCAGTCACTCTGAGCCGCTTCACAGATATCAAGGTGCTTCTTCCTTCAAGTGCTGATATCACACACACACACACACACACACACACACACACACACACACACACACACACACACACACACACACACACACACACACACACACACACACACACATTTCTGTACATAGAGAAGGGAAAGTGGCTCAGCTCGTAGTGAGGACAAGAAAGAAGACACACACACACACACACACACACACACACACACACACACACAGCTATGCAGTTGCACGCTGGGGTCCGCAGGTATTTACTGGACGTCCAGCCTGATGCAACACTGGTAAATGCATCACTAAGTGCTGCTGACTGCACTTCCAAATACAGCCTGAGGCATGAAATGCATCGTATGCTGTTTGAGGCTAAATCTGTTGAAGTTTACATAATCTTACAAAAACACCTTAAATTAACAATAATGTTAGAAAAAGAAACAAAATGTAATAGATTCTTTATATTAGAACCATTTAAATAGTCTGCACTGCATCGTCTCACTGAAACTGTATTTCACTGAGATTCAGACACTAACTGACAGAAAATGAGGCTGTCTTTTGTTGGCTGCTGCCATGAAAAGAACTGCTCTCGGCTAAATATTCTACCTCCCCTATGAGCACACTTTTGCAGTGAAAAAGCGCCACAAGCCGTAGGTCAAAGCGTCGAACGTCACTTCCTTTTCCTCATGAAGCTCAGCCGCTGGCAGCTTTTTTTCATCTCTGTCGTGTTGCAGCAAAGAAGACAGCGTTCTGTCTGTGAAATCCCAGGGAAAGGAAGTGACGATTGACCTCCTGGACTGACGGTTGGTGCGTTTTGACCACAAACGTCTGCATGTGTGTGACCTGCGGTGAGGCCGGGAGGGCCGGCAGCCGCCGCTACAGCATATAAACAGCACTAGAGAGCAATGTGGTGTTAAAAACAAAAGCGGAAAAATCAATATTTCCACTCTTTGTTTGACTGGCGAGCCGAGGGAGAGAGACGGAGACACGGAGAGGACACAGAAGAGAGAGACAAGACACATTGATCTAAAGGGGGTTTAGTCCTTACATCACTGTGAGAAGCACTCTTCAGTCTCCCCTGGAAAGAGAGCATGTGGTTAATACTTCAAGCAGTGGCCGGTCCCTGCAGCCTGACTTTCACAGGCTACATGACAGTATGCAATCAAAAGTGCACGTGTAGAAAATAAAGAATTAATCTGCGGATGCACGTCACTGCTGTAGACCAATTAGCTTTCCCTCCAAAGCAACCACGTCAGATTCTGTGCCTGACCACAAAATACAGACACACAGTTGGACACATCGCCAGTTGGCAGAGCAAGTAAATGGATGCTGACAAGAAAATGTGCTGAGAATTATTCAGGGGACATTTTGCTTTCCCTGCATAGTGTTCAAATCCATGAGCGTGCTGTTTTACGGGAGGCTACGACTACAGGCCCCGCTTTGTGGTCTGATGTTGGAACCAGCTCACTCGTTATTAGTTTACTATTAACGGCAACAGTGGCAGGAAACACAGGAGATACAGTACAAACCCTAACTTATAACACATGATGACAAATCAAATGGAAACTAATATCTTTCCCGTAGATGACACTGAATATTCCACATGTATGACATTATGAGCTTCCTGCTCAGAGTTAGGTGAGAAGATATCCGTGCTTTAAGATGTCAAAATGACAGAATGTGATTTTATGAACTTAGAAACAGTGAAAACTGTCAGAAAATCTACAATTGTCAATTGAAACGTTTGCGTTTGTGAATGGATTAAACAAAGAATAAACCACATGTTACTTTGTGAGCTTTAGAGGTGCTGGTCAGTGGGTTTTTGAACTGGACTCTCGCTTCATACTTAAAGTACAGATATGAAAGTCGTATTAATCTTAAACTTAAAAAAACATCTTCAAACAAAGGAATCTTCTTATCTAACTCTCAAGACAAGAAGGCAAATAATTGTAGTTCCTAAAAGGTCAAACTTTTCCTTGTGAATAGAAATAAATCAGCATTCAGGAAAGTCACCAGACAATACAAATACCTACTTATTGCTCAGTCACTTATTGCTCAGTCATGGCACGATGATTCATGATTCACGATGAATCATGAATCATCGTGCCATTTAGGTGTCTAGGGCCCTGGTATTGGAGGTCAAAGGGTCAATTGTGTTCCCTCCCTTTCGTACAATAGTGAGGTACCATATGGACATTAATGAAACGTGTTGTATACTGTTTATATTGTGTAATATTTACACCCAACAGCATATAGAATAGTTAAAACCCTCACATGTACTTTCCTTTTGATACATGAAGTACATTTTACAGATAATACTTACATATTTGTAACATTTCCAGGACAGGAATGTCTCTGGTGATGGATTACTTTAACAGTGTGGTGTTTATTTTACTGAAGAACAGGAAGTGAATACTTCCTCCACCACTGGTTACACCTGACTGAAGTAACTAACGAGGGCTGCAGATCACACGGACCGACTGTTCATTAGAAAACTAGATGCTTCATTATTTCCTGTTCTGTTCCAACACTGATATAAATCATCACATCAAGGCAAGGACGTCTTGTAAGAATCCGGTGACATCATAACCAGCATCACAATCATCATCAGTAACAACAGAACATGAAGTCAAACCAGGACAGACCGACATGACAGGTCTGCAGAGACATACAGTACAGTGTTGTACAGTATACTAAGAGAAGACTGCAGTGTTGAGAGAGATCAGATGCAAGCAACGAACCCACAGTGGGCGGTGGAGGGGGACACAGTTCAAACAGGTGGGGGAGGTAGGGGAGAGTGTGGGGGAGGGGGAAGGACACCAGACGCCAAGCCACCGAGAGATCAGAGTCACCCCACCGGAGTCCCAGTAAAAGGACACAATGCATGAGGAGAAACAAGGCAACACCAGGCGCAAGAGAGGAGCACCACTTCCTGTGTGAGGAGAGTGTTCAGGAGGAAGAGACAGCAGAGAGGGGAGGGCACTGATTGGTGGAGATTGTTGAAGGGGGTGGGGCCTGTCAGAACCAGTCAGGAATGCACCATGCTTCTGTCTTCTCAACAGAGAGACAGTGTTGGAGGGAAGGGAGGAGAAGAAGCAGGAGGAGGAGGAGAAGAAGAAGGTGAAGAAGAAGAAGAAGACGAAGAAGAAGAAGAAGAAGAAGAAGGTGAAGAAGAAGACGAAGAAGAAGAAGGTGAAGAAGAAGAAGGTGAAGAAGAAGAAGAAGAAGGTGAAGAAGGTGAAGAAGAAGAAGAAGAAGAAGAAGAAGAAGAGGAGACAGATCTGATAGGCTGAGAGAAGGGAAGGGGCGGGGTAAAGAAACAGGGGAAGATGGCAGCCACATATAGCAGAGAACCAACCACCGTGGACGGACAGACAGACACACACGCTGTAGGAGTGCTGTACTTACAATCATCTGTGGAGGGAGAGCGTGGGAGCGGGATGTAATATAATCACAACGACACAACAACAACCAGAGAGAAGGGTCAGTCAAGCTGCAAAGAGCCCCACATCAATCATCACAAATCATCACAGGTTTGGGCCTCGGGGCTGGAGGGACGTGGACCAATCAATAAGGTCTAAGGTCTGAGAGCAGAGCCAATGAGCTTTTAACAGCTGATCAAAACGATCACGTGACATTTGCTCACTATCTTCTCCTGTTTTTGCACCAAACTCAGTGGGACTGGGATCTAACTGCTGACTGGGGCGGAACCAGTTGTGATGATAACTGGCTAGCACCGTAACCATGGTAACCAGAGATGAATCATCACCTTATTAACAGTGATATGAGGCTCTTTAGTTAATAACCGAACACAAATAAGAACACATATATCCAAAACAAAAAATAAATAAATAAAAAGAAAACAAGAGGCTGCTTTCCAAAATGTATTAAAATGGTTTGTTGTTGTTGTTTTGGAAGTGGGCCAGATCCTTTGGGGCAAATATCTTCTGCCACTGTTGTTACTGAGAAATCAGACTTCAGATGGTTGTTGGCTGACATGCTGGAGAGCAGCCTGAGCTGGTGTCAGGATGATATGGTGCACTCCTTTTGTTTGTTCAGCTTTTTAACAAGATGTTTACAGGGTTTCATCTCGTAGTTTGGATGAGTGAAGGTAAAGATAATGTAAAATGTCTGCCTTCTTATACTCCACCTCCTCCTCCCGTCGCTCTTCTGTTGCTGCCTCTGCAGTCGGAGGTGTGTGGAAGTGTATTTTTGTGCCCGTGTGGGTGTGTGTGTGTGTGCTATCTATCATATTGCTGCGGACGCCATCGAGATTAAATATTTGTTATCTCTCCGTAGTGACATCCACACTTACTTTACTTTATCCTTTACTTTCAAATGTCAAATCACCGCTGCAAAGCAGGAACGAGCGCCGACATGTGCGGCTCGCCGTCGCCGCTGTGTGTGTGTGTGTGTGTGTTTGTACGGCGGTGCGTTCTCACCGTCTGGTCCGTGAGCGGCGGCAGCACGATGGTCTTCTCCATGGTGTTCATCACCAGCTTCCACAGCTCCTTCAACACACGCTTCAGCACCGTCTTCTCACAGATCTTGGCAAACAGAGTCAGGCTGGCGAGAGGAAGAGGAGCAGACAGGAAGGAGGGATGAATAATCAGCGGCAGCAGGAGGATTAAACCACATAGCTTGACTTTGCTTGTGTAGAAGACAATGCGTTACCTTACAGTTCTTATTTTTATCTCATACTAATATTCCTTTCTCTTGTTCTCATCAAATGTCCTGCTGCTCCCGTTTGATTGTGGTTAACTTTTGTTATCCTGATAAGAAGACCTTTTGGTCTTTCCTCCTTCCTGGACCGACTCCGAAACATCCTGATCTCACATTGATTGATCGAGGCCTGATGAATGGATCCTGTGCTGACATTGTGTAGAGAAACCCAGCCGTCCAGAGAGCAGCCACACCTTCGTCTTCTCAGGAAGTCTCTTCCTCTTGGAAGAGACGTGTATTTAATGCAAATCCACTCATCACACCTTCCTCCTTGTTCTCTGTAACTCTGTATAAAACTCTGACGAGCCCCACACTCGTCAGAAAGGATTTAATGGCAACGCTGTGACTTCCTTTTCCACTGTCAGTGATTAAACCTCATCTGAACCAGCCACAGAATTGGACCTGAAGAGTTTTCCTTCCACACTTGAAATCCATGTACAACCCTAAAAAAGTATCTTTTCCTACTGAGTTTACTCACCTGGAGCCAGGAACACAAATGCCTTTCTTACTCATTCTTAGTCTCGTGAGCAGTTTGAGTGACATATTAGACTTGTGTGTGTGGATTGCTGGTATAACTACGGTTATACCGGTTCAACATAACAAACAAGCATCTATGAGTTGGTGAAAGTAGGTAAAACCATCAAATGCCCTTTTGGACTCCGCTAAGATGGCAGACCGCCTCACTTGCTGTCCAGGAACTCCATGATGGGCTGCAGGACGTTGTCGGCGTCCTGGGCCACGCTGCTGGCATTCCCCACGTTGGCGGTTCCCTTCACCTGAGCCAAGATGTCTCCCATCTGCTTCACATTCTCCTCTATGTGAGGCTGGAAGCTACAGAGGAAACAGTACGAGTGTGTTTCATTACACATCCCACTGACGCCGGCCTTGTGTACGGACGCCTTTGTGTGCGAGGGTGTTTCTACCTGACGGCAAAGACCCGGCTGAGATCGTCCATGACATTGTTGAGCTTCACCTGCAGGTCTTTCAGGAAATCGCTGGCCTCCACACACAGCTGAAGCACACACAGATCATTAACAATGAAAGAACAGTTGGATTAAAGCTGGGGTAAGCACTTTGTTTTTGACGCTGAAGGCGTTTCTAAATGGAAAAGATGATTTTTCTCCTCTCTCCACTGGCTTTGGCAGAGTTTTTAACAGTTTCCAATAAGGATGACTCAGGTTATAACAACCTTTCAGCATATTGTTATTCTAGTGGAACTATTAGAAATACAGCTTCCTGCAACGCTCCGCCCCCTGACCTAAGCCCCTCCCCCAGACGAGCACGGGCAGAGAAGGAAAAAAGAATCACTCACATCTTTTCCACCCATGGCTTCAAACATCTTCTCCAGCTGAACTCTGAGCTGCTGGATGTTGTTGATCAGGATGCAGGGCTGAGGACAGGAAGACAAACAACAACCTTGAACCATGAATGTACTGATTCATAATGTGAGCACAAGCAACACGTCTTTCTGTCTCACTCACCACTTTCTCCATGGTGACATAGTTGGCAAACAACTTGGATATGATATCGGCGTAGGACAGAAGCACGTTGCTGATGGTCTGGAGACGGAAACAACAAAGAGCAACGGCTCATTCATCAAATTTCCATATGAGACGATTTGACTGCAAACCGAGCGGAGTCTACCTTAGCAAAGCGCTTCATGTAGTGGCCTACGATCTGTGGATCGGGACACTCCAGCTTCCTGATGATCTCGAAGCTCTGGTTGAGTTGGGAAAACACGTCCACCACCGAACAGGAGAACAGAGCGTGTTCTGACGTGACCTGGAACTGTGGAGCAAACGGCGTACGAGATGTTTAAAAACACTGGGAAGGAGAGACATGTATGGTTTGGGATGAGAAGAGAAGCTGGGATTTGAAGGGAGGCTGGCAGGATGTGACCTCTGGGCCCCTAAGACCATATAGTTGGCCCATTAGATGCTATTTTAAAGAGAACCCTGGGACAGACCTCCCCAGTTAGACAGCCATCCGCTGACAGGTGGGAGCTCCTGTCTCTCCTTGTAATTGGCTGCTGGTTAGCGTCTGGTCCCCTAATTGGCTGGAGGTGAGTGTAGGTGCTCCTCCGGGGAGTCTGGGTAATGAGGTGGTGACAGCTTTGGAGTAAGGCCATTAATTCACAATATCAGTGTGTTGTGTCGCTCCTTAAGGTCTCAACCACGCGTCTTTGAACTTCCAGGGATGTGGCTTTCTACATCAACGCGTCGCCTGAAACATCCTCTCAGCCCTGAACATTCTCTGCTTTGAGTCCACCTTCGTCCTGCTGTGTTCCATCGGCCTTTAAAGGATGCAGGGGGAGGCAGGGGGAGGCGGGGGGAGGCAGGGGGAGGCGGGGGGAGGCGGGGGGTTGTGTGGGAGGCAGAGCGAGAGGGAGGGATGACTAAACTCTGGATGATAACTTGGAGTGTGACAGAAGGAGCACAAAGGATGGATTACAGTCATTCCTGCCTGAACAACAACAGTGACTCAGCGCTCGCAGAAAGAGTGAAGGTGAGATGAGGAGAAGAAGAACACTTTTACCCCATCTTTCTTGTCTCTCTCCAAAGCACCGTGCTGGAAGTCCCGAGACACTTCTTCGTTTTCGTCCAGCCACTGAATAACAAACGGCTCAAACCACCTACGGGGAGCAGAGAATACACACACGTCTACACAGCAGGAAGCCAGCGTCGGACAACATGAGGGCGTCTACTCTTATTCTGTGTTTCAGGATAAGTCGACGAGTTGCTACTCACGCAGGGTATTCGGGCACTCGGCTCTTGAAGAAGGGCAGGTCTTTGCAGTACTCGTTGTACAGCCACTTGACCTTGAAGTGCAGGTTCATGTAATCTGCACTCTTGCACAAGCGGTTTTTTTCATGTTCTGAGAGAAGGAAGGAATAAAGCAAATTTATCTCCTGGCACCTACCTGCAATTTCCCACATGGTTTGATTCCACAATTACGTGGTTGTCAGACTCCAGCTCAACATTATCAACAGGAGACACTGATGTTATTAAAGAAATCAAAAATTCATCAAACCTAAACACTTTTTCAAAAGGTTCCCATTGTTTCAAAAGGAAAGCTTCATTGATAGCGATACTGATATCATATTAACCATTCAGTAATTACTTATCTTTATATCTATTTGTTCTATTTTGCTTTACAAAGCAAGGGGACACATTTAAAGTCAAGCCTGATGTCGTGACATAAAAAAGAGGCACACAGCTTATTGATCAAACACCGACACAGAGTACCGATGGATCCTTTCAGCTGGTGAATGGTTACCACGTATCCGGCTGTTTGTTTACTTCCTATACTGGTTCACTGGAAAGTCCTCTGTCTGAAACGTTGCACTCACCCTCCATTGCGTACTTCATATCCTGAGCAAACAGGTTCCACATCACTTCAGCGCTGATTTTACCCACGTTGAGCTCCTGGGGAAATCTTGATGGAGGAGAGAGGGAGGTTACTGTATGTGCACTTAGAGAGGAGAAGGTATGAAGGTGAGCAGATAAGAGCTGAGAGGAGACGGGGAGGACATGTGATTAAAAGCCTGCAGGAGGATAGAGACTCACTGGTTCAGACAGGGAGTGTAGGAGTTCTTGTCCTCTTCGATGATGGAGACGATAAGTGTGATGAGCTTGGACCAGAAATCCAGATTCTTGATGCAGGGACCCTGCTCCTCCGGCGGCACGGGACCCTGTTTGGCCTGGAAAACGCACAACTAGAGTCACAAGAAAACTCTGCACAGACTTTTCGAGGAGGTAGTCATTTACAGGTATGACAATAAAGCACTCTAAAAGTGAATTTTACTGGGTTGGCTGTGTTCTTATCCTTTTTAGTGTGCAGCTTTAAACAGACTGTCTGTCTGGGCGAAGTCTTTGAAAAAGCTGAAGAACTAAAAAAAACTAAGCCAAGCACCGCAGGAGTTTAGGAATGAAGAATGACCTTGCAACAAAATATAGCAACATCCCTCAGGATGAAATGTTTTATTCAACAGAGAAAAACAAGCTTATTTGAAATCTGCGATGGAGTCTGAATGGAGCGCTTTAATGAGGACTCAAAGAAAGTTCTGAGAAATCCCCGGTGAAAGCCCGATGCAGGAGTGATGGATGGGGGAGTCCGACCCAGACTGGATGGGGACTCACATCACGGAGCAACAGACAGAAATCAAGCACAGGAGGAGAGACAACGTCGTTTTCAGGAAACCTTTTCTTTGTACCGGTTAATGATGAAGAAACACTGCTGGCTGAGTTTTACATGATTAGCTGGTTCAACTCGTTGGCAGTGATTTATCCTGCTCGTTTCTTCTGAGAGAGTGAACCAAATCACAGCCAAAGAAAAAGAAAAGGACATCAATCAAATCAAAATTAAACCTCAATGCATTTGAGCAGTGGACAGACTATACAGAGGTAGATAATTGGTGCACTATGAGCATCCAGACCCTCAGAAAGACCTGAGCGACCACATCCTGCTACAGAGTTTTCACCGTATGAAGAGACAATAACCAGGTTTTTAGTCGCCAAAATATAACTATTAAATTCAGCATTTACTTGACAATATCACGACTTTGGGAAAACCAGTGGAACCAACCTGTTCTCGTTCCAAACAGTTGAGATGAACTCCTTTGGAAACACGTCCTTTACTTGATTTTTCTAGTTACTTATTTTCTTACACTGCAGCGATTATACTTACATGACCTTTGGCAAAGCTTTCCTTAATTACGGTCATGCCAATGAAAGATATTTTTACATGTGAGAGGGGGGAGGGGAGAGAGGGAGACAGGCATTCAGTCCAGCCTACACACATATTAAATAAATTGCTGCCTCTCACCGGGTCTGTCTGATACTCGCGGCTGTACAGCTCATGACAGTTATTAAAGATGTACTCGTAGGTGGAGTTCAGACAGGCTTTGACACAATCCTTCACCACCTGACTGGCTCGGGGGGGAGACTGGAGCTCTTGGACCTGGGCGAGAGAGAGAGAGAGAGAGAGAGACTTCATTGTCTTCATTGCTTGCATTTAAAAAACAAAATAACTTCAGGATGGATATTTTGAATGTATAGTAAACAGTAAACCTCAACAATTAACATATTGGATTCAGATTTTTGAGGAAATTGTGGAAGAAGTTCATTACATCCTATATGTGCAACACATTGAGCAAAAAAAAATACAGAAGAAAAATCAAGAAAGGCTTTGAGAGACGAAGACGAGGGACGGGCTGGTACCTTCATCCTGAAGAAGGTGATGCTGGTGAGGAGATCCACCGTGGACTTGAGGTCCTGCAGCCTCTCAGGGCTGCTGGCGGGGAAGTTGTTCTGCAAAAAAACATCAAATGGCATCACATCAATCCTGGTCTACCGTGCGTTGCCGTTGCTGTGGCCCGATTCCAGCATCGGCAACACTTGTTGCTGCGTGGGTGAGCAGCGTTTCCTGAATGTGTGTGTGTGTGCCGTTCAGAGTGGCTGTCAGGCTAATTAACACATCCGCCTGCTTTGTTTTACGTCCTAGAAAGAAGAGGAGAAGTCCAGGAAGAGGAGGGTGGAGGCGGGTTGATGTTCTGACCGTCCAAACCGCTATTAGCTGTCATAAGAGATGTGTTGGTAAGACGGAGGGAGATCTTACCCGGTACATGGACAGATCGATCCTCAGAGAGTTGTGAAGCTGGTCCAGAAGCTTGACAAAGCGCTCTTTCTGTGGAATCACACCAGAGATTTCAACATTAGCAGAAACACAACACTGCTTTATATATACACACATGGTTTTATACTTTTAAAAGGACATTTAACTGCTGCATTTATTGGTTTTTACCCCAAAGTTGGAAGCAGCAAAGCGGTCGGAGGCAGACACGTTGTTGGTTGCCTGCGTGGTGTGAGCGTAGTAGGCATTGATGTTTGCCAGGAGGGTACTCATCACCGCCGGCACACCGGGGCACATGTACTTAGACGACAGGCAGGCGAAGTGACTGCAAGAGAGGAGGGGAGACGTCTAAGCATGGCGGGATACTTCACAGCTCCATGCATGAAGACAACCAGGGGGAACCTACGTCATGGCCTGGTAGATGGACTCCACTCCGTAACGCATGGCAAACTCATCCACGATCTCCTGGGGAGTCTCCTCGAAGTAGACCTTCCAGGCGTCGTCCCCTTTGGCGTCGGGAATCTTCACCACACCGTTGTTCTGGATGTCTGTGACGTAGTGGAAGAGGTTCTACACGGAGGAGCACGGGGAAGAGTTGGAGTTATAGAAGAAAAAAGAAAATATAGAAGAAAGAAATGAGGAAAAATAAAGACTGAAGGTCATCTTGTTGTCTTCAAAGTTTCTACATGTTTAATTGGATGAAACGTACTACGATCTGTTTATCTTTAAACAGCTGCATGAAGGCCATTAAAGGACATCGTGAGGTGCTGTCTCCACTACTCAACCACTCAGAGTGACGCTGCTGTGAAACACGATGCGTGCTTTATGGCCACTTATGTGCAGCAGTAACAGCGACCATTAGTCTGCTGCGGCTCAGCGAATCTGCTCTGTGGAGTAATGGGCCGAGTGACGACTCACACCAGGCTGTGATTGGTCAACAGTCAATCAGCAGAGTCTTCCTCACGGACGGCGTGGTCTTCATCGTACGAGAGCAGAGCAAACTTCACGGAGGATTAACTGACGTTTCATTTGGAAACATCAGCCACGTGTGTGTGAACCTGTCTGGCTCAGATCTGCCATTAATGTGCATGAAATGCAGACTAGAGACTCAAAGTGTGTGTTGTTGTTACAAGCTAACAATGAGTTAACCTTAAAAACACAGTATGAGATTCAAAGGTAGTTTAAAGTTAGTGTAGTGAAGTCAAAATGACAATAAGCCAAAGATGTAGTTCAGGTTTATGTCTCACATATAAAGAGGAGTCCATAAAACCAGTATATAACTGACTTCCTGTGCTCACCTCATGCAAACAGGTGTACTGAACGTGATAGGGGGCGACCGTCTCCTCCCCTTTAATCTCCACGTTGATGTGCATGCGGATGGCTCCGGACACGGCCGACTTGTCCGTTCGCTTGTCTGTGAAGAACCACAAACATGAAGTCAATGACAACGCTGGTTCCAGTGGGGGCTGTTCCACATTGAGGAGCTTCTCGCTGACCCAGGTTGTACCACACGTCCATCTCTCCGCTCAGGGTGCGGACCTCGATGATGGTCTGACCCAGGAAGTCGTCCGACTCCCGCTTGAACTTCTGCTTCACGCGAGACTTGATGTCGTCGTCCTCGTCCCACACTCGCACCTTGATGCGGTCAGACGAGTTGTGACATTCGCTGGAACAGAGTCAGACACAGCACCAGATGGGCTTTTACTATCATGAGTCAGCAGAAAACACATGTTCCACTGCATCACATGGACGACTACAGCTGCTTTAGTTGATTAAAATGCATTCATTAATAATAGCTCATACCTAGCTTTTGCATCTCTGTTAGACAACTTATAATTCTTAAACAGAAGGACACATTTTCTACAACATTTCTGCAACGGATTAAAGATTTTATGCATCATTTGACATTTGGAAATTCATTATTCTGCAAGAGGCTGAGCTCAGAAATATTATGCGATGTGGCAACCATTTTTAACCTACTGACAAAATGATATTGCATGGTGCTTATCACTCATTTATAATTTATTTATTTCATTAATTTCTTAATAATTTTATTATTATTTATTGTATTTGTTCAATTATTTTTTGCGTCTCACCATTTTTGTAAATTTTAATTTATTTAAACATGTAAGTAGTTATGTAATTGATTGTTTATATAAAAATATATATTGATATAAGTCCTGCTGGCTACAGCTCAAATGTGGTGATTTGCTTGTTTTTCCTGTTTTCTATGACTATAAATGGAACATCTTTGGGTTTTTAAATGTTGTTCGGAGAAGTCACCGCTGATTAACATTTTCCACTAATATATATATATGACATTTTATCAGCTAAAAACAAAAACTTATTTCCAAGAGGTCTTGACTCACAAATTAAAGGTCTCCTCCCAGACGGGGTTGAGGTTGCCGTAGATGGTTTTGGTCCTCTTTTTGGTCTTTCCCACCTGGACGGTGACATAAGGATCACTGGAGCCGGTCTTATCCTTGGCTTGGAGACCCTGAGCACACAACACTGGGGAGGAAACGCCACGCTGGTCAGCCACTGTGTGTGTGTGTGTGTGTGTGTGTGTGTGTGTGTGTGTGTGTGTGTGTGTGTGGAAACAGATGCCTGTTAAATCACCCGACCTTCTGCCCCACAAACGCCACCTGTGTTCCCTTCATGCAAACCCCAGCGTGTCTCTTTCTATGGACACAACACCGACACGTCCACTCCGCCGACTCTCACCTGTGATGCTGATCTTGGCCGACCACTTGGAGGTGCCGTCGAGCACGCTCTGCTTGATCTGCTTCATGTGGGTGACGTGCGTGGCCTTGGGGGCGGTGAACACCTCCTGGATGAGCTCGAAGATCTCGGGTTTGTTCCTCTCGCGGATCTTCATGCGATCTTTCAGCACCATGATGATGTTCTGGGTTCGGTCCTCGGCGCCGTGTTTGGAGCTCTTCTCTGCTGCTCCTGGTCAGCGTGAGAAAGACGAGGAGGAGGAGAGGATTAGAGGGGAGTCATAGACATATGTGTTATAGGAGGTATGTGTTGGCTTGTAAATACAATAAAATGGAAAAAGAAATTGCAAGGGGGACACATTTCAACAAGCTTTAGGAAAATGTGAATTTAAAACCCTGAGCAGATAAGAAGACTGTGTAGGTGATGAAAAGCGTGGCTATGTTTCATGAATGAGAGGCGGACACATCTGCAGAGCTTTGAAACGCTGAGTAAAAGAGAGATGGGGAAGAGAGGCGGGTGACAACAGAAAAGACAAATGGCTTTTAATATCCTCTCAAGAAAACAAAGAAAATCAGAAAGAAGGCGTGAGAGAAGTGGGAGGAGGACTCAACAGTGACAAATAGAGATAAGAAAAGGAAATAGATGAGTTCAATATTATGCATTTTTAAAACGCAGCAGAGACGAAGCAAGAAGTCTAAAACATCAGCAAATGGCTGTTCAGACCCCTTAAATATTTGATGTTATATTTTATCCTCCTGAACATCTGTATTATAGCACAATATTATTGTCTAAACCAATCACAGGCCAAGCTGTTAATATAGGATTCCACACTTAAAGGCATAGTTAAAGGGGCACATTGTGCTAATTCTCTGGTTTATATTTGTTTACCTGTTACATCTCATTTGTCTATCCTGTACAAAAAGCAACATCCTGGCTGTCACCATATAATGAATATAGAGGCATGTGTAGAAGACAATGCATTACCTTACTGTTATTATTTTTATCTCATACTAATATTCCTTTTTCTTGTTCTCATCAATGTCCTGCTGCTGCTATTTGATTGTGGCTAACTTTTGTTATCCTGATAACCTTTTGGCTTTTTTGGACCGACTCTGAAACCTCCTGATCTCACATTGATTGATCGAGGCCTGATGAATGGATCCTGTGCTGACATTGTGTAGAGAAACCCAGCCGCCCAGAGAGCAGCCACACATTTGTCTTCTCCGGAAGTCTCTTCCTCTTGGAAGAGACGTGTATTTAATCAATGCAAATCCACTCATCACACCTTCCTCCTTGTTCTCTGTAACTCTGTATAAAACTCTGACGAGCCCCACACTCGTCAGAAAGGATTTGATGGCAACGCTGTGACTTCCTTTTCCACTGTCAGTGATTAAACCTCATCTGAACCAGCCACAGAATTGGACCTGAAGACTTTTTCTTCCACACATGAGAGCGGCATCAGGTGTGTTTCTTCATCATATCTGTCATCCAGCTTCCTATCAACGCTTTAGGGGATAAAAGAGGCTAAATGTTGACTTACTTTGCAGACAATCAGCATTGAGTAGATCTTGACACTTCTCGTGGCATTTGACCCCACACTCGGTGCAGCGCATGCCCTGGCGAGCGATTCCCCACAGCAGCCCCTCACACTCATAGCAGTACGTGGGCGTGGTGGCCGTCCACACCTCGAAATTGTGCGGCGTGGTGCAGGAGATGGGGTATATGAGGGCCTGGAGGGTCTTCTTGTAGACGTGGCTCTTCTACGAGGACATGCAGGGTCAGCAGAGGGCGCTACAAGGATTTGACACTTTGAATGTGAACGGATACAGACCAGCTCCTCGTTGTGCAGCGTGCTGGACGTCAGCGCCGACGTGATGCCTGCTTTCCTGGAGCTCTGAACCAAAGACTGACAGACAGGAGACAGGAAGGGTCAGTTTCTCTCGCAGCTCAATATCTGCGTTTCTTTTTTATCAGGACAGATCTCAGAGCAGCCTGTGAGGCAACGTGTGTTATTACTGTCTGTCTGGCAACCTTCCCCTGAATAAGTCCAACAAACTAGGCGACGGCTGCAGAATTTAAATGCTTCCTCTCATGAGGACGATCATACTTTCATGACTTAAAGTGTTTGGAAAGCAAATGGTGTTGGCGTTACTCACCATAGCCTGTGGCAATGCAGTGAAGGTGGGAGGAACAAGGGAGAGATTTAATATTAGAAAAGGGCAAGAAAGAGGGGGTCAGGGTGGAAGGATTCCATAGAGGATCAAAGATGTTGAGGAAGGATGCATTTATGGTGCACATACTGCATTTATTGTGATTCAACAGGAATGGACACCCACAATAAAAGCAGGGGGTGTTAGGATTGTGGGAGGGGGGGGGGGGGGGGGGGGGGGGGTCAAACAAACAAGGCCTGACTTGAGTATTTGATATGTGAATGAAGCAGCTTGCGATCAGTGCTCATTAAGCCTGGACTCTGCAGCCTGTCCGATCAATGACCTGAGACACGCTGACATGAAAGACGTCGGTGCACCTGGCTGTGACCGTCTGCCGTCACAAAGTCACGATGAATTAACGAAGACGCCACGCTGATTCATTGTGTGTGGAGATGCTGCGTTTAGGCAGACGGATCGCTGTCCTACTTCTAGTTTCACTTAAGAACATGCTTTACAGGCATTAAACACAATAGCTTGTCATTTTTTGACAAATATTCTTATTTGATTGGAATAGCCTGCTGCCAGTTAGCTTAGCTTAGCACAAACACTGTAAACGGGGGGAAAGCCTGGTTCTGTCGGAAAGGTAATAAAATCCACATACCAGCAAATCTAAACACTAATTATTGTGTTTAATTTGTTTTTTCTACACGCAGAACGATGTGTTCAAATGTTGAAAGCTGTTTCCAGCCTCGTTAATCAATCATCAGGGGGGGGGGGGGGGGGGGAGGTTGGGATGGATGCGTGGGTCAAACAAACAAAGGACATTCATTCACTGCAGCCAACAGTGACTTAGAATCATTTCCAACACTTAAATGACGTAACAAACATACTCATTTTATGCCAAACCATGATTTTTTTTTTACCAAACCTAACAAATAGAAGTTGGTCTATCCATATTCTGATTCATCCATAATTAATAGTCACATTAGAGCCTCCTGTTATTTTAAGAAAAGCAGACATGTGATAATTCTGTCCAGGCTGTGAGACAGGAGGTGATTGTATGAATGAGAGGATTGTTTTTGTCAGCGTCTCATCCTTAATGAGGCACTGTCAGGGAGGCACGGGGACGATGGCAGCGTGGGGTAATGAAAGGTCTGTTACATGGCAGCGTCTAGCAAACATCAGTCAGTCAGAGGAAGCCTCCGGCCCTGCCGGTGGCCCCTTAGCCCCACAGCTAGCCCTGTCAGCTGTAACAGAAGGCAGATGAAGTGCAGTGGGCCAAAAGGAGGAGAAGTCAAAAAGAAAGGGACGAAAATAACAGCGAGGTGAAGAGAATAAGATGAGCGTATGGAACAACAGAAGCAGGTTTGTGGATGAGAGCTCTCACTGCCGTGCCGTGTGATCGATGGACTGAGGAGATGTGAGACGCTCAGTCGGGGGAATGTAAAGAGATTAGCACAGAAACTCACCAGATCTCGGACGAGAGGCATAGCTTTCCTCTTCCTGAGGTCTGGCATGCTGTCGATGCTATACAGGGCGCCACCCATCCTGCAGACATGCAGAGAGTGAACACGCAGCTATAGGACTTAATTGAACCTGGACAATCAATCACACTGTAAAGCCATCGGCTCGCTTCTTTTGGGTGGTAAGTTATAGATTTTCAATGAGCGTGGAGTAACGGCGTCACGGTCGCTTACCCTGCAGATAAAAGCAGAGAGGCGATGCCGACGCTTTCTCCTCGGGCCTGAGGAGAGAGAGAGGAAGGAGATGAGGAAGAATGGGAAGCATATTATGGTACTTTCAAGACATACTCTGTGGTGTTTGTTGGCTAAAATACTCTCGTTCACGTTGAGTAGCTGTAGCCACAATGACTGCAAGTTATCCCGAAATACACAAACAAGTGGGAGACGGAAAGAAAGGGGAGATGGGGAGTGTGGTGACCACTGACATCAGCAGTGGCTTCTGTGTGTTCGAGGATCATATAAAAGTAGATTACAGCCAGATGCTATCTGTGTAATCACTCTTCTAATTCCATCTGCTCCGTTATTACAGGACATGCTCTTTGTCCGGCCTGCCTGTTCAAAGAACGACACACGACGGCATCGATACTCACGTCACGCTGACCAACACAAACAGTCACTCTGATCGGTTAGAAAATGACACTCAGCTCGGCCCCCCTTTAATATCTACGAGCCACACGGGGATACATGAAATAGAAATATAGACAGTGTTGAACACGCTCCGGGCCACACCCACCTGAGTGTCCGCTCCAGCCTGAGGGAATCACAACGGACTACATGCAAATCGCTACGAGGATGGCAAACAACTGAAAAGAAAATAATGAAATGGCAAAAACAGTACAAGGGGTAAACAGAAACGATCAATTAAACACAAGACAATATAATCCACAGCCATAACCAAAAAACTGGGGAAACACAGTAACAGTAAGACATGCAGGGAACAAAGTCTGTCATCCTAGAATTAAATTAAACTAGAGCAACGACACAGACGGGTACTCTTATGAGCACAAACACACACCTGTGTGCAGAAAGGTCTCTCT
>NC_139920.1:30032347-30177347 GCF_963514095.1 Eutrigla gurnardus
ACGGGAGAAGAGCATGATATCATACAGTCTTTGTATCGCACAATGGCGTTATAACAAACAAAAACATTATATTTTTTGCTTTTTCCATGATGATGGATCTTTTCATGTTGTTCTTAGTTTCCTTTAAAGCAGCAGCTAACTGATACCTTCTGTTAGATAACTTTTGTATTTGCATCTGTAGGACAAAGACCATTATTTATTACTAACTCATACTCCCCAGTGGAAATTAGGAAAATGTATCTTCACCAAACCCCACAGAGATGAAGTTACCGTATTAATTCTACCAGCTGGACTTTAAATCCATCTGAAGAATATGGAAATGAGCCGAAAGGAAGTTCAGAGAGGACGCGTGGAGAAAAGAAAAATATATATATTTATGGCAGCTAATGGTCTCCGAGGGAAAACTACACGAGGAGATCATTACATTAAGTGAGACATGGACAATAAATAGAGAATTACTCCAAGTCATTAGCAGAAGCACATGAAAGAAACTTACTCTGCTGATCTCCCCACAGACTCCAATTACCTGCAGGGAGATAAAGGATCGAGAGAAAACAAATTAGGTTTGGGCAACGAATGAAACACACCGGCGGTCCACGAAGCCAGGTGAGCCAACGTGTGAAGTTTACAGCTTTAAGATGTAGACACGTGTGCGGAGGTTCACGTGTGCGAGTCAAAGAAAAGCACAAGCTGTTTGGATAAGGTTGGCTCCAAAGCAGCTTTGTTCAGACGCCGCTGGCCTTGGTGCTGAAATGAATGTTCTCGGCTCGCCATCCGGCCCCCGTCCACGGATCGACACTACACACTTGTGTCATCATCACTAGACAGACAGGATAGCGTGTGTCTGACAACACATCACATTCATCACACATCTAGCTCCTATAAGTCATTCTGCTCAGATTCGCCACATCATCACATTTCCTCCCTCCCTCCATCATTTCTACCTCCCGTCTACTGCTGTTCTCAGTGTGATGGAGTAGATCGGGTGGGGAGGGGGGGATGAACAGGACGCAGCGGGGGGCAGAAGAAGAGGAGGAGGCAGAAGTGGCTGGTGACACTTACAGCACTGTGTGGTCGGTGCATGGAGCGGTCGCTCCTGTTCTTCTTGATACTGAAGGAGGAGAAAAAAACAACAGCAACAGCAGCCATCTTAGAAAATAAGATTCTGAGGAACATTACTGGTAAAAAGAAAAGAATATTGACTGTGTGATTCTGCTCTTGCTGGTGTAATCAGAGAGGAAATGAAGAAAGATGCAGAGTCGGAGAGGGATTATGAAAACATACAAAGGAGGGAATGAATAGAGATGACAGATGGTGCAGAAACAGGGATGGGAACGTTCTTACATCTTGATCTCTCATGGCGTTTAGTTGTTCGAGTTTCTTGGCCCAGTATCTGGCCTCTTCCTCTGGGATGTCTGCAGCACACAACACAGACAACGTGTATGGACGGGTATCGCAGCAGAGTCCAATTCATTTCAGTGTCATAGCAACAGTATTGATAGCAATAGATTTACAAAGCAATCTCAAGTTACTGCACTCAATGTAGTGGTTTAACTGTAGTAGAATCACATCCATGTATCTAAAATCTTACACTTCTAAATGTAATGACAGAATAACAAGGAAGGATGAAGATGAAGTATGAGGGAAGGCCAGACCTAGTGGCAGCTCAAAGCGGGTGTCAAGCAGCAGCCTGTGAAAGGTCGGGTCTTTGGTTCCACAGATCTCATTTTCAGCCATGATGGCGTTGGAGTCCAGGGTCAGCCACTGGCCTGGACCCTCCTGGAAGAGATACGACCATAGAAAGCCATTAACATAAAATAATCTATTTAAAACACAAGATGAAGCTAATAACATATTTAAATCACTATCCTTAAAGGAAGTAAGATTAATAATTGAGTGAAGGAGAGGCATTCTCAGCACATTGAAGGTAGAGCTGTTAATGATGTGATGCTGGGTAGTTTAATGAATAATAATGTGTTATATTTGAGAGAGTACCTCATTGGACTGCCGTATGTTGCGCAGGGGGATCCACAAGGTGCCCACCATGGTGTCCCAGATCAGGCCTTTGTTCCACACCTCCACTGTCAGGCCCAGATCCAGGCGGTTTATCTCGCTGCTCGGCAGGAGGAGGGAGAGGCGGATTAAGAAAGAAAGAAATGAGTTTGGGGAAAGGCGGAGGGAAGAGAGTGAAACAATCCAGAGTGTTATAAGAAGGTGAGTGGAAGCAGGGCTGTATACAGACGCCTCACTGCACAGAGGGCTTCCAACAGAAATAAAGTCTCTGCCATCAGCTGCACTTAAAGCTGCCGATGGATATGCACTGTGATTCAATCTGCAGAGGGAAATGAGTCATTCAGCATGGAGATGGAGAGAGCAGGTGATCGTCGACGAGGCCGCTGGCAGGATAGAAGAGCTGCACCGATGGGTGAGGCCGTCTACTGTCTGACAAACAGGGAAATCTATGCCTCATGTTTCCATCAAGCAACGCTCTACACAGCAAATATCCCACAGATTTTGTAAAGTGATTACAAATCTGACTGGCAGATTATCAGCTCACTGAGCATCCCTCATTGTCTCTTTCCAAGGCCGCTGGCTGCCTTAATTGAAAACCTAATAATAACCACAGCGTTGATATGAAATCACAGCTTTCCTTTTCCTTGGGAGCCAAAGAGGTAATCTATCAAATGGCTGGACGGTGTGTTGCTCTCGCAAAAGGCAACAAATAAAAAAAGAAATATGAAAAGGAAAGGAGGAGGAGGAAGAAGAAGAAGAAGAAGAAGAAGAAGAAGAAGAAGAAGAAGAAGAAGAAGAAGAAGAAGAAGAAGAAGAAGAAGAAGAAGAAGAAGAAGAAGAAGAAGAAGAATTTGCCGTTTTTTCTTTGTAGTAGATTAGAAATAATTTCATCTAATTTCTTCTCTTCAGTCAACTTCCTGGAGTTCTGAGGTGGAATGAAGCCTCTGCATTGGGTGTGGTGTGAACTCTGCTGGAGCAGGTGTGATGTCATCGCCTCACACTTCCAAAATGGAGAGACAGAAACCAAGCAAGAAGAAGAAGAAGAGGGCAAAAAATAACTCCCTTCCCTTCAGGAAGCAGAATGACACAGCTGACCTGCTGAGCCCCGAGGCGACGTCTGTATTCCTGTGAATTGTGTTCATTCCATATTTAATGCCTAATACTGAAAATATATGGAAATATAAACATTATTATAATGATGTAATATACACCTTAATTGCAACAGCAAACAAAAAAGTTGAAATGCTTTTATTTCTTGCATGAAGATCCATGTAATGGTCTTTAAGATTACCCACAATGCAACTCAACCACCAACACTAGCCTCGTGCTGTTGGGCTCTCGTAGACATGAGGAGGGTCAGGGTTCACTTCTCTGTAACGCCACGCGCTCACATTTGTTTCATTTTCAAACTCTTCAGCCGCCAACTGACGGCGACTCGAGTGACATCACACGAGGCAATTCAGCAGGTTTTAACGCAGCTCCCTCTGGAGCCACAAAAGGCTTCATATAACCCGTTTCACATGCAGCAGGACTTCAGGAGACCTGGAAACAGACTTTCATATGTAAACCAAAACTCGTGGCTTCACTGACGCCTCCTTTGATTAACTGACGTCTCCTTTGATTAACTGACACCTCCTTTGATTAACTGACGTCTCCTTTGATTAACTGACACCTCCTTTGATTAACTGACACCTCCTTTGATTAACAGAATACCTCCTGGTCACATAAAAGTTCATAGTCTGCCTGTGTGTTTGCATCGGTTTGGGAGCCTTTCTCTGCCTAACTTCAATGAGACATATGCAGCAGAAAGGAATGATCTGCCAACCTGTGAGGAGAGAAAGTTCATTTCACCCCAGGAGCTACTTAAAGGAGAAGGCAGTGAGGAGTGGAGGAACACTAGAAAGTGTGTAGCAGAAGACTGCACCCCAATTAAGCAACATTGCACAGATTTATAGAAGAAGAGGAGCTAAAAATAGAGAAAGATCTGGTAATGAGAAGCACTCACAACATGAAGTCCTGCTCCCAGCATGGCTGGCTGCCGCGCACGGCGATGGTTGTGCTCTTAACATTCTGCACCTTCAGGGTCACGTATGTGTTAAACTTCTCTGTAACAAAGAAAGTTAAACATCATCCTGGTTATTGGTTATAGAGGTTGGTGCTGCGTGTGTTTGTATGAAACAATCAGCAAAAACAAGTAACGGATGATATGGAACTCACCTTGGGGTCCATCGAGCTTGGCTTTCTTCACTGCGAACAAATTAAGAAAACAAATGAGTCAATTTAGAGGAAATATATCATTTTACAAGCTAACAGGACAGATTTCTGAGTGTCATGTAGAAATGAAAACATACAGCGAATCCTCAGCTTGTGACTTTAACCTGCAGCATACCGGCTGTAGCTCATGTGCATGAATGTATGGTTGGCAGGTGATGGACAGGAACCCCGGCATTTTAAAAAGAGAGGCTGGGAGCCCTCCGTCCTCTTTGGATCTCAATATGAAAGACATCCGTTCAGCGGGAGACGTCAGGATCTCTGAGTCACAGAGCCACGAGGACAGTTTGTGTAGGTGAGAGTAAAAGCTGATGCCGGGAGGAGAGTGGCCACATGCTTGGTCCTCTCTGAACAGTGTGTGTGTGTGTGTGTGTGTAGTCCTAAAACAGGGTGGGGGGGTGGATACAAAGAAGGAGCAGTGCTGCTCTGTTGTCTGACACAATAGATGAGGCTCTGCTGAGGTGCCGCTGCCAGCTCCTCCATGCAGGGACCTCCGGAGGAACCAGCCTGACTTTTAAAACCACAGTGACGTCAACAGCCTATCCATTATTCATCCAATCCGGCACCCTGCCGATGCCCAGCATCCCTATGTTCAGCAGTGAGGTATTAATATTCAGAGCTCCAGCTTTTCTTTTTCTTTTATCCCTGCTGACTCCCTACTTCCACTGATGTTACATTTCAGCAAAGAAATACAAGGAATAAGCATATTTTTAAGAGTCTAATTGCACCTCAAACAGTCATGAACTCGGTTTGAAGAAGAAGACTTTATAACGTGTGACCGACGGTCCAGCTCGCTGAAACACAACGGACCGAACAAACAAACTGTTATTCAATTAAGAAGAGCCTCAGAATTAGAGGAGCTAAAGAGTCATTTTCTCTGTCGGTGACAGCAGCGTGAGCGTGACAATCATTGTGGACAAATTGGCTTCCAAAAATAGCATCACCCGGCAAACCCTCTGGGACGCTGCTTATCACTTAAACATGGGTGTGATTCATGAGGCAGGTGGCGGAGCAAGTGTGTGGGCGAGCGTGTGTTTAAAGGAAAACCCACATCCTGATACTGTAGCTGCTGACGAGCCCGCCACACCTCAGTGCTGGAGAACGCTCTTTTCCATCCATTTGGACAAAGAGGCATTCAAATGAGTCATTTCCTCACTTTCTATAGACGGTAAATGAACGATGCATCTGTGCCAGCACTCTCCCATCTCTCTCTCTCCTCACCATCAACCAGTCATCGGTCCTCTCTCTCCCCCTCTCTCTCGCCCAATCACTCGCCCCCCTGCCATGTGGTGAGTATGCACGTGTGCTCCCTTTCTATCTCTTCTCTCGTGCTCCATTAATCTCTCTGTGCAGCCGGATGTGAGCAGCGAGAGAGAGGGAGATGCATCCCCAACACTAAAAATAACCACTTCAGTGTGACAGGGTGTGTGTGTGTGTGTGTGTGTGTGTGTGTGTGTGTGTGTGTGTGTGTAGGGGGGCTTACAGCTCACAGACATACGACTAAACCACCTTTGCTGCAGTTACAGCACACGGGAACGAGTGAATGGGAGGTGGAAAGAAAAAAAAGTGTTACATATTTTCTGCAAATCCTCCACAAAGTGTTGAGTCCCTATAAAGCAATGACAGAGGCTAATTTTCTCTTTCTGTGCTGGGGGGGGGATTGACATAACACATCGACTCAGGTCCCAATGCAGACAACCTAAAAGGGTTTTCTTTTATGTCCTGAGGTTTTCCTCAATCGAATGCTTTCAAAAGAGCCCACTTCAGTGCAATTCTACTGACAGCAGGAGCAACAATATGAACACCAGACAGAGAACCCAACATCTCGAGATTATTACAAAAAAAGAAGAGAAATGACAGAATTAAGTGGAAAAACGTCCTCAGCCAGTTCAAACTGAACCACACACACCTGCAGTATTGCTTTAGGTCAATAAATGGTGATCAGAGTGGGACTGCAATAACAGCATGCGAAGGTCTTCATGACCGAAGAGAGTAAAAATGTCACAGTTAAAAAAAAGAAAATCTCCCCCCAAAAAAGGAAATATAATTCTCATAATCAACATGAATAAATATGAAATGTCTGAAAAGGAGAAGATCTAGATCCTCCTGCTACATGACTCAACTAACGTGTGACCGGAAGCTTTTATTCCTTTTTAATGTGACAGTAAAGTCTGCTTCTCTGACCGAGGTCACGGTAAAGTGGTCATTTACCCACAAGTCATAGCGGTGTGACGTTACAGGGTTTCCAGGGGAAGCCCGGAGGAGTTCAATAGAAAGGTAAACAAAGAGGACGACAAACACAGTTATGAAGAGGATCAGCAGCACCTGGTCGGTTCTTCCATGACTGTATATATTATATTCCTCCTCACTTTTTCAAGACTCCCCGGTAACACGGTTCATTATTACCGGAACGCAGCGGCGTCTTTGACATGCTAATAAGACACAGAACTAGTCAAGGACAAGTGTGTTGTTAGATTATGCTCATTGCCAATGTTGGAAAATGAAAATCCCTAATGATCCGTATACATATGTATGTAGTCTTAAATAGATGTTGGGATGAGAGAAGGTGACACTAACGAGGACGTTAGGAAGTTATCCACAACCAGCGTGGAAAATAATCTATACTATCACTACAAACCTATCGCTGCAGGGCTACGACAGACTGCAGCTGATGAGAAAATGCCAGCAAATACCTTAAATACCACCGTGGTGGTTGCCATGCCAACAAAGCCCCAGGACATGAAAAAGGGACCACCGTGGAGCCTGAATCTCCATTCTGACATCCGGTCATTCAGCCTCTTCACTCCGATCCGGCTCCGGACCCTCCGAGACCCTGAAGACGTATTTCCCTCCTCCTTTCCCTCAAATACTATTATTACCTCGTCATAAATCTGTCACTTCATGCATTGAATGAATCCTGGAACAACTTTCTTTTCAAAGTTCTGAGTGTTGTAAAAACACGTCGTCCTTGATAAGAGGGAGAGTTAATAACAAATATGCTTACGTTTCATAAGGATCAGGATAAGAACTAACACTAATATGACTCTGTGGTCTCGGGTTATTGAGAAGGTTTCATGATGAGATAATAGTATTTATTTCACTCATGAGACATTAGCAGAATCAGTCCATCAAGTGTTTTCTTGCACAGTAATGCACTTCCATTGAACCGGTATGTATGAATATGGTATGAGACAGCAGGACTCAGTTCAGGTTCATTCGAGGGAAAACAGGTTCAACCAATCAAACCAAAAGACTGACATTGAAGGGCTTATCACTGATTCACCAGTGAGCCCTTCTATGTCAAAGAGATCTTCTGGGTCCACTTCCTGCTGGTTTCACGGGAAATGCATCACAGACAACGTCATAGGCTGAATCCAACAGTGACAGACGGAAGATATATTTGACTAGAATATTCATAAAACAACCAACGTGACCAGGCTCGGCCCGTTTCCTGTACAGAAAACTATCTGGACTCCATTGAGGAATCTGGAATAATTCAGGCTATTTGTCATTATAGAGCTCAATCAATAGGGTCCATTTTTATCAAAGAATACTGCAACCAATCACGTGGTTTAGAGAAATATCCCACTGGAAATAAACCCGGGAAGCTACACGCCTTATTAAGCAATAAACTCGGATGCATTGTTGATGGTTTCCATTGAGACCGCTTTGTTTCCTTTCTTTGCTTTTTATCATGAACACACCGGAAGGGGACTGAGAGCCGGGTGCATCTTGTTTTACTATGTTTGACAGCATAACACGACTCCATAGACCGACCCAGCTGTAGGCAGCTTCAGTAAAAATGAGCCCACTGAGACATTTCAGGGGAAATAATTGCCAAAAAGAATAAATAAACAGATTAAAAACATGCTATATATATATATATATATATATATATATATATATATATATATATATATATATATATATATATATTCCTGTTCGAGATGGCTATTCCAATATATACATATTATTGGATGGATCCCACACAAAATCAGTTCAGTTCAGACCTGGAGGTGTTTAAGCTGCTCACACCAGCAGGTCGAGGAGATGCACGGATTAGTTCTTACCTCCAACACACAGCAATGACATTTCTTTCTTCTGTGCGCCTTTAGTCCAGAGTCCAGCGTCTTCACCGCTCCGTGGTTATCTAATCTGTGGAATATATAATATAATATATATAGTATACAGCCTGGGAATGAAGCGTCGGGGCTGGAGATGGAAGAGCCTTCCGTCTGTGCTGGCAGAGACGGGGAGAGAGGGAGGGGGGTACGGTCGACAAAAATATAAAAAATATAAAAAACTAATCTTCGAGAGTCGAGAAAAATCTTCTGTCTTTGTGTTGTTGTGTGTCTGATGTTGTCTTTCCCCAGCCTCTCTCTCTCAGCTCTCCGCTCCCCAACACACAGCCATCTTGTTCAGCTTCAGCACCGCCGCTGCGTGGACAGCTCCTGGCAGTGACGTCAGGGCTGGAGACGTAGAAACAGCTGATTATTAGCCCTCCCCTCTTTATCCAACACATTTCTAACGAGCATCCTCGGGTAAGATCTCCTGATCAATGCTGTGTCGATCACTTCCGCTCTTCGGAGGAGACGCTGGGGCTGCTGGGTAATAATTACTGGAGTCAGTTATCAGGCATGGCTTCAAATATTTCTTCAACATAAACAATCATCAAAATATGCTTAAACGGCACTTAAACATAGCGGAATCACTTTACATCGCGTCACGTAAATTACGTCACAGATAAGACAACCTTTTTTAGTGACGATAATTTTAGTGAAAAATAACCAAATAATCTTAAATAAGATTATCATAAAGCCTGCATAAAATATACATCACTTTCAAAAATGTATTCATGTATACTGTTTTTTTTTTTTTTTTAAATCAGGCTCTATTCTTGTCTATAAAGTCAAATGACGATGTTTACGTCATTTACGTGTTTACGTTCATGACGATTAAAATAAATAAAATCCTTCATCATCACATCCGGTGACGCCGCGCATGAACGATGCAGCTGAGGGGATGAGAAGCAGATGAAACGTCGGTGCTCAAGTTTACAGAACACAAAAAAATAAAGTAAATCATTTATAATAAAATATTAATATTTGTATATATTATACGTTTCTTATGCACCACAAAATAAACAAACACCCACAACCAGAGTGATTTACCCTTAAATGGTGGTCCAGTACTGAAGCCCCCCTCAGTGTGGGACAACAGCGCCCCCTGCTGCGGCACAACACCCACTGCATTTTTACACACTCATAGGGTCAACTCCCCAAAATGACAGAAATATTAAATATTATATCTTGTTAGTACCTTAGTGGTATCAGCCATGCATGAGTTTGACTTTAACTTGAGATGGGGAATTTAAAAAAAAATTAACATCCATTTAATGACGATTAAAGAAAAAATGCACACATTCACCTTTTGTTGGAAACATCTTCAGATGGTTTAATGAACATTTCAGAAAATACAAATATACTTCACAAATATATAATATTCTGACAGCAGGTGGGACGGCTCGTCCATTCATCAACCTGCCATATTAATTCAAACATGTAAACCCCAACATTTCATTTTCACGCTTTCCAGTTTTTTTTTTTTTGTATTTATTTGTTTTTCATGCATTCTAAATATCACTACACATTCCCCACCCATAAATGCCAAAAGGCATTTATTGTAAACAAATAACTAAGCTTTTCTTATTGGAGAGGTCACGGGCCTGTATGTACCTGCTGATACTACACAATAAGGGTCAATCCAATTTGACTCAATTAAAAGCAGTTTAGAAGTTAAAATGTACATTTATATTTAATTAAATTCCTGAAGTGTAAAAACCCTCAACGCTGCCACATGGATCAACATTCACAAAACTTCTAACTGAGACACGTATTCATAAAGAAGAGGCATGTAGACATGGACTGTGTGTGTGTGTGTGTGTGTGTGTGTGTGTGTGTGTGTGTGTGTGTGTGTGTGTGTGTGTGTGACTATCCTTGAGATATCTGCATGCTCTGGTGAACAGCACTGACTTGACCTAACGCCACCGAGCCGCGTGATGAAAAGGGAATGAAAGGGTCTCCAGCTGGCGTCTGCTCATAACTTCTCACTGCCAATGAATAAAAACATGCAGACATAAATATTATATATGACTTTTGAGACTTAAGTGGAATACTGTGTTCATTAATAATGTGCCCGGTAATGGATGTTTTCAACGTTTTCATCTACGGTCGTATTCGGTATCAGGTTAAACATTCATCTGAGTAACTCGGAGGATTACTGACACTGCAAGACACCTACACAACCAAAATACATATGAAAGAGCAGTTTAGTGAGGTGATAAGAAAATCCACTCTTCTAGATTCTGCACTCAGGAGGACGGAGGCCACGACTACGTGAGCTGAGAATGTTTCCTTGATACTCGAACATGAATTCACTATTTCACCAATGAAGAAAAATCAGCTCACAAAGTCACACATGATTAGTGTTCACCGCTCACAGAATCTCAAGAGGAAAGACGCTGGTGCTCATGGAAGAACCGGTCGTGCCAATCACTTCCATCTTAAAGGGCAACGACCCTATACAGTCTAATCATCTCGTCATCCACCATTTTTACTACTTAGTACTTGACCTCTTTGCTTTTGAAAGGCGTCTTTAGAGATATGAGATCTTTATTAGTCACCTGTCCAGATGAGCGAGGACTTCACAAAGCTGGCTGAGCAGAGCCCGATGCTTGTGAGGGTTTCCCTCCAGCACTCCGCTGAGACGGCTCAGGTATGAGTCCAGGTTCCCGTGGGACGCCGTCTCACCTGAACCTAGAAAATGGCCAAAGAATTACATCCATGCATTAAATACCGTGGAATTTAATCAATGCAGGCAGTCTCATTTAGTCTTACAAGAATGAACGTGCTTATTTTACTTTATCAACACATTTATATTGTGGGACTCAACAAAATAAATCTAGCATGAAAACAACAATAGCAGGAGATTTCCCTAAAAAATCAACAGACAACTGGATGCTGACCTGGCAGTGCGACCGATGACAGACTGTTGACCAATGTGTGTTTAATGGCCAACAAGTGTTGGTGAAGAGCCTGGGTGCGCTTCTCGTCCAGCCCTAGTTCGGCCTCCAGGCGCTCTTTAGCACTGTACATGTCCTTTATGTGCCGCTGAAGCACCGCGTTCTGCTCTTCAAACTCAATGTTGGCCTTACGAAGCCGCCGCAACTCAGCCTCGCGAGCTGAAACCACAAGAGGGAGAATGAAATGGATTTAATGGGGGTGTTTAACTTACTTTAATATCCTATTACAAGCAAAGCAACTACATAACTCGTCTTAGCTTCAGCACCCATGTCGATACATCAGAACGCTCATTTCCTGTTTCCTCCGTTACCTTTGTTCTGATCGAGGAACTCCTCTGTGAAGATGGGGATGTCGAATCTGCTCGTGAGGTCAGAGGTCTGAAGGGAAATCATCAGCACGTTTGAAATTCGTGTGAAAATGACATTGCAGAAGACGCAGTGACAAGATATGAATTTACCTTTGATAAAGACGACTCTGAAGTAGCACTGATGATGACAGATGGAGAGTCTTCTGGAAGAGAAAACAGATACGGTATGTTGCCGTTTCCTGTTGCGATGCGGTGTAGAACACACCGTATTATGTACGCAGAGCTCAGTTGTTCACCTTTCTTGATCCTCTTGTCTTGGATCTTCGCGCTGGTGATCTGATAGGCCTCAGTCTGCTGATACTCCTTCAGTTCCTGTGCATACTGCATCTTCTCCCGCTCCGCCTCGTCCAGGTAGCGCTGGCGGTGCACAAATGAGCTTTACTGAGGGGAAATCCTGTCTTGCTTACAGACTTGATTATTTTAAACCCTTTTATGAAAAGCATGGATGGATTTGGGTGAAAATTGGTCACGTTGTACCTTTTATCATAAAGATGTTTGCCAGCATGCACATTTTACATCTATTGAGCTAATGCTGGGGCGGCTGTGGCTCAGAGGGAGAGTGAGTCGACCTCCAATAGGAAGACGGGATGGGGATTACAGTAGATCCTGATGGGCTCTGAGTGCTACAGAAATGCAGGTCCATTTACCATCTAATAACACCACTCATGAGAAATACATTTAAAAGATCAAATCAAACTAGCAAAGTGCACTCAGTAGAGTGCAGTTCTCCACCAGGTGTGTCTGCAACGACCACTGCTGTAATGTTGTGATTGAATAAATATGAACCACAATAAAAGATAAAACCCGTCTGGTACCGGACTGGTTTTTCACTGGCACAACAAATACGCTGTCATTATAATCTATGCAGGTTTCTGCACTGGTTCTGTGCCGGCGTGCGTCTCAGCTCAGTCTTACAGGTGTAACTGCGACTTGAAGCATTTATTTAGTCTTCAAGTATTCTGAGCAAACAGTTTTCCATCTTTACTGCGTCTCTGACCGCAGAGCAGCAGCTGAAAGGCAGCGATGCACTCAGCTGTGTCCTGGTAGTGATAAAAACAGATGATGATGTCTGCAGCGTCATTTTGAAAGAAAACTAAATAAATGTTGATGCTCTTTGTAGCAAAAAAAGCATCTACACCCACAACCCTCCTCTTGACTGTGGTTTCTACGTGGCCCAGTTTTAAAGCATCATTAAATTCCCAATAATGACGGTAATGTGTTGTACCGTATATATACTATGTTAAACAATACACAGAACATGCATACCTGTTTGTCATTCAGAGCTAACTGTGTCCACTCTGCTCCAAGTCTCTTGGTGATTTCTGGGAAAGGTAAGTCCGGGTATCTGGCCCGCATATGTTCTCGGCGTTCGTTCAGGAAGCGGACGTATCCTGTTACAGGAGCCTTGGGGCCGTTTGGTAGCACCTTCTTTCTTTTCTTTCCCTTCGGCCATCCTCTCTTCTTTGGCTGCAGAGAGGAACAACACGTCCATGAAGGCAGGGGCTGCTCACTCATCTCACCTGCTCCTCCTTGCTCAGTAGAAAACTACCAAAACGACACACTAGGGTCGCAACTAACAGTTATTTTCAATATCAACTAATATGCAGATTATTTTTCCTCTACTAATCATTCGGTCAGTAACATGTCAACAAATAGGCAATAGATGGCTTAGTTTTGTCTCATCAAACGTCAAAGATATTCAATTTACCATCTTAGAAGACTAGGAAGCAGAAAATATTCACACTCGTTTTGATTCAACCACTAATCAATAACAAAATAGTTTCTCGAGCCGGACCGATATGTGTTTTTTTGGGACTAATGCCGACATTATGGAGTAAAAAAAGAAATCTGATATCGATACATAGCAGTATATATATATATATATATACACACACACACACACACACACACACACACACAATTCCATCTGTTGCTATGGTGACAGGTCTCTTGTCCCCTGTGATGTATAACATTATACCAGTTGTATGCTATTGAAAGTTATGGCTCTGCTGGGCAAACTTTGTAACAACAGCATTTCCAACTTATTCTAGCAGTTCTTAATATATTAGCTTCTTTATAAATGTTATATTTTATATCTGCACATATCGGCAAGCGCATGCAGCGATACCGATATATCTGCAATAGGCTAACATCGGCCAGTTAAATCGGCAACCGATAAAGCGGTCTAATAGTTTCCCATTAACATTGTGTTCATCCATTAATTGACTAATTGATCCTGCTCTACTACATACAGCAGACCTGTGATGAACCCTGCCTCGTGAAGGTCATAATGATAAGTATTTGTTTTTGTATTTTCTTGTATACTCATTTATGTGACTGTAGTTAGTGGTGCTGTTGAACTGGACATTAAAGTGAGCATGTTTTGCTATTTTTATTTGCCAACATTGTCATAAAAACGCATTAAGCTCAACAAACCTACAGTAAAAATGATTTTTCTTTTTACATTTGTCATATTTTGTAACATGCTGACCTTCATGGAGGTAGGGTTTATTATGGGAACTGACGTTCCAACAAGATCTAGCAAATTTAGGTTTGCAAAACTTGACAACCTTGTACCTCCAAGAAGAAAGAATTAAAGTGATTTCCTGCTGATTGAGTTCAGACGGAGGAATACCTCTTCTTGTGGTGGATCTGCTGAATGTGATGGTTTGGACTGCTGCGATGCATCACTCTGCTCCTGTTTGATCCCCCCCATGTCGGACCTGGACTCGGGCCTCAATCCGTGTGGGGTTTACGCCGATGGATGACGTCTGTGCAGAATAGCATGAGATACGTAGAGCTGGAGAAGCAAACGTAAATCTACGCATTATTTTCCTTGGAGATATAGCGCTTTAAGCTAGCCTGCTAGCAATTAAATGCGGCTAACTGTTCTCTCTCACACACTCACACCATCCAAACAAAAAGCTTATCCAACGTGCTGACTCTTCAGAAGGAAACATACCAACAAACACGGGCGAGTGTGTGTTCGTGAATACTGCTGAGTCACTCCGGACAAAGCCATTTTAATACAATTATTCCTACTTGTTTAGATAAACGGCTCCCTACTCACCCGATAGCGATTCCCTCGGCCAAACAGGAAGAGAACCCTGCCTGCCATGTGATTGGTCGGCACGCAGAAACACGATTGGTTGACGGGATATCCCGCCTACTCCCTCCTCTCCCTCCCGCTAGAGGAGTTATGCTGCCTTCACGTGCTAGTCGGAAAATCCTACTTCACATTTATTAAATCGGAATTACGAGAATGTTATGTTCAAGTTCTTTGTTCTGCGGACGAGTTTTAAAAAGAAAAGACGTTTGGCTGTAACCTGCGTGTTAACAGACATGTTTTTTATTCCATTATGATGAAATAAAATGTGAAATAGCAGACTATAGTCCATTTGTTATGGAGAACAATAAACAGCGTTGGTCTATATCAAGCGTACATAGATGACAGATTAAAATGATGTACAACAGCAACAACTAATATTTGTCGCACTGTTAAAAACAAAGAATTAAGTACCATGCATTAATGAATATCTTCTCAGCTGCGTTGAAAGGTTCTGGTCATCCAAACACGGGTATCAAAATGATCTACGAGTTTTCCACTCATAATAAGGACTTGAATTTAGGACTTGACTTGAATTTCAGGCAGATTGTATTTCCCATAATACCACGCGAAGGCAGCATTGGAAGGGGTGTAGTGACTGAAAATTGTACTAAAAAAGTACAATAGGCTAAAAGCCAAATATTTGCTCGTTCCAGCTTCTAAAATATGAGGATTTGCCACAATTTTTCTATCATCTAAATACGATGTGGATGTTCATTTTTTCTGACACGATATTAAACAACAATAATTATGGCATTCGTCATAATTAAAATTGCAGGTGGACATTTATAATAAAGTATAAAAAGTATCAAAACAATAAAATGTACTTTTCAGTAAAGATTTTTTATTTAAATGCTGTTATGGTCAAAAGTAAAGTGACACTTTGGAAGATAGGAAGCAATAAACAAGAAGTGACTGTTCTGTGCATTTCGCAAACTGACCGTGGTGAAAAGTGAAAAGTTGAAAAGCACAACCTGCATTAAGAAATATGAGGAAGTGACTGGTTTCCCAACCCACAGGTGGTTTGTACTGGTTTCCTGTAAGAAGCACCAGTTTCTAGACTCGGACGGCAGACGGGAGTAGAAGAAGGATGGCCGAAGTCGGAAGGATTCTAACATCTTCATTGCTCGTACTGGTGCTCCAGTTTACAGGTAAGGATGCTATAACATGTATATGACTACAGAAACATTTATTTATATTGTTACTTTTATTACCTGGATATGCAAACGTATAAACGTAAAATCCATATTCTTATAAAAGGTCATTTTATCTCTCATCTCTCATCTTCCACAGCAGTAACTGGACAACTCTTCCTCATCACCAGAGCTGGAGATGAAGTCTCTTTGCCTTGTTACAATGTGATAAAAGATCAGGACAGATGTGACGCTACTTCTTGGAGATCCTATCGTTATAATATGGTATCAGAGCTGATTAAACTCGGGCAGATTAATAAAAATGAGATCTCCAAAGCTAAATCTGACAGACTGAGCGTGGCAGCAAACTGTTCTCTGGTTATAAGAAATGTCATAGAAGAGGATGCTGGTTCATACGCCTGCAGACAGTACAGATCAGGAAGACAACAAGGGGGAGAGGCTGTTGTAATTCTGTCTGTTGTCACCAGTGAGTATTTACATCATATTGTTTTCAAACTGCCTTTATTTAACAATATACCGAAACAATACAACTCTTATATGGTGATGAAGTTAATTTAACTCTTGTTGTCTCCATCTTCACCAGTCACTGTATATACGGTGAATGGTACAGTCCTCTTCTTCTGCTCGGTGTTCACATATGATGGTTGCAGCAGACACACAGTGGAGTGGCTGTATGGTGGTAAAAACACTGATGAGGAGATTCAAACAAGTTCCTGTTCAGCCAGGGTGGGATTTTCAACTCAGTCAAAGATCGAGGGTCTGAGGTGTAACGTGACGGACACAAGGAGTGGGGAAATGCTGCTGTATCACGTTGCCCCCCCCTCAAAAACAGGTACATTTGGCTTTATCTTGAAGTTTGAAGATTACATTGTTGTTTTTCATGCAGTCCATACAGATGGTAAACACAAGGTATCATCACCATATGCCTTCCTTTAACAATATATTTACAACTCTTATCTTAATCCGGAGTCAAAGTGACAGACAGAGAGAGGGGAAATGCTTATTGTTGCTTAAAGTCCCAGTCGGCAACATGTTTTTGATCATATTGTGGCGAGCTCGGCTCGTGTGAAGAAACAACGGAGATAGCTCACTTTTCGAACAGCTTTATTAGCAACCTGTGTTACCACCAACAGTGCATACATGTTAGAACAAGGCCCCGGAAACATAACACCCGCCCCCAACTATATCCGCCTCCGGCCGCAAGGCGTAATGGGCAATGAAGTCCCTCTCAAGCGTACCGGCTACCCGGCGCTACACAGCCCCCCCCTAGCTGGTTAGCTGGCCCCAGCAACCTAAGAATCCAGCACATAGTCCCGCGGGTGTTGAGGCAACCGGGTTGGCCGGCGAGCCCGCTGGGAAGGTGCGCCTGCCGGGTCAGAAGAATGTAACAGGGGCTGAGGCCTCAGCTGTGTAGTGGAGTCGTGTGAGTCTTCTTTACCCCCAATCGCCGGCAGACCTCCCCGAAAACCCGGGACTCAAAGTTCCGGCCTTGGTCGCTGTGCAGCTCCTCTGGCACCCCGAACCGGCAGAACATCTCGTTGGTCAGGTACTCAGCAGTGGTAATGGCGGTCTGATCAGGAACCACGTACGCCTCTGGCCACTTGGTGAAGTAGTCCATTGCCACAAGGACATACCGGTTCCCACTGTCAGTGACTGGAAATGGGCCGAGGATGTCGACGCCCACCCGCTCCATGGGGGCCCCCACCTGGTACTGCTGCAGAGGGGCATGAGAGCGTCGGGTCAGCCCGTCCTGGGCGGTGCAGGAGTCGCATCGATGGACGTGCAGCTGTACGTCCTGGCGACAACCCGGCCAGTAGAACCGGGACCGAAGACGATGTAATGTCTTCGAAACCCCGAAGTGCCCAGAGCCCACTGCACCATGGACCAGTTGGAGGATTTGTGAGCGCCGTCGACGAGGAATAAGGAGCTGGTGGATGTGACGATGCCCCATGGGAGCCTGCCAGCGACGATAGATGAGGTCTCCCTGGAGGACCAGGCTGGACCACTGGGAATAAAGGGCTTTAGTCTCCATGTCCAATGGGGATACAGCCGTCCATGCTGGTCGTTGTCCCTGCTCCAGCCAACTCCGAACCCGGGAGAGGATAAGGTCTTGCCTCTGATCTTCCTGGAGTTGCTGGGGGTCGAGAGCCTCGTGGTCACTGCTGCCATCGTCTGGGGGGTCAGCGTGCAGGACTGCCACTCTAGGGGTCGACGCCTCCCTCTCCTCAGTGTGTTGGCAGTGCCTGCAGTCCCCCATCTCACAGGGCCGATGGGACAGGGCGTCAGCGTTGCTGTGGAGCCGGCCTGGGCAATGTTGTACCTCAAAGTCGTAGTCCTGCAGTATCTGCAGCCACCTGGCCAGCTGACCCTCAGGCTCTTTAAAGTGCAACATCCAGGTGAGGGATGCGTGGTCAGTCCGCAGCAGGAACCTCTGCCCGTAGAGGTAGGGACGGAAGTGGCGGAGCCCGAGGATGATGGCCAGCAGTTCTCTGCGGGTGACACAATAGTTCCTCTCCGGCCGGCTCAAAGAACAGCTGTAGTAGGCCACTACCTGTTCCCCATGCTCCCCCTCCTGGGACAACACTGCACCGACCCCCACATTGCTGGCATCGGTGTCCAGGATGAACGGTAGTTTGGGGTCGGGATAAGCCAGAACAGGGGCTGTCGTAAGGGCGGACCGGAGCTGCGTGAAGGCGGCAGTGCAGTCCTCGCCCCACCGGAACACCTGGCCTTTTTGGGTCAACTGATGCAGCGGGCTGGCGATGGTAGCAAAGTCTCTAACGTACCGCCGATAATAGGAGGCCAGCCCTAGGAAACTCCGCAGCTCCTGGATGTTCTGAGCAACTGGCCAGTCCCTCACTGCAGCGACCTTTCCCGGCTCGGTGGACACCCCTGCTGCACTGACAACGTGGCCCAGGAAGGACGTCTGCTGCCGGAGTAAGCTGCACTTTTTCGGGTGCAGAAGTAACCCGGCCTGGCGAATGGCTTTGAAAACGTCTCTCAGGTTACATAGAGCCCCTTCGAAATCGGCCGCGTGGACCAGCAGGTCATCGAGATACACCACACAGTGGCTTTGGGGGATGTCGGCCAGGACCCTCTCCATCAGGCGCTCAAAGGTGGCCGGGGCATTGCAGAGCCCGAAGGGCATTACAGTGAACTGCCACAGTCCCTGACCAATAGAGAACGCCGTCTTTGGTCGCGCCTCCTTTGCCAACTCCACCTGCCAGTAGCCGCTGCGGAGGTCCAGGGAGCTGAACCACCTAGACCCAGCAATGCGGTCGAGGGCGTCGACAATGCGGGGCAGCGGGTAAGAGTCCTTCCTGGTGGCTTTGTTGAGGAGTCTGTAGTCCACGCAGGGTCTAAACCCTCACAGCTCCGCTGGAGCAGATCCTCGATAGCAGCTCTGGTTTCAGCTGACGGTGTTTGGGCTGCTGGAGGGGGCGCGGCAGCCCCCCGTACCAGTGGTGCCAATGGAACTTCGGCGGCCGCTGTGTCGAGCATCACGGATGCAGAGCCCAGGTGAAGCTCGGCCCTGGTGACGTCGATGTAGGCACCCCACTTGGTTAGGAGATCCAGGCCAATGATGCAGGGGTCTTGGATCTCGGCCAACCAGAAGTTGTGGTTGGTGATTTGGCCAGCAACAGACACCTGAACCAGCCCTTCTCCTCTAATCTTGGCCCACCCACCGGTGACTGTGGTTATATGGCGTTGTGTGATCCTCCAGCCTCGTGGCCTGGCGTCCTTAGTGTTGGGCAAAACTCCTGGTCGGACCAGGGATATGGTGGAGCCTGTGTCAACCAGAGCCCTGCATGGGGTCCCGTTGAGTGTGCAGTGCAGGTACAGTCCTCGACCGCTGCCCAGCCGGCCTAGTCTTGCGTATGGATCGACGAGGGGTGGTGCATCGTTCCCGGGAGGCGGTCCCCTCATTGTGCCCCCCCGGACTAGTTTAACGAAGGTTGGGCCGGTATGGGTCGAGGAGCGGGGGCTGGGCAGTGGCGTGCCATGTGGCCTGGTTCCCCGCACCTGTAGCAGCCCTCCAAGTCTCCGCCCTTGACGTCGCTGTCGTGGATGGGGGGATGTGGATGTCACCTGGCGTGCCACCTCCTCTTCGTCACTCTCTTCGTAGACCGCTTGGCATGCCCGGTGTCTCTCCCGAGGAGCGCGGTCCTTTGGCTGCAGGACGTGCTCCACCCGTTCTGCCTCGGTTAGTGCTGAGGGAAGTGTCATTGGCTCAAACAGGCGAATGTGCTCCTGTAGTCGCTCTGGTTGGAGGCCCCGGATGAACGCTTGGAGGGCGAGTTCCTCCTGTGTGGCACTATCGAAGGTTGGGTAGCCTCGTCTTGCGTAAAGCTGTAGATCAGCAGCGTAGGCGTCCAGCCTCTCCCCTTCTCTCCTCTGCCGGTGAGCCAACTCATTCCTGGCATCATCAGGGAACATCCGGTGGCTAAACCGGCGCTGTATAGCCCGCTTGATGTCGGCCCACTGTAGGAGCTCCCCTGGCTGTAGATCCGTGAGGAACTGTCGGGCCTTTCCTTCCAGGGCGAGGGCGACGTGCCCCGCTGTCTCTCCCTCAGTCCATGCATTTAGCTGTGCCGCCAGCTGCACTTGGAGCAGATAAGTCTCTGGTGGTTCATCTCCATTGTAGCGTGGGAGTTTTACGGTAGACCCGCGGTGGCCTCCAGGTGGCGTCGTGTCTACTGTGAGCGGTGTGACGCTGGTTACCGTAGCCGCTGGGGTGGTTAACTCCGCTCCCCGTGGCGGGGGTGCGCTGACAACGGTAATCCCTCCAGCTGCCGCGGCCGTCGGGGGGTCGGCCGCGCGGGCGGAGCCCTCCGTCTGGGTGATTCGGCGCCTGACGTCGGCGCTAATGAGACGGGGAGCACTGGCGCCGTCGGGGAGGAATTTGCCGTCTTCGCTCTGCAGGCCGTAGCGTCTGTCTAGCGGCGGGGTTGCTAGCGTGTCCTGTACCTCAAGCTGGGCAATGAGCCGCCGTATCTCCTCCTCGGTGGTCATATTCACAATCCCACTTCTGACACCAATGTGGCGAGCTCGGCTCGTGTGAAGAAACAACGGAGATAGCTCACTTTTCGAACAGCTTTATTAGCAACCTGTGTTACCACCAACAGTGCATACACGTTAGAACAAGGCCCCGGAAACATAACACCCGCCCCCAACTATATCCGCCTCCGGCCGCAAGGCGTAATGGGCAATGAAGTCCCTCTCAAGCGTACCGGCTACCCGGCGCTACAATATTCACTGAAGCCGACACTACGCTCCGATAGAACAACAGAAATCATCCGGTTTTAGGAAAAAAAGCGTTGTTGTTTGTTTTGCAAAGATCGACACGCCTGGATCATCCTGTCCAATCAGCATGCAGGGCTGTGTTCGTGCACACACAGAGCCCCTCCCCCCTCGGGTCGTACCACTATCACAGGGGGGAGGCGGAGGGAAGTAGCAACAAGCTTCCAATTCCTGGTTAAAAACCGAAACGAGGAGGTCCAAAACAACCAAGGAAAAGAAAACACCGGTGGAAAAGAAGGAAAAAAAGAAAGATAGCGACGGTGCCCGTGATAAAACCAGAGTCAACATCGGACCGCATTTCAAAGGTGGCGTGATCTAAGGGATTTCAAAGGGCAGGAAGTCGAGGGGGAGGAGCTCGGTGGTCGTAGGGGAGGAGCTCGGTGGTCGAGGGGGAGGAGCTCGGTGGTCGTGGGGGAGGGGCTCGGTGGTCGTGGGGGAGGAGCTTGGTGGTCGTGGGGGAGGAGTGTGAGAGTTGTGCATTCAAACATCTGACAGAGTGCCCTCCATCCACTAGAACTTTAATGTTGTTTCCCATCGAGGTTTAAGTTGGTTCCTCTGTTGATATGATATCACATGTATGGTTTGTTGAGTCGTGTTCATGTGTTCAGGTGAGGAAGCGACAACGGTGACAGAGATCGAAGACATCGCCAACGCCACGACTCCAAATCTGCAAGGTAGCGACTCGGTTCTTTTTTCAAGCGGAGCTTTCAACCACATCTCAATGCAGGTTGTGTTTTTATTGGATGCAGTTTTTTAGGTTAAACCTATTAAATGATTGTTTCAAATCCTTTTGAAGATCACATGAAATTCTCTTTCAGCTTGAGGATTTCCAACAGAACAGAAAGCTGCAGTCAAAAGGCACAAATACTCTTTTTTAATTGGGGGCTAACGACGATCTTACCATCACTCTAATAATCATCAATTAAATGGTCTTTTTCTTTTAATGGATTTGAAGGGTTGATACGATGAATTGTTAATATTAATTATTATAAGTAATATTAAACATATTCATTTCATTAGTTGTTATTTTTAAGGCAACAAGAAGGCGATAAATAATTATTGATATATTTTCAAGGATTCTCAGGTGAAAGACATGGACACATTTGATAAGAAAAAATAACATTGCATCTTCATACTTTAATGTGATTGAATATGAATAGAGATTATTCTATGAGCTTCAGTATCTCTCTCTCTCTCCTGGTTTGTGGTCTAAAAGCTGAACCGAGTGTTTCAGGCTGGTTGAGGTTCATCGTCGTGTCCGTGGGTTTAGCAGCTCTCATCATCAGCGTCGTGGCGGTCAACGTGTGGGCGAGAATGAAAGGTGAGAAAGATTAAACGTCGTAACGAGGTCTTTCTGATGAACGAGGGTTTTAACCGTCCGCCTCTCGTCTCTCCTCAGAGCAGAAAACACAGACGGAGGAGATCGCTGTGAGTCTTTGCAACACAACAATGACACGTTCCAGTTCATCACTCTTACATGCAGCCTCACTTTAAATGTTGGGTGGTCTATTAGTGATGCAGAAATGAGTCCTCACCTGCAAAAACGCTTTCTTCTACCAGATAAAATATGTAAAGAAATACACCTTTATGAAGCTTTTACGTCTCTTGAAAAATGGCGGAAACTAAACTACATCATGCCAACGAGTCCACCTAAAGTTAGCTATTAGCATTCGTGCTTCTAAAAGTTGTAAAAGTTCTGTTCATGTGTTGTAAGTACCATAAACGTTTGTTTGACGCTTTCTGCAACAATCCTAAATCCTTTGATTTGTCGAGCGAATCAGTGCGATGCTAACTTCTGGGGTTGGTGTACAGAAACCATGCTAACATCGCTAACCATGCTAACATTGGCAGCAGTACTAACCTGAGCGGGAAGGGGAGGGTGGACATGCCTGCTCGGTGGGCCAGGCTGTGTAAACCAAGCAAGGAAAAGCTTGGATAACAACACACACAGAGGGACAGGCTCATCCTCTGCTCCCGTAGACAAACAGGAATTATGGTTCACGTGACTCTGGATCATAACAATCTCAGCCGGTCACATAGAGATCAGATCAGCCGGTCGTGGTGCTTTCAGGGTCCGTCGTCATAGGAAGAAGATGTGGGGACTTTTGGGTGCTAAAACCAGGCCCGAGGGTTTCATTGAACTCGTGTGCCCCTTGACCTCTGGAAGCTGGTTCATTTTTAACTTTGCATTCAGTCTTTGGAAGTGTCACCGGACTAAAGAGTCTCCCAGACCTCCAAAGTGGGATTGTGGTTAGAAAGTGGGGTTTGACTGTGTTGCCTCTCACAGGTGCGTTATGACGGAGGCGATGAAACGGTGAACTATGAAAACATCGGACCCCCTGATGAAGTTCCACCACGTCACACTTGTTGAGTAAATGCTCTTCCTACTGCTGTATTGTGCTGTCAAACATCCCCATGACAAACGTTTCCTAATAAAACACATCTGAAGAAAACTAGTTGCATCATTAAATCATCACTCCTCTTCACACACTGAACTTCCTCAATTGTTGTCATCTTCTTTTTAACTGTGGGACCTAACAGGATATGACCGCTGCCTGTGATGGAGTGATACATTACTTTTTCTTATTTTAATTATATAAACTGCTCAAAAAAATAAAGGGAACACTTAAACAACATAATGTAACTGCAAGTCAATCATATTTCTGAGATATCAGCCTGTCCAATTAGGAAGCAGCACTGATTGGGAATCGATTTCACCTGCTGTTGTGTAAATGGAACAGACCACAGGTGGAAACGAGTGTCAGTTAGCAAGACCTCCCTATAAAGGAATGGTTCTGCAGGTGGTGACCACAGACCGTTTCTCTGTTCTCGGCCTTTCTGGCAGATTCTTTTCTTTTTTGAATTTTGGCAGTTTGCACCACTCCATGTGCTTGCCAGAGGTACCCTGACTGCCATTAGGTACCGGGACGAGATCCTCAGACCCATTGTGAGACCACATGCTGGTGCAGTGGGCCCTAGGTTCCTTCTAATGCATGACAATGCTTGGCTTCATGTGGCTTGAGTGTGTCAGCAGTTCCTGCATGATGAAGGCATTGATGTTATGGACTGGCCTGCCCGTTCCCCTGACCTGAATGCTATTGATCACATCTGGGACATCATGTCTCGTTCCATCCACCAACACCATGTCGCACCACAGACTGTCCAGGAGTTGACTGCTGCTCTGGTCCAGGTCTGGGAGGAGATCCCTCAGGAGACCATCCGTCGTCTCATCAGGAGCATGCCCAGGTGTTGTAGGGAGGTCATACAGGCACGTGGAGGCCACACGCACTACTGAGGATCATATCGACATGTCTTGAAAAATCTCCACAAGTTGGATCAGCCTGCGATCTGGTTTTCCACTTTGATTTTCGGTATGATTCTGAATCTAGACCTCCATAAGATGAGGATTTTGATTTCATTAATCATCCTTATGTTGTTTTGTTGTCAACACTTTGCACTTTGTAATGAATAAAGATTTCCAACTGGAATATGTTATTCATTGAGAACTAGCATGTGGTGTTTAGGTGTTCCCTTTATTTTTTTGAGCAGTTTATGTTATTTGTATTCTACTTTGCTTTTTATTTAAAGGTTGAGTGAGTCATTCTAATCAGAAACACTTTCTGTTATATTACTTGAAATCCTCGTTACATACCAATAGCAATGAATAAATTAAATCCTCTGACATAATTCCTTTTAAAAAGTAATCTGTGTCCATGTCAGGACTGTAAAAACCACGTCCAATCAAAAACATTGGGCCATTGGACGGCCTGCCTGCCTGTAAATACTGCATACTACTCCTTCATCCACATACCTCTGTCATTTCTTTAAGACACTTTCAAGCATGTCAATGACTGCTGTATGTTTTGAATTTGCCTCAGATGATCTTGTGATTATGTACCACATGTCTTTTTGGTTGTTTTTTCAATCGGTTCCTGTGGATGCAGGCACTCGCTGGATCTTGTTTCTTGACCTTTGTGACGTCACGTAAATGGAAAATTGTATTACTTTAGCAAAAACTGCCCATTTTATTACAGTGTTTGAAAAAATAATTTCGTACCAGTTATGAGAATATGCTCAACAGCACACCTCCATGCCACAACTTTGGAGAAAAAAATAAAGTATTTTATGAAGAATGTCTTTCATATCTAAAGTAAAATAATTCAAATATTGGTTACTGCTATTACATGTTGCTTATGTGTTTTATTACAATCAACGTGACAGTGTTTGTCTTGTTACAGACTGACAACAATAAGACAAAAAGTTTCATCTGGACTTTTTCAACTTTTTTTTTGTGTATTTTTGGGTTAATTGTGAGAAAATTGTATCACAATGACCAGTATTAGGTGATTATGTTGGTGTGTAGTTTGAGATCAGGTGGTTTTCTGTTACTCCACCCTGTTCTATCCAAGCAAATTACCATAAAGATTTGAATCTTTTGAGACTCAAACTTAACTTATTTGTGAATTTAATCACCACCGGATTCTTAATATTTAAATGTTAATTCATTCATAGCTTTGAATTTTTTTTCACTTTGAAAACCATCTGAATTTATTCCCCATCTTTGATATTTCTAATCGTGTCTGAATTTGAAAAAGCAACAACATTCTTTGACTTGAATTCAACTTTTAGATCCAAATTAAAATTGAATAGTTTTTGCAGGTGGACATTTATAATATAAGGTATAATAAGAAGTATACAAATAATAAAATGTACTTTTCAGTAAAGATTTTTTATTTAAATGCTGTTATGGTCAAAATTAAAGTGACACTTTGGAAGATAGGAAGCAATAAACAAGAAGTGACTGTTCTGTGCACATTTCTCATGCTGATGGAAAAGCATACGCACAACCTGCATTAAGAAAAATGAGGAAGTGACTGGTTTCCCAACCCGCAGATGGTTTATACTGGTTTCCTATAAGAAGCACCAGTTTCTAGACTCGGACGGCAGACGAGAGTAGAAGGATGGCCGAAGTCGGAAGGATTCTAACATCTTCATTGCTCGTACTGGTGCTCCAGTTTACAGGTAAGGATGCTATAACATGTATATGACTACAGAAACATTTATTAATATTGTTACGTTTATTACCTGGATATACAAACGTATAAACGTAAAATCCATATTCTTATAAAAGGTCATTTTTTATAAGTATCTCTCATCTTCCACAGCAGTAACTGGACAACTCTTCCTCATCACCATCAGAGCTGGAGATGAAGTCACTTTGCCTTGTTACAATGTGATAGAGGATCAGGACAGATGTGACGCTACTTCTTGGATATCTGGTCGTTATAATATGGCATCAGACCTGATTATACTCGGGCAGATTAATAAAAATGAGATCTCCAAAGCTAAATCTGACAGACTGAGCGTGGCAGCAAACTGTTCTCTGGTTATAAGAAATGTCACAGTAGAGGATGCTGGTCTATACACCTGCATACAGTACAGATCAGGAAGACAACAAGGGGAAGATGCTTTTGTAACTCTGTCTGTTGTCACCAGTAAGTATTTATATCATATTGTTTTCAAACTGCCTTTCTTTAACAATATACCGAAACAATACAACTCTTATGATTATGGTGATGAAGTTAATTTAACTCTTGTTGTCTCCATCTTCACCAGTCACTGAAGATACGGTGAATGGTACAGTCCTCTTCTTCTGCTCGGTGTCCACATATGATGATGGTTGCAGCAGACACACAGTGGAGTGGCTGTATGGAGGTAAAAAGACTGATGTGGAGATTCAAACAAGTTCCTGTTCAGCCAGGGTGGGATTTTCAACTCAGTCAAAGATCGAGGGTCTGAGGTGTAACGTGACGGACACAAAGAGTGGGGAAATGCTGCTGTATCATGTTGCCCCCCCCTCAAAAACAGGTACATTTGGCTTTATCTTGAAGTTTTAAGATTACATTGTTGTTTTTCATGCAGTCCATACAGATGGTAAACACAAGGTATCATCACCATATGCCTTCCTTTAACAATATATTTACAACTCTTATCTTAATCCGGAGTCAAAGTGACAGACAGAGAGAGGGGAAATGCTTTTTGTTGCTTAAAGTCCCAGTCGGCAACATGTTTTTGATCATATTCACTGAAGCCGACACTACGCTCCGATAGAACAACAGAAATCATCCGGTTTTAGGAAAAAAAGCGTTGTTGTTTGTTTTGCGGTGGTCGAGGGGGAGGAGCTCGGTCGTCGTGGGGGAGGAGCTCGGTGGTCGAGAGGGAGGAGCTCGGTGGTCGTGGGGGAGGGGCTCGGTGGTCGTGGGGGAGGGGCTCGGTGGTCGTGGGGGAGGAGTGTGAGAGTTGTGCATTCAAACATCTGACAGAGTGCCCTCCATCCACTAGAACTTTAATGTTGTTTCCCATCGAGGTTTAAGTTGGTTCCTCTGTTGATATGATATCACATGTATGGTTTGTTGAGTCGTGTTCATGTGTTCAGGTGAGGAAGCGACAACGGTGACAGAGATCGAAGACATCGCCAACGCCACGACTCCAAATCTGCAAGGTAGCGACTCGGTTCTTTTTTCAAGCGGAGCTTTCAACCACATCTCAATGCAGGTTGTGTTTTTATTGGATGCAGTTTTTTAGGTTAAACCTATTAAATGATTGTTTCAAATCCTTTTGAAGATCACATGAAATTCTCTTTCAGCTAGAGGATTTCCAACAGAACAGAAAGCTGCAGTCAAAAGGCACAAATACTCTTTTTTAATTGGGGGCTAACGACGATCTTACCATCACTCTAATAATCATCAATTAAATGGTATTTTTCTTTTAATGGATTTGAAGGGTTGATCCGATGAATTGTTAATATTAATTATTATAAGTAATATTAAACATATTCATTTCATTAGTTGTTATTTTTAAGGCAACAAGAAGGCGATAAATAATTATTGATACATTTTCAAGGATTCTCAGGTGAAAGACATGGACACATTTGATAAGAAAAAATAACATTGCATCTTCATACTTTAATGTGATTGAATATGAATAGAGATTATTCTATGAGCTTCAGTATCTCTCTCTCTCTCTCTCTCCTGGTTTGTGGTCTAAAAGCTGAACCGAGTGTTTCAGGCTGGTTGAGGTTCATCGTCGTGTCCGTGGGTTTAGCAGCGCTCATCATCAGCGTCGTGGCGGTCATGGTGTGGGCGAGAATGAAAGGTGAGAAAGATTAAACGTCGTAACGAGGTCTTTCTGATGAACGAGGGTTTTCACCGTCGGCCTCTCGTCTCTCCTCAGAGCAGAAAACACAGACGGAGGAGATCGCTGTGAGTCTTTGCAACACAACAATGACACGTTCCAGTTCATCACTCTTACATGCAGCCTCACTTTAAATGTTGGGTGGTCTATTAGTGATGCAGAAATGAGTCCTCACCGGCAAAAACGCTTTCTTCTACCAGATAAAATATGTAAAGAAATACACCTTTATGAAGCTTTTACGTCTCTTGAAAAATGGCGGAAACTAAACTACATCATGCCAACGAGTCCACCTAAAGTTAGCTATTAGCATTCGTGCTTCTAAAAGTTGTAAAAGTTCTGTTCATGTGTTGTAAGTACCATAAACGTTTGTTTGACGCTTTCTGCAACAATCCTAAATCCTTTGATTTGTCAAGCGAATCAGTGCGATGCTAACTTCTGGGGTTGGTGTACAGAAACCATGCTAACATCGCTAACCATGCTAACATCGGCAGCAGTACTAACCTGAGCGGGAAGGGGAGGGTGGACATGCCTGCTCGGTGGGCCAGGCTGTGTAAACCAAGCAAGGAAAAGCTTGGATAACAACACACACAGAGGGACAGGCTCATCCTCTGCTCCCGTAGACAAACAGGAATTATGGTTCACGTGACTCTGGATCATAACAATCTCAGCCGGTCAGATAGAGATCAGCTGGTCGTGGTGCTTTCAGGGTCCGTCCTCATAGGAAGAAGATGTGGGGACTTTTGGGTGCTAAAACCCGACGTGAGGGTTTCATTGAACTCGTGTGCCCCTTGACCTCTGGAAGCTGGTTCATTTTTAACTTTGCATTCAGTCTTTGGAAGTGTCTCCGGACTAAAGAGTCTCCCAGACCTCCAAAGTGGGATTGTGGTTAGAAAGTGGGGTTTGACTGTGTTGCCTCTCACAGGTGCGTTATGACGGAGGCGATGAAACGGTGAACTATGAAAACATCGGACCTCCTGATGAAGTTCCACCACGTCACACTTGTTGAGTAAATGCTCTTCCTACCGCTGTATTGTGCTGTCAAACATCCCCATGACAACCGTTTCCTAATAAACCACATCTGAAGAAAACTAGTTGCATCATTAAAATCACTCCTCTTCACACACTGAACTTCCTCAATCGTTGTCATCTTCTTTTTAACCGTGGGACCAAACAGGATGTGACCGCTGCCTGTAATGGAGTGATACATAACTATTTCTTATTTTAAATATATAAACTGCTCAAAAAAATAAAGGGAACACTTAAACAACATAATGTAACTGCAAGTCAATCATATTTCTGAGATATCAGCCTGTCCAATTAGGAAGCAGCACTGATTGGGAATCGATTTCACCTGCTGTTGTGTAAATGGAACAGACCACAGGTGGAAACGAGTGTCAGTTAGCAAGACCTGCCTATAAAGGAATGGTTCTGCAGGTGGTGACCACAGACCGTTTCTCTGTTCTCGGCCTTTCTGGCAGATTCTTTTCTTTTTTGAATTTTGGCAGTTTGCACCACTAGAGGTAGCATGAGGCAGTTTCTCCAACCCACAGAAGTTTCCCAGTTAGTGCAACTCATCCAGGAGGGCAAATCAATGGGCACTGTGGCAAGAAGGTTTGCTGTGTCCCCCAGCACAGTATGGAGATTGAAAGGTACCCCAGGAGACGTGGAGGGGGCCGAAGAAGGACAACAACCCAACAGCAGGACAAATATCTGCTCCTTCGTGCACGGAGGAACAGGAGGAGCACTGCCAGAGCCCTACAAAGTGACCTCCAGCAGGCCACTGATGTTCAAGGTTCAACTCAAACGGTCTAGAGATCACAGGGATTGGCCATTGGCGCCCTGTGCTCTTCACGGATGAGAGCAGGTTCACCCTGAGCACATGTGACCGACCTGACAGGGTCTGGCGACGCCGCGGAGAACGTTCTGCTGCCTTCAACATCCTCCAGCATGACCGGTTTGGCGGTGGGTCAGTGCTGGTCTGGGGAGGCATTTCCTTGGAAGGTTGCACAGCCCTCCATGTGCTTGCCGGAGGTACCCTGACTGCCATTAGGTACCGGGACGAGATCCTCAGACCCATTGTGAGACCATATGCTGGTGCAGTGGGCCCTAGGTTCCTTCTAATGCATGACAATGCTAGGCTTCATGTGGCTGGAGTGTGTCAGCAGTTCCTGCATGATGAAGGCATTGATGTTATGGACTGGCCTGCCCATTCCCCTGACCTGAATGCTATTGAGCACATCTGGGACATCATGTCTCGTTCCATCCACCAACACCATGTCACACCACAGACTGTCCAGGAGTTGATTGCTGCTCTGGTCCAGGTCTGGGAGGAGATCCCTCAGGAGACCATCCGTCATCTCATCAGGAGCATGCCCAGGTGTTGTAGGGAGGTCATACAGGATTCAATACTGAGGATCATATCGACACGTCTTGAAAAATCTCCACAAAAGTTGCATCAGCTACAATTTATTCCACAGTCTATATTTTATTCTTTACAATTCTTTTTGCACTTTTAGTTAACTAAAAAGTACATTTCGTTCTCAGTACTTGTACTACGTGCAATAAATACAATCTAAATAAAAATAGGGAGTGCCTCCGTCTATTTGGAAAGTTTAGCATCATGAAGGTTCACTGCCCTCCACTGGCCATATTGAAGAACTGCATCAAAGATTGGATAAAGCCAGTGTCAGTGCAGGCCTGGAGGCAAACTTCTGCTCAATACTTCCAAACTCATAACCAATCCAACTTTAACTGCTCTCAAATGCATCCCCAAGAAGCTCCTGAAATGGATTTCCGTGGACAGAATTATATGAGAGGCTTTCAAATACACAACAGCAAATTCTCAGTGGGAATCCAGAAATGATTGCATAGCGATGGCTGTGGATTACTGGCTCCACATTTGACCCTTCTAACATCCACAACTCAATTTATTTGAACTAGATCCAAATCTAAGTTAAATATGTTCTCCCAACAAGTCGATCTGTTGGCCGATTCTCTTGCTTGAGTTGCTTTGAACTCAATCTGTTCACGACTTCCAGGCCGGGAAACGTTCGTCATGAGACGAACAGATCTCACAAAACACGTTTGTGAGTTGGGTGTGAACCCAAGGGCACCTGTTGTTGGCACGGTATCTCAAACAGCCCGTTTGGTTGCCCTTGACGTCAACATCTCAGCATGGTAAGATACACCTAGAACTGCAGTATCAGAGTCCAGAAGACAACCATTGCAGCGTTGCTGGAACTTGCCCCCGTCGGTCTAGAGCCAGTGTTCAGTCAAACGTAAGCTTGGGCATCTTTCTAATCTGTGTTACAAGATAATTGAATAACTAACCTTTGCTGGTAACCATCACAATTCCAGTTGTATGGACTATAATCCCAACTACACCCTCCACAAGTCAATTGTTGCATTTCCTTAATCTTTAGGATAAATAAAACGTGTCTCAGGACTTCTTCAGGACACATTTTGTGGTTTTATTGCTGGCAATTATTGTACAGGTTTTATGCAAGGCTGCATCCATGCAACAATTATCTTCAATTAATAAAGTCTGAATTTTCTGCAAGCTTTACGCGACGAAAAATGCCCCCCCCCCAGATATAAACGATGTGTTGAGATAAAACACTGAACAGCCCTATACTACTAGTAACCCAAAAACTGTTTCTAGTTGTACATTACCTGGACTCCAGTATTTTTAAAAGGACCACAGTCCAACACTCTGCTTTATCCCAGACATGTTGGGGCATCGCAGTTAGTATCCCTGCATTGGTAATGTGTTAAACAATACAAAGAGCAATAACACAAATTAGTGCCAAATTATATTTAATAAGCACCCTCATGGAAAACTGGTTTATGCCGTCACCATGCAAGCCTTGGGTGGGGAAAAGGCAACATCCAACTTTAAGCTACGATTATAGGAGGCTACTCCCTCAGTGATGCTGAGGAAGCAGCATGTCCTCTGGCTGGGACCTAAAAATAGACGAACTTGATCATGTTCCATGCCGATACTAGAGAACAACTCGGCTTAGTGCAGCTCTAGTTTTTGCATTGAATACCTAGCAGACTTGAGAGCCTACTCCCTGAAAACAAACTACAGCCACCATAAACTCACTTTTAATGTGCTTAAAAAGGTATATCTTATGCTATTGCTTCATATTTTGCCAAGTTACAATATAAGATTGGGTATACCGATAACTTCCAACCAGTCTAATTGTAGCCACCATATCATTAAAGCAGGGGTGGAAAACAGTTCCTCACCATTATCCCCATAACTACAAAAAAATAAAGCCTTAGCCATTAGTTTTTATTTTACTTTATTTATCGTTTACAATTTTTGTAGTTGTTTATTCATTATTGTCAATCCTTTTGGCAAACATTGGTGCTCACTGTTCTGTACAGTCCAGTCCCACAACATAGATTTCAATTTGGTGGAAAGGAGGAATGAGGCAAGAGCCAAGCAGGTCCAGGCGTTTACAATTTGTCCAGGTAGTTGTCCAAGGCTGGGATACCTTCCTTGAGACCCTTGCGCTTGCGTGCGTCTGTGACGACGATGCCAGGCTTGGTTGTTGGGTCCATTGGGTCTCCTGGGAGGATCTGCCAATGGTCGAACACGCACTGTGGGAAGGCCTGGCCACCAGTGTGGGAACGAAGGTCAGCTGTGAAACCTGGAGGAGAGAATAAAGGATACTTCAACACCTTCCTGCCAAGCCTACATTACATCACGGGTAAAAGGGCTGCAAGGGAAACTCATTTTCTCCTCTACTGCCACGCTTTCATTTTAAATCCATTAATAGACTAGTCTAGACTTCAGGTTCAAGTCAAATTACACAAATCTTTCTCATCTCCACAATGAAGTGTTCAATAACTTCAATGTAAGAGTGAAATAAACCAATTGTTTTAATACAAAAAAAAAAAGGGTGCTTTCACTTTTAAAACTACTGGCATTTTCACTCTACTCCCGTGAACAATTATCTTGTGCTTCCAAAATGTCTGCTTCTTAGATAAGTTAGCTAGGTAGGTACTTTGTTGCACTACAAATAAGCATGTTGGGTTTCAGAAACGTAAGGAAAACAGTAACACGTGCAATCAAACTGAAAATTAACAGTGACAAAGCATGTCTTCTGATGGCTATTAAGACCCAATATCTGCATTTACCAAGGAGTTTGATTAAGACCTATCAAAATCAGGTGCCAAAAAACTGCTCAAACCTCAACTGCCTGTTGGTGTTTTTCACAAAACCAGCTCAGAAACCGTTTAGAAAAGAGTATGCAAGAAATATGTGGCAGGTGATTGGATGAACTATCCGTTAATCTAACGAGTCTGAAGAGCGGAAATCTCTCTTCCACCAAGAAAAGCCGCTTTGCTGCTCTTTCAATGAAGAAAAACTGATAGCACTGTTGCTATCAGTGGGGAGCGTCTCATGCACCTCCGCCACGCCACTCACAGGACAACGATCGGTCCGTGCAAAAACAAAAAACATGGATTTTTCTGCGAAAACAACACATTTTTTTCTGCTCAGATCAGCACTCGTTAGATTTACCAAATGTTAAAGGACTTACCAAATGACTCCATGACAGGCAGGTAGGCCTTGGTAACACGCATGGGTGTTCCCATGATAGAGATCTCCTCAAACACGTGACCGCGCCTCCTGTTCAACACGCCGTAGATTCCACCCATTGCAGCTTCAGGACACTGTGAGGTAGACAGCAGATATTGAGTCATACAGACGGTCATATTTAAAATGACAGGCAACTAAGGAAAATAACAAACCTGGCTAATACTGCGTGACAAGTAAAAACCATGTTAGTCACCAGTTCTAGTGACACTTACCTGGATCTCCACCAGGTAGACTGGCTCCATCATTCTGGGCTCAGCAGTGAGCTCACATGCGTAGAGGACTCTGCGAGCTGTGGGAATAATCTGACCACCTCCACGGTGAATAGCATCTGTATGCAGGGTCACGTCATGGACGTTGAAGCGAATGGAACGCATGTTCTCTTCACAGAGGACACCCTAAAAGACAGATGGAAAAACTATTACTTTTCAACAAAACAGCAAAACTACTCATGACTTGACTTTCGGTTAATTTTGCTTTTATAACCAGACACCAATTCATTTACGGATAATATTTAATAAAATGTTAAATGACATGAAATACAAGGTGCCTTACTCCGATTTGACTTTCACATTTTGATCAGACCATAGGTGCTTTATTCTAATCAGCCGATATTCTTTCTAAATAGTTTGATTGGTGGTCTATAAGGGCCAACCAGAGTACTCGTCGCATCCAGCTCAAATGACACGCACCTTGTTTATTCATCTTAATGGATTTCAATCGTTGCCAAAGCCTTCTTTGAGCACTCGTTAAATATAGATTGTAAATTAAACTACAGACTGATCTGCATAAATCAGTTAAAAATATTTCAGTGGTTAACGGATCAACACCTCTAAATTAATTAAAGATTGTTTCAACAATTCTTCCCCTTACCTCCTTGACTGCCCACTGGAAGCCAGCCACAACGCTATCCTTGATCTCATTAAGGTACTGCACTCCCTTAGTCACGTCGACCAGCATGTTGGGGCCGGTTCCATCAGGGCCGAAGCACCAGATCTTTCTGGCCTCACCGACGTCCCACTCGTACTTCTCAGCGAGGTAGCGGGCGCGGGCCTTGAGCTCCTGGCGAGCAGAAATGTCACCCTTCTCAATGTCCTCTGCTATGCCATCTTCCAAGGGGGCGGCCCTCATGAAGAGACGGTTGTGCTTGTTGGGTGACTTTGAGAGACACATAACGGATGACTCTGCACTGACTGTCTCCCTGTAGGACACCACTGGATCAGATTTCTAAAAAAGAAAAGGTGTACACATTTAGTTTCAATGCAGAAATGTTGACGTCGAGAGAAAAGCCCCAAATGACATCTTTCACTCATACAGTTTATTTTTTTTAAATTACCTTGAGTGGAATGCAAGCATGATCCTCCTCCAGATCCTTCAGACAGATCTCCAGATGAAGCTCTCCTGCTCCGGCAACAATGTGTTCTCCAGACTCCTCAATGATGCATTGCACCATAGGATCGGACTTGGACAGACGCTTCAGTCCCTCCACAAGCTTGGGCAGGTCAGCGGGGTTTTTGACCTCCACAGCAACTCTCACTACAGGGCTGACACTGAACTTCATCACTCTCATGTTGTGGGCCTGCTCATAGGTGGTGATGGTTCCCGTCTTCACAAGGAACTGGTCCACTCCAACAAGACCCACAATGTTACCACAAGGGACATCCTCAATGGGCTCAACATAACGACCCATCATCAAAATGGTCCTGCGTGCATGGTAGAAACAAGACAATACCGATGTGAACACCACCAGATAAATTGACTTCACGTAATAGATAGTTAACCAACTCAACACATGTTGACACAAACCTCTGAATTGGCTTGACGAAGAGATCGTCCTTCTTTCCAGGGACAAAGTTGGGCCCCATAATGCGGACTTTCAGGCCAGTGGAGACGCACCCAGAGAAGACACGACCAAATGCATAGAAGCGACCCTTGTCGTTGGTGGGGACCATCTTTGAGATGTACACCATTAAGGGAGCCTTGGGATCACAGTTCTTGATACCTGGTTAAAAAAATAAAAAAAATGAATAAATTCTGACACATCAAAATCCTGCCCAGGTCTGGCCATTAGCAATTACTGAAATTATGCATATGCCATGAGTGTTAAAATCTCCATCCTACCCATGGCAGCCTCATCATCTCCAGGTCCTTCGTAGAGCAGTTCGCAGCGGTACTTCTGGGCAGTGACGGGGGAAGGCAAATGGATGGTGATCATCTGCAGAAGGGCTTCTCCAGCAGGCAGCCAGCGGCGCATCACAGCCTTCAGGAGAGGCTTTCCCTCCTTTTCCTTGTCATCACTATCCAACTTGATTTCCAGCTTGGCAATCAGCTTGGCAGTTTCCTCCTTGTTGAAGTTCATGATGGCATGAAAGACCTAAAAAAAGAAGTTCATTTGAATTAGATTGCAATTTACCACGACGAAGCACAGAATTAAACCATGGTTTCTGTGCCCTGCTCAGAGTTGAAGGTTATCATCACCGATTAGTCAGGTCAAAGTGAAGAATGTTTGAAATCATCACTTGCAGGCACAGTACATATTTGCTCAAAAGGTTCACATGTTGTAACAGCACTGTACCACAATTATATTTAAATAAAATCATGAGTCATGTTACCTTGAAGATCGGGTCCAGGATAAGAGCAACAAAGGTACGAGGATACTTTGCACCATCAGGTCCATTAGCAGTCTTAAGGAACTTTCCATTAGAGGCATCAAAGTACCTAGACAAATACACATGATAAGTATTCATATGATAGAAAAACTGCAAACCCAAATTCTGTTCCAGGGTTAAATCAGGTCAAAATATTTTTACTTTCGGTGTGCTGTCATCCCTCTATCGAGTGATATTTGCATAGGACATTCCCCTCGGCTACCTAGCTATGTCCCCCAATCTTGTGCAAGGTTCAGGGTTTTTTATTATTTTAAATAAGACTGACCTATCACCCCACAGCTTCTTCATCATGTCTTCCACCTTCTTGCAGCGCTCAGCAGGTGTCATCTGGGTGTTGCCCTTGGCAGCAAACTTGGCTGCATACATCTCAGCAAACTGCTTCAGGGTGAAAGCCCAGCCATGGAGTCCAGAGCCAAAGCCAACGGTTCCGATGGTTGGATCGATCTTTAAAAGTTAATGCCAGGGTTAGAAAATTACAGCAGATTTGTTTATTTCAGAATGGTACCGTCAATATATTGGGAGTCAGGCATTCATCGATCACATGGTTGGAAAGTGACTGGACAAAAACGTAAGCCACAAAAGAGGACAGTGTGTTGAACTATAAGATAAAGGCCACTCACCATGAGGTTGCCCATAGGTCCAGTTTCATCCTCTCCATAGGTGCAGATGATGACATTGACCGACTCAACAATACGCTGGAAAGTCTGGTAAAGATCCTCAGGCTCAAGCTGCAACTCCAACAAGGCACGGTCCATCTTGTTCATCATCAGGACTGGCTTGATACGCTCACCGATGGCCTGACGGAGCACGGTTTCAGTTTGCACACAAACACCTGGCAGGGACACACAATGACAGACAATTTAACTTACCGGAAGAACAGAAGTTGTGCGCAAATGCACACCAAGTAGGAGTAAACATCAGGCATAACCCACAGGCCAGTGGGCTCGTTGTGCTAATTATGCATGTGTTGCTAACAGCATATGGGTAAAGGTTTCTTGGAGGAAATAACACTTTTGCAGATGAGAGCACTTCCTATGAAATGCTCCGGTTGACACGTTTGATGGTCCTGAAATGCACTTTTAAAGACAATGAATTATTAGCATGCCATCCATGGGCAAAGATGAGCACATTTAGCAGTGGTCCCAGTCAGTTTCTCACAAAAAAAGCACATTAAAAAACGTAATGAGCTACATTTACATTGTGAATTTGATCGACATCTCATCTAATTTTACATGCCTCATCTTTATTGCATTGCCGTCCACCTGTGGTTTACCACTTATGGACCAAGAACAAAAACACATAATTGAAAAATCTAGAATCCAATTTGAGCACGCACTTTGGCTTCTGAGGATTGGCCAGTCTTGTCCTTACCAGACACGCAGTCCACCACAACAAGGGCTCCATCAGTGACACGGAGAGCAGCAGTCACTTCAGAGGAGAAGTCAACGTGTCCTGGGGAGTCAATCAGGTTGATCAAGAAGCCAGCCCCATCCTTGGCGTGCTTAATGAAGGCCAAGTCGTTTTCAGCCAGCTCGTAGAAGAGGGAGATAGCGCTGCAAGTCAGGACAACACCAATGCCAGATGTCATTCTCAGAATTACCAAATAAAAAACCCAATATATCTGACTGTAATATGATAGTATTTCCCCAAAGATGACAGTAGAAATAAACCTACAATGTTTAAATGTCCCAGCTCTTAGTGTTCACGGTGTCCCAACAGTGTAAAGTACAATAAAGATGGCTATTACATGTTATTCAAGTGTTAAAGAGCAAACGTCTTGATTTCAGAAAGGTGCATCACACTTCTAAAACACCACTTTAGCTTGATGCTATACTAAAACCCCCAGCATGAACCCATCATGCAGGTGGCCATGGTAGGGATGTCCATGTGTATGCACAACAGTAAAAGTCTGCTCTGCAGTTTTTTTTCTAAACCAGTACTGGGTAGAAATGATGAGTCATTTCTAAAAAGAATGGTTTGTAAAATACTTGAAGCGTGTCGATTAAAAGAAAACAACTTGGACTGTTAATGAAAAGACCAGCACATCTTTCCATACAAACACTGTTGTTTTACTGGTTAGAAGGATAACAATGAGGCAACCGAGAAAAGATGAAGCTACTTTTGGTGCAGAAAACTGGGAATGACGCAGCAAAAAGGGGCTGGAAAAATATAACAAGACAACTCACGTTGACTTGATGGTGATGCAACGTTCCTGCTCATCTTTGCGAGTGTCGGTGAAACGGGTCTCTCCCGCACGAGCGGAGGCGATGATGCCTGCCTTTGACACAAGCGAGTCCGTCAGAGTGGACTTTCCGTGGTCGACGTGCGCAATCACAGACATGTTACGGATGTTGGCCTTCTTGTCCATGATGGCACGGATCTGGTCGATGGTAAAATTCACCTGGGGAGAAAAAAAACAATCAGATTCGGTTTCACGATTAAGGAAAACCACATTATGTATACGTCATCAGCTCTTTCGCAGCGCACAGAAACGTGCTGCTGATGCAACTTTAATTGTTCGCTTCCATCCAGGGCGTTATCCGCCATCGTCACAGCGATGACAGGCAAGCTATTTCCACGTAGCGGATTCTTCTTATCTCCTCGTCCGCGTTAATCGTTATAACCGGTTTATAACCGATGTTTGACTCGTCTCACGGTGTAACCCGAGTGAAAACGGGGTTCAGTTCAACATAAGCCGGCATCATACGTCGGCACGGATAGGCCACGTGTACAGACTTTGACACCATGCTAAATGCTAACGTTAGCGTGATAGCTATATTAGCCGGCCGGGCCAGGCGGCGCCAAATGCCGGCATATAACTCTACCAGCCGATTCAACTTCACATATTAGCGATAAACCCTCCATGGACAACACATTTCAAAATGGCGATTGTCCCAAATGCGGCTACGGCTAATTTTTGAACGATATTGGCTTCATTTTGCGGTGAAAACCCGCTAACGTCGGCGCAAAGCAGACGTAACAGTTAGCAACACCGCAGTGTCACCTGATGTTAGCCATTTCAACCGGTGAGTCAGCGACATACAGCCGCTGAAAACCGACACAAATGCGCCAACTTAGTCACGTTAACACACGGCTTAATAAAGCGACGTGTAACTGGTTTTATAGAGGCGTTGTTACTCCGTGGCGTTGGCGCTGCCGCTGACATAATGGCTGCCATTTTGATCAAAGCACCAGCCAGAGAATTGATACGCAAGTACGCGTAGCGTCCCCACAAAATGCCCAGGAGGACATAATATATATATCGGGGACACCATCGGTGTCCGCCAACGAAGTGATGACCCGGAGAAATGTAATCAACTCACCATTTTGACGGATGGTTTTGGATCCGCTTAGTGGCGAAAAGACACAGGAAATTTTACACTGCCCACCTCACGAGGTCATAGGCAGGGAAGAGACCGCTGACGTCAGAAAACAGGGATTTATACTACGTGCGTCGGGCCTGTGCGTCCTCACGTAACGTTACGTTCGAGTCCTGCTGACGACGCGTATGGAAGCCCATTTCCGCTGCTGTCAGAAAAAAAGCTTCCTCTCAAAATAATTAGTTACGCAGTCAATATTTTGAGAACGTTTTTAATTATTGTGAGTAAGTCAATATTTTTTTTGACAGTGGCGGAAATGTAAAAACACATTTTTTATGCTATAGTAGAATTCTGTGAAGACCATGGTAATTATGAATTCCGTAAATAATTAGTAAATTCCTCACTGATCATGCTATATCTTTAACAATGTGCTGTTTTTAACCCTACATCAATACATAGCTTACTTATTGCATATTACCTTGATGTGTACTCTTGAATAGCCGACTTATACCCCCCTATGTCACTAAACCTAATCATAAAAGAGAATTTATGATATTTACCCTTATAAATGCATCCATAATAAAATAATATAATGTGATTATTGTAATTAGCCGTACCCTACAATTACTTCAATGCAAATGTTTAATTCTGAATACTTCTTTCAGAATATGGACAAGTGATGGCAGCATTTTAGAAATTGAGCAGAAATTCTGACTTTTTTTTTGCTGTTGTTGTTTTTTCCATTTAGTCTGAATCATAATGCAGAGTTCTGGTGAAATACAATACATTAAACAAGTCAGGAATGATCATACTGCAGCTGCTCTGTATTGCAATTCCTCTGGAGAAAAGAGCAAAAAGAATACATAGAAACATTTATAAGGAATATTAATGCAGCCCAAATCTGTCACGTCTTCTCACATGTCGACAAAAAAATCTTAAACGCTGAACAGCTTATTTATATCTAAAAACAGTGGTCAACCTGTATGCTGATGATATGAAAAAATGCCAAGAACAGTATATTTTCAACTCTCAAATATTTTTATTATATAGATGAGTGTTGTGCTGAGTTTGTATAGTGGTCAGATATAGTCATGTCACGTTGCAGTTTTTTTTCTCTCCAGCAGATGGCTCCCCAACCTCACGTTCAGAAGCTCCAGTTTTCAGTCCCAATAAAACACAGGTTATACTTAATTTCTCTGAATTAAGCAGCAATTATGTTGAAGGCTACTCACAGACAATTTAACGTTACTTTTCCAAATGGGCTCCATCAGTGTGGTAGAAATCCCCCCCTTTTTTTAACCATGCTGCCTTTTTTCCAGCTTTTAAGTTTTCAGGAATCTTCTTTCTAATTCCTATTTTCCTTAATTAAGCATAACCTCCATTATGAAGTAAGTTCATTTATATTGAATCTATTCAGGGTTACATTTATTGTATGTTTTAATGACCACAGAAAATACTGTATATATGCAAAATACTCAAGGATGCATACACAAAGGAGCTGCTACATCATTGTAGCTGAAAGACCAGTTGACTCAATCCTCATTTCCAGAGAGTGAACTGTGAAAGCAGAACAGTGTGAGGATATGGAGGCGTGCGTTGCATCCACCTCCATCGCCACGCTGACCCTGAGACAATTCTTTGCCTTGCTGCTCTGGCGATGGTCAGTTTGATGGACATACTAGTGTCACGAAAGCATAACGTCTCGCTAAAAGGCACAACATTACTCCATGACTGATATATAAAACACATTATATATAAATACAAATATTCTGGGGGAGGAAAGGTGCATCAGGGGCTGAATTAAAAAAAACGCACAAACATAATAAATTGAAGAACGTTGACAGTGATAATTACCTGTGAGAACAGGAAGTAAACTGTGCTGATTGAATGCCATCACACTTGATCTGCTCGTGTGGCCTCACGCTGCAGCTCTCGGCTCGCTGTCATTTAAAGAAACGCTCCCACAGAGTGATTGACAGCGAGAGATGGCAGGCTGCTCAGCCTGAGTAATTGACTATGGATTGAAATGACACCAAATGTTCAGAGGGGGTATGATTCGTCCCACAGCAGCACATTCCTGTGAACACTTTTTTTTTTAACTTTAAGAGTACTCCATGTTCTGTTGGTTGTGGGCAGGAAGAGACAGAAGTTTGGCATATACCGTATCCACATAATTCAGTCTGATCCTCAAACATCTCTCTGCCTTGATCCTACCTTTTACTCCTCACACATCACACGCAGACATCAGTGGTCCTAGCTATTATCCAGATGATGTTTAGAGGAAAATATATTATTTAAATTTACAGTCAAAAATCTGACTCCTGGAAACAGTGATCGTGCTTCATTACAATGCTGAAAGGATCTGATAGGGAGCCCATAAAACACTCCAAACAGCACTATCTTGATTGTAAATGTTGCTCAGAAAGAGAAAACCAGGTCGTTACCGAGGTATGGCAAACAGAAAGTAAATTCTTCTCATCATATAAAAGAGTGTATTCCTTTGTCATAACAGTGCGATGTATAACTCCTTGTGATAGAAGAGAGTAAAAAGGTAGGCTATACTTATTGGAAACTTAATTTGTGGTGATATCAGAAGAGTCTTCTTTGTGTTATATTAACAGTTCGGTCACGTGGCACCAAGAATACAGACACGCAAATAAACAGTAAGGATACTGGGTACTTCATGTGTGTCTATATGATTGTCAAGTCTTCTGTCTATTCAGTCAAGCTACGTGTCTCTGACACCAACTCGCCACTAACTGATATTAAGGTGTTGCATTTCATCACCATGTTGCACCTGCAGCACCGACCACAGGTATCACTGGGCCTGCAGGTATTTAAGGAGCTACTCTGGTGTGAACAGTTCTCATTCAAACAGCGTGGGAACACTGCAGTCAAGGGCATCACTCAAAGAACTCGACAACATTAAATCAGGACATTGTGATGGGTGGTAATTGGTTTTTACTTATTTTCTTGGCTCCTGCACAGCTCCGGGTGACAGTAATCTCAGTGTTGGTCTCATTGCTGCCTGTGTGTGTGTGTGTGTGTGTGTGTGTGTGTGTGTGTGTGTGTGTGTGTGTGTGTGATTTTTAAGTTGCCGTTTGTTGGTGTAGGGACTGTATCCTCTCCCATCCTGAAGACAATTACAATACACAGTTTAACCATTTTACCTTTGGCTCCAGGCCGTCGATAAATGATCAATATTACCAATATTACTGGGGCGGCTGTGGCTCTGAGATAGAGCGAGTCGTCCTCCAATCAGAAGATTGGTGGTTCGAATCCCGTCTCCTCCAGTCTGCATGCCGAAGTGTCCTCGGGCAAGATACTGAACCCCCAATAGCCCCCTATATAAATGCAGGTCCATTTACCATGTGCAGTCACAAATGTTGGTGATAAATGCTTCCTCCACTATAATGAGCCTGCATGGGAGAAGTTGTAATGTTGGTATATTGTTAATCAATGGATTGATGTGACTCAGGACTTACAGCAGTCATCCACTAATCAGACGGTTGGTGGTTTGATCCCTGGACCCTGTCGAAATGTCCTTGGGCAACGTACGGAGCTCCCTATTGTGAATATTACTGAAGTGTGAATGTTTACTGGTCCAGATGAGCATACGTTGTATGAATGTGCTTGAATGCTGGCTTGTGTTGTAAAGTGTCAAGTGGTCGCTAAGAAAGTATTAAAACACAGACACTTATTACTGGCTAGTTAGCAACCGCTAATATTATTTTCCATTTCTGCCAATAGATGCCCCTTCATGCAAAAAATAAATAAATAAAATAAAAAATCACATCAGCAACAGCACATTTAGCCAGCACACAAAAACCACAAGATTTCATTTTACATTCTGGGTAGATTTTAGCCACGATTTCATCTTGGATTTAAAACCACGCTCTCATATAACTTATAATAACTAAGCATTTTGTTCAGTTAGAGTTTATTATTCCATTAATTTTGTTCAATTATTTGTCAGATGGGTTAAAAAGTTGCACCTCGTGTACAGATACTCTTTTCGATGTCGAGGCACATCCAGCCTTCAGTCACAGCGAGAAGCTTTCCGCCGGAGGACGGTGGCTTTCATTCGGCAGTCTGTCACGCTCCGGTATTGTTGATCTACGTCTCGAATGGAGAGGGCAGCTGAGGTCGATATCAATAGCTTTTTTTCTGTCTCTCTTACTAAATAAAGTGTCAACCTCCTCTGAGGCTAATGCGTCTCAGGGTTCTGGATTACTGACCCAACAGGTTAACGAACCGCGTGTGCTTATTTGGCTGAAGGGTCTTTTCAGACTTCGAGTCGAGGGGATTTGCTGTGTGGATTAGGTCACAGAAGGTCTCTCAGAATGCATTTATTTGATATATGTGTAAACAATAGACCCAATTAAGTCATCAAGGTCAACAGTGAACTTTCAACCTCACCTTTTAAGCCGCCTTCGATAAGAATTACTCAGAGAAAAGGAAATGTCCAATTCCATGACAACTGGGCTTAGACAGGATCTGTGACTAAAAGCTCCGGCTAAGAATGTGTGATTAAATGGTTTTGTCTTGATCGATGCGTCGGTGTGTGAGGATTTAGAGTCGCAGCTGGTAAAGATGGAACTTCTTTCAATACTGCTGGGAAACTTAATATATAATGATGCATTATTAATGCATTTGAAAATACATTGAGAGTGAAATGTATAGAAAACAGAACCACTAAATACTTGAATACCTGTAGTTATTATCAAGTAACTGCCCCAACATTCTGCTAGAATGGGCACATTTATTTGTGAAAATCACCAGACACCAGAGATCATACAAGCTACCATCTGTGGATGGATTAAACAGAGAAACAGAGGCTCACACAGAATGAATGATTAAAAACACAAAGAGACACACAATAACTATACAAAGAGACACACACTTAGCTTTACCCAAAGGTGGCTCAACAGCAACGTGGCCATTTGAAATGTTTAGTCATTGGTGTTTATGGGTCATGGGTGAGAAAATAACAGCAGCTAGCAGTCTAGTTGTCTTTATGGTGCAGGTTATTGGATACATGATAGGGAGGTTTGATCAAAAGGGAGAGAAGTCTTCGAACTTCGACACCAAACTTGTTGATTTCATCACGTGTGCAGCTACCGGCCTAAACAATGGCAACAAGGCTTTTCAAAATCCAGAAAGTCACGGGCGGCTTATTGTCGCGCCAGGGTTACACATTCGCACAGACCTGAAAGCTGCTGACACGTTGACTTTAAGCCGGCTTTTGTCGAAGTTGAAAGGGGCTTCAAAACTCATGCTATGCTGTGCCATCCCGTATCTGTGACCTGTTTTCCTTTTTTTAAAGGTCTTTAGCTCGTATCGCAGTAACTCTTCCTACACTGATACCAGCTTTGCTGGCGTTATTGCTGCTGCTCCTCAGATGACACCTGTCTCACTTCTGCTCTTTTTCTGCACCCCGGAGGGTCTTTATTGCCAAGATAATTGCCAATGGGGGGATTATTTGCAACGCTGCCTGCATGTTATTTATAAGGTTTTGGCGTGGGGTCCGCGCTGTTTCCTTCATTGCCTCTGCAGAGAGCACACCCAAGAGTCCAACTGAACTGCCATTTCAATCTGCAATATCTGGTCTAAATGAGTGATTCCTGACGGGGAGCTTTGATTTAAATGTACTTGTTGTCGTTTTGCACCGTAGTTACCTTCATTTTCAGATCACATTGTAGACTTTGACATAATGTTATTTTATTATGTCCATTACTTTCACATTATGATGGTGTGGTTTGGGATGGATGGATGTGTGTTCATCCTTATGTGCTTAAAAGTTTGTTAACTTCAATGTTTTCTACCCGAGGACCTCCTTGAAAATGAAATGGCACAATGGATCTACCCTCAATTAAATTAAAACCAATTAATATTTGAAATTAATTTCAAGCAACTATTAATTTAACCTGCCTCAAGGTTTTTCTTTCACTCTGCTATCAAATATGCCCCGAACAACTTCACCAATTCAATAAACATCAGAATACATTCATTGAAAAGAGCCTCTTCATACTTAAGAGATGGAGTAACACATGAATAAAACAGCCATGCGGGTTCAGTTGATTGTCTGTAGCAGTGACTGTTTATTATAGTGAATACAGATATAAAGACTTTCTTTGCTTGGACTCTTGGTCAGTAAATCTTTGAAAGATTCTAGATGGTGCTTCAAAGAAAATCCCCAGCTGTACAGCAGCGGTAAAGTCATATATATGAGGTTATGGGAGGTTACCTGCTACTTTAAGGGCATGAGATCAGTTATTTGATTGGCCCTGGCAGCCACTTAGCTCATCTACTCAGACGTTTAGGTCTAAGGAGTATTTGTATTTGAGGACATTTGGCATCTTTGCTTTCTGTTAAACAATGACATTGACTAAGGAAGGAAATCCTGAGACATAACATCAAGCACTTATACACAGTTATTAAATGTGATATTAAAATTTGCACATCCTTAGCATGTCATGTGTGTGTGATGAATGAATTAATAAAGTCCTGCACCAAAAGAGACAGAATCATTCAGTAGAAACTAGAGTCTGATATTAACAGATGGGAGACTAGGATTACTTTATCACAAAACAAACAAACTGAAGCTGTTTAACTCTGCATGTGCTGAAAGTTATCCACCTAAAAGCCCCATTGTCATCTGAACACAGTATGGAAGCTTCTCTGATTCCCCTGGAGAGCATTTCACCGTTATCATGTCGAAAACATCAAGTTTAGGTGAAATTGCTTTTGTCTTTTATAGACAAGATAAGAAATTATCTGAAGCACTGATTAACAGCAAAAAGATAAATAGAAAAGGCCGATACAATCACCACAAAACAGATTTCAATTTTCTTTTATCAATCTCTGCTGCTATAAGAATGAATTGATTTACCAGCCATCTATGTGAACAACGTGGAACAATATCCTCTAAGGCACTTTCTCACCCTTCTTTTTCAGCCACTATATTGAAAAATAAAGGATGATGGAAGAAAATGATGATTATTATCAGACTGCCAATATAAATGTAGAACATCTCTAATGGCAAATGTATTAACTTAATGTGTTTGTGTGGCTGCGTACACAGACACATATAAGCTATACTTTATTTTTAGTTTCACACGTTGACAAGCAGATGTTGTCCGTGTCTTAGAATCGGTTTTAACGTTGTTGTTGTTGTTGTTGTTTACATGGTGCAGGATGAGGGCTACCTCCAGCTGCTTCTCTCTGTTGGTCACATGATGCATCACAGAAGTGTGACTGCATGGTGCATGTTTGGGGCGTGTCTGTTCCTTATTTCCAGGGCTTTTATTGTGAAAGGTGAGAGAAGAATGAGTGGATGTAGCATGCAGTGCCTTTATCAATTTCGGGATCAATGTTGCAACTCAACTCTGAACCTGGACAACAACGCCAGACTCAGACACGGGAGGGAGGATGTAATAAGGTGTTTGATAGGTAAAGTGACAAAGAACAGAGAGCAGAGCCGAGCTTATATGCAGCGGGTGTCGGATGTGTTGATGAGCTGATTCCCTGCAGCTGTGCAGAATGACAGGCGGGAACTCTGGAGTCACGGGTGGAAGGAGACAGACTGGGAGACAGACAGACAGACAGACAGACAGACAGACAGACAGACAGACAGACAGACAGACAGACAGGAGACACAAGGAAGGGGAAAAATCACCAGACAAGAGGGAGGGCAGAATGCCAGATTCTAACAATCAATTCATCATGTGGGTATAAAAAGAAGACATGCTGTTGGTGCCACACATTAGCTTGGCTGGCTAGCCATTGGCAAGCCACACATTGGCTGGTTTACTACAGCGGTATGAACCAATATAAACAATTTTGTTTCTGATTGAATTGAATTGAATGATACTGAAATAACTACATAATGAAGATTTTTAAAAAGTATGAAGTCATGGTTTGTGAGGTCTGTCCACAAGACGATCAGCAAATAACCTTAAAATGCTTGTTTTCTGAATGGAGTTCGGTCTGATCGGAGGTAGGCTATGCTAACACTGTAGGTGTCCCATCAACGCCTAAAATAACGTCATCTCCGCCGTCTGATTCACATCTTATTTTATCTATGATAAAGCATTACCTCAGGTCCGTCCGTCCAACTTGTTTAAGGAAATAAATTACAGCAAAATTAGATGCTTGAAGCTTGATCGACGTCACTTCTGCCAATGATGATTTCATGCTTTAGGGAGAGAATTGTGAAATCTAGATTTATCGTCATGACATTCGTTTGCTTTACAGAGAGGAGGCACTGCAAAATACAAGGACATGCATTCTATCAACGTTCAACAGAATAAAGTGTTCAAAGTAATTCTTTCAATGACTTTCAAAATATTTGATATTAAACGCTTCTTCACATCCCACGATGGCCGTCTAGGACACGATGTGCCAACAGCGTCTTTGAACTGCTGAAGTCTTCTTACAGTAAATGGGTCCTTTCATACAAGCAAACCACGTGAAAAAATGCACTCACACGATAAAGAAATGTAGCTTAGTTGACGCGTCGCCCCTGAAAATACCCTGCGCGCTTAAATGTATTGAGCGTTCTCAGACTTTGATTTGAAGTTACTCAATTTAAAACAGTTCCCAACGACAGTTATTTCATGAATGTTGCTTTGTGGTTGAACAATCACCCAGCAGCAGAGCTAACAATACAATGACAATACGTTGAGGGAAAGTGGGCAGAAAACAAAAAGTCCACAACAGAATGTTACAAGTGATGATTTGACAGCCGTGAAGATATAAGATATGTAATTAAGCTGTGCAGGATAGCATCATTAACTCCTGCACAGCTTACCTACACATCTTATTATCCCAACAATCATCATTATCCTTTCAGAAACTTTATGCAGGTTCGTGTTCGTGCAGCGTGCTCTCCTTGGAAACCGAGCCTTCACACCGAACGCTCTCCAACAAAAGAGCCGTTCAGCTCAATCCCATTTGACTTGGTTGCAATATAATGTGGGCGAGAGTGTGTGAGAGGTTTTTTTTCTCCCATGTGGATGATTTCACTCCAGTGATTTGGACTGGCTGCATGTGGATGGATGGCTTGTGGTACTGGCAACCAGTGTTACTTTTCACAAATTGGTTTTGTGATGGACTGGTTATCAAACCAAGCACCATGCAGAAGGCTCAAATCATCAGAGGCATCACTGATGTGCAGATAGGGAATGAAGTACAAAAACATTGCTGTCGCTCCGGTTGCTGGCATGTTCAGAAACAAAGAGAAAGAAAACAAAAACATATCGTAGATGAATAAGATATCTCAGTATGCAGGCAGAGGAGTACAACTGTTGTATGAAAATATCATGGCTTAAATGGGTCAGCAGTTCCTCTGCCAGGATGGGAGGTGAAATCATATTAGAAGCTGAAGAAATGCCAACATATAAGTGTTGCAGGGAATTCTAAGCCTTCCAGATCCTTTGATGGGATATTGAGCCGAGTGATGGCGGCGTTGAAATCTCCCCTCTTAGCTCAGTAAACAAACCACAGGAGGAGGTTTTCCAGAGACCCCAATACCTCATTTTTCATATTCCGTACCCCAAAGGACACAACATTACACAAAGTTCAGCGTTGACGCTCAGACACAGTCCATCTCCGGCTCTTTGTGTGTCATATTTAAGTAGAGGCCTTGCATTTGAATATGAGTTTGTTTTTGTTCCTTAAAGCAATAGTTCAACATTTCAAGAGATAAACATATTTGCTTTCTTGCCGAGAGTTAGACACGTTCTTATGTTTCTATTGTAAATATGTAGCTGGATCCAGCTGACAGTTAGCTTAGCTTAGCATGAAGAACACTGGATATGGGGAAACTGCTTGCCTGACTCTCCAAAACTAACAGAATCCACTTACCAGCACATCTGAAGCTCACTTTAAGGAAGGTATTATATGAGTGATTTTTACTCAACAAGAACCAGTTTCCTGGCAACCAGACCCCAGAAATACTTTACATTATGTAAATCTAAGTTATGGTAACTGGCATGCTCCAGGTACATATTTACCATACAAATGTGAGAGTGATGTCACTCTCTTCAATGCTCGGCAAGAAAGCTCAAATTATTTATTATTATTTATTCTAGGTGCAATGCAACAAAGTTCAAACACAACATTGACGGTATGAAGTTGATGTCGCTAACGCTGCTGCTTGCTCGACCATGTTCAGCAGCCAGTCACGAACGTTGTCTGTCTGCGTACGGTGGGTTTATTCAAGCCTTCCTCCAGAATGTCATAAATAGTTAAAGGAGTCATCACCTGGTTTTATACGTATCCAGCCCCCCTTGGATCGCTTTGGATCAATTCGTAAAACTTATTAGAAAAAAAAAAAAAAAATTTAATCAAACATTGAGCTTGTTCTGACCCTTTTTCGTACCGCGATTTTATCACGCGAGATTACGCGCGAGGTTTTGACTGGTCCGGATGTGCATTGTATAATATGTAATGAGGCGCGCGTTGATTCGCCGCAGGAAGGACAGAGCCGGGGGGGCTTGCCTGCATGCAGACTCCAAAACATAATGGCGGCGCTTCGGCGATTTCAGGTAGCGGACGGGGCGGGGTTGGGTGGTGAAAGAGGGGTGGGCTTATGCAAGTAGCCTCCACGGTGACGTCACCGAAGGCGCAGAATCAAAATCTCGTGCTTTAGGAATGCACACCCTTGTGTGCTATTCCTGTTCGGAAAAAGAGCAGAAGCGAAAAAACGGCGCCACTTTCAAACTCCAGCCTTTCAGGCAAGTTTCAACTGAGGTCAAACACAGATATGCATGTTTTAACAAGAGAAATTGCGATTTCCAGGTGATGACTCCTTTAAACAAAACCAAAACAATGAGCTGAAAGAGGCTAAAACAGTCTGTAGGCTGAAGGGAGCCTCAGAGTCGGGTAATAATCATCCGGGTTTATCAATGAGGAACTGCATTCACAGTACATATATTTCTAATATAACATCATTCGATTAATTATTTAATAATCCATCTATTATTAATATTAATAGAGAAAGACTTTAAAGATAAATCTGCTCCTGCCTTTTCACAAATAAGGCCGTTCACACAAAGAGATGTTTTCTCCTGTCAACACCGTCCTTGTCCTTGACAGTAATCTCACTATCATCGTGTTTCAGATTGTTAAACTAACTTTTTCATGCTAGCTCAGCCGTTTTTTCCCCTGACATCTCTCCTCTGTGGTTACAAACATGCTCCTCTCAGTCAACACGTTTTCAGCCAAACTGTTGTATTTCTCGAGAGTGTGGATGTGTGAGAGAACAAGTCTCAAACACGATCAAAGCCAGACGATCCTATTTTGACCCAGCGAGGAAACCGGCGCCATCTATGACAGGCTGAAAACATTATAAGAAACTTACCAAGCACTAGATAGTCGTATGAATACCAAATAACACAATTTTCATGCAGGCACTCAGGATAATGAAATCTCTAGACATCACAGATTGTCATGTCTCTTCTTGGCCTATGTTTCCATTGGGATAATAGAACTTGTTAACATCAGGGTCAATTACGGAGTCTATGTTGTTGCTGGCCATCACAGCTCCATCTCCTTCATTACTTTCTCTCATGACTTCTTTTTTCATAACAATCACATTGCATTTATAACAAATTGTCCTCTCTGAACTGTGGCAAAATAAAGGGGTTGTGAGAAACATTGTCACGTAGAGTGCCTGCTAGCGGGAAATGTACGGAGCTGCTAAACGGCCACATTCTTGGAAAGCCCGACAGCCACTTATTAAGGCTCCAACATGGCAGCACTCTGGTGACAGAACACTGGCAGCATTTCTCTCCCAGCAGTGATGCTTTATCACTCATTACACCATGACCTAAACATTAAACCACTTAGCATTACAATATGTCTCTCTATAGTCTAAACAGCCGTGTCTCTATGACTACCATTCTGGAGATGCAGCCGAAATAAAAGAATTAACCCAACCCCAACCCTAACCCTAACAACAACCCTAACCCGAACCCTAACAACAACCCTAACACTAACAACAACCCCAACCCTAACCCTAACAACAACCCGAACCCGAACCCTAACAACAACCCTAACCCGAACCCTAACAACAACCCGAACCCTAACAACAACCCGAACCCTAACAACAACCCTAACACTAACAACAACCCTAACCCTACCCCTAACAACAACCCGAACCCGAACCCTAACAACAACCCGAACCCGAACCCTAACAACAACCCGAACCCGAACCCTAACAACAACCCTGAACCTAACCCCAACGAAAAGGTTATGAAAAGGTTCAACATTACATATGTGGAGGGAAGGGAAAACATTCACATTTTTCAATAAATATACTATAATTTGTTTTCATTTTGGCCCACTGTGAATTTGAGTTTGACACCCCAGCTCTAAAAGAAGGGCAACTTCTTTATTGCATGGATTTCACAACCTTATACCTCAGAAATGAATCAGCTGTTGCAATTTGACATTTTTGCATAGAACAAATCCAAGGCCACGAAACCAGTAATGTGAGTGTTTTTACATGCCCGATCCTTTCCCGGCAACCTTCGACATCCATCATTCATTGCGTCTGGGAGGCACATGTGAACGTGACGCTGGTGGTCAGAAGCCTTCCACCTCGATAAAAGAGAAAACCTCCGTGGAGATGAGGAGTGGTGAGGAAGGTAGGAAGGAAAAGCAACATCCTGAAAAGGGCTGTAAGGAGTCAACCAATCTGCCAAATGACAGATGGTCCAATACAGTTACAAAACCCTCTCAATTTCCCCCGATCCTCACCAGGCACACATCTTTCATAGAGGTGGGATGAATCAAATTTTAGTCTTATTACTTCGAAATCCCTTTGACTGGTGTTTTCCTCCTCCGTCTTCAGGAACAACGTATTCAACCATTTCCCTTTTGGACCAAATGTATTTTTTTATTAACATTTGCACCATCAGACTTCATGGCTTAAGGAGTATTTCACAGCTTTTTTTCACAACCTGGCAACCCAAAAGTTGGATGGATGAATGGATTTTGAGTTAATTATTTATGAACCATTTATAACGGCGTGAGTTACAAATGATAAACTCTTTACAAAAGGATATTTGGAAAGTGATACCTTGTAAGTTTAGCTGAGGCACATTATTATTCTGAAAGTAGAGCACTTGGCTATATCTTACTTATATAGGATCTATGGTTTGGACCCAAACAGATAAGGATTAGGAGGCAGCCAGTGGATGATGCTTGAATAACATAAAAGAGTCCAAAGCAAAGCAAGGCCACAAGAAACGAACGAGAAACTTCAAAACTGGGAGAAAAACTAAAATGAGGGGAAAAACAGGCGAAGAGAAGAAGTGACACAAGCATTGTAGGCATTTATGGTCCGCGTGTGGGAACAGGAACCTTCTAGAAGTAGAACCACAGGCAGAACTTCACATCAACGCTGGACCAATTTCACTCCCAGAGACGGCGAGGTCGGGGTGCAAACAACAGAATTCATCTCCTGTTTCACTGAAATGTCAACGCTATCATTTCGCCACGCGGCTCCAACTTTGAGGGGATTGTTTTTTATTGTGTCCTAATCCTTTAGTTTTCTTTTAATTATCTCTGGAAGACAATGCCTTCCGGAGGGAGAGAGGAGGAGATTGTCTCAGCTCGCGGCTGACATGCTGCTTTTTTGAAATTCCACAGGCTATTATTGTAAACAAGAACAACAATTCTGACGCATATAATGAAAAAGAACACAAATAAGAGAAGCAAAGGTTTGATAAATGTGTTTTTCATTTGTCCGGGAAAACATTCTGATAGTCTTTCATCTTCATGTCCAGGTTTTGAACACAATAGGGATGATTTACATTTACATTTACATTTAGGTCATTTAGCAGACGCTTTTGTCCAAAGCGACTTACAATAAGTACATTTGTCAAAAGAAGGAAACAAAGAAACCACGACGTATCATTGCCGATGCAGTAAGAGCTAAAAATAGAACAAGTGCTAGGTCCTCATCTGAGTAAAGTAGTACTTCAAGAGTAACAGTGCTACGATCCAAGTTTTTTTTTTTTTTTTTTTTTTTTTTTTTTTTTTTGCGGGGGGGGGGTCGAGGGAGGGTGTTAGTGGGTCATGCTATGTAGAGTCGAGGTGAAGTCTGAACAGGTGAGTCTTGAGCCTTTTTCGGAAGATGGCAAATGACTCTGCTGTCCTGACATTGGTCGGGAGTTCGTTCCACCACTGAGGCGCCAGAACAGAGAAGAGTCTGGACTTTGCTGAGCGACATTTGTTTGATTTCAGCGATGGTGGTACCAGCCGGCCAGCTGAAGTAGAGGAGCGGAGTGCTCGCTTCGGGGCATGAGGTTTGACCAGTGTTTGAAGGTAGGCAGGTGCCGTTCCATTGATGGCCCTGAAGGCCAGTGTCATCGTCTTGAATTGGATGCGTGCTGCAACAGGGAGCCAGTGGAGGTCACGGAGGAGGGGGGTCACGTGAGAGAATTTGGGTAGATTGAAGATAAGGCGTGCTGCAGCGTTCTGGATACGCTGCAATGGTTTAATCGCATAGGCCGGGAGTCCGGCCAGGAGAGAGTTGCAGTAGTCAAGGCGGGAGATGACCAGTGCTTGGACCAAGAGCTGCGTTGCATCCTTTGTGAGGAAGGTCCGAATCCTGCGGATATTGTAGAGGGCAAATCTGCAGGATCGGGCCACAGCAGTGATGTTGGGGGTGCAGGATAGTTGGTCATCGAGGATTACACCCAGGTTCCTCGCAGTTGAGGAAGGAAATACTGTGATGCCCTCAACAGTGACCGACAGGTCCATGTGAGGGCAGTCTTTCCCTGGGATGAAGAGGAGTTCGGTTTTATTCAGGTTAAGCTTGAGGTGATGTGCAGTTGTCCAGACAGAGATGTCAGCCAGACAGTCCGAGATGCGAGTTGCAATGTGAGCGTCAGAGGACGGGGGAAAAGAGAGGAACAGCTGGGTGTCATCAGCGTAGCAATGGTAGGAGAATCCATGCGATGTGATAACAGAACCTAGTGATCTGGTGTATAGTGAGAACAGAAGCGGTCCTAATACTGAGCCTTGAGGGACACCCGTGTCCAGAGAGCAGGGTTTGGACATAGAGCCATTCCATGTGACCTGAAAGGTGCGGTTTGTCAGGTATGATGTAAACCAGGTGAGAGCAGAGTCGGTTATGCCAAGTTCAGCCAGAGTGGAGAGGAGAATTTGGTGGTTGACTGTGTCGAATGCAGCAGATAGGTCAAGGAGAATGAGAACGGAGGAGTTGGATGATGTTTTGGCGTCTCGCAGGGACTCGGTCACAGTGAGGAGGGCCGTCTCAGTGGAGTGGGCAGTCCTGAATCCTGATTGGTTAGGGTCTAGGAGGTTCTTCCGCAAGAGATAGGATGACAGTTGGTTGTAGGCAGCACGTTCCAAGGTTTTAGAGAGGAATGAAAGAAGAGATACAGGTCTGTAGCTTTGGATGTCAGTAGCGTCAAGGGTGGGTTTTTTCAGGAGAGGCTTCACGATAGCGGTCTTAAAATCCGCTGGAATGACACCTGAGGTGAGGGAGGAGTTGATCAGGGTGGTGAGGAATGGCAAGATGTCGTGTGAGATGTCCTGGAGAAGAGAGGAGGGAATCGGGTCAAGGGAGCAGGTGGTGGCACGGTTAGATGTAACAAGTGCGTGAACGTCTTCAGAGGTGAGGGGGCTAAAGCTGGTAAGACCATCCGAGTTGAGAGTTGGGGGAGATGTCTTCTGGGAGGGAATAGGCGTGAATGATGAGCTGATGTCATTTACTTTCTTGGTAAAGTAAGTTGCAAAGTCATCGGCAGTAAGGAAGGAAGGGGGCGGAGGGGTAGGAGGGGTGAGGAGGGAGGAGAACATGGAGAAGAGTTTCCTGGGGTTGGAGGCAGAAGAGTTGATCTTTGCCAGGTAGAAGGCAGATTTAGCTGCCGAAACAGTTGAGGTGAAGTCAGAGAGGAGGAGGTGGTAGTGAGCAAGGTCCTCGTGCTGTCCCGATTTCTTCCATTTTCTCTCTGACGCTCGCAACAATGATCTGTTGGTTCGCAGAGGTTCAGACAGCCAGGGAGGGGGGGGAGATGATCGCGCCGGTCGTGCGATTGGGGGACAGAGAGTGTCCAAAGAAGAGGCGAGTGAGGACATCAGGATAGAGGAGGCTTCCTCAGTAGGCATTAAGGAGAACTGTTCCGAGGATGGGAGCGAGGAGATAACAGTTGAGGAGAGAGCGGAGGGAGTGAGGGATTTCAGGTTGCGGCGGCTGGTGACCATTCGAGGCGTAGAGGGGAGGGATGTGGTGGGCTTCATGGGGAGGGAGAAAGTCACAAAGTGGTGGTCGGACACGGTGAGCGGGGTAACAGAGATTGCCGAGATGCCACAGGATCTTGTGAAGACAAGGTCAAGTTGGTTCCCGGCCCGGTGAGTTGGTGGAGAGGGGGAGAGCGTAAGGTCAAATGCGGAAAAGAAGTCGATGAATTCAGATGAGTGTAGCTTTCCCGAGTGGATGTTGAAGTCACCGAGGACGACGAGCGGTGTGCCATCATCAGGGGAGCAGCTCAGGAGGGCATCCATCTCATCCAAAAAGTCACCAAGAGGACCGGGTGGGCGATAGATCACTATGATGTTGAGTTTGAAAGGAATGGTGACAGCGACGGCGTGAAATTCAAGCGTAGATTGGGGTAGGTGGTCGAGAGGAAGGACCTGGTAGGACCATGTGGGTGAGATGAGGAGCCCAGTTCCTCCTCCTCGCCCTGTTCGTCTTGGGGAGTGTGAAAATGAGTAGGCAGTTGAAAGGGCAGCTGGAGTGGCAGTGTTTTCTGGGGTGATCCAGGTCTCTGTGAGGGCCAGGAAGTGGAGAGACTGCAGGGAGGCATAGGCTGAGATGGTGTCCGCCTTCTTGACTGCAGACTGGCAGTTCCACAGCCCCCCTAGTACTTCAAGTTCCTTACCGGTTGAGATTGGTGGGTAGCAGAGATTGGATGGGTTACAGCCTCGAATGAAGGGACTTCGGTAAAATCTTCTCCAGTGCGATGTCCTGACTGGGATAAGACACATGGCTGCGAGGGGGGGTTGAGATGTTATACCTACCTCAATGGGCTTCCTCGATGGACTCCCACAGATAGACTCCCTGTGTCTTTGTTCAGCTGTCTTCGTTCTGATGGCCCGACGCTGCAGCTGACGCTGTAGTGACACCTTTTAAGTGCTGATTGAATCTCGTCATCGCTAACCTTCAGGGCAAATTGCTCTGTTGGTCTGACGTTTTATTGCACAAGTTTCTAAACGATTTGCCCTCTTCCTACACACTTTTTCTTTATTTCATACAACTTTATGTGCTGCTTTAGTCTTGTGACATCTCATTTTCATGGGAAAGTAATTTCTTATATCTCATATAGTCCATGTCAAAAAAGAGGAGGAGGAGGAGGAGGAGAGGGTTATTTCTGCTGTCATGCTGGTCGGTTATGTTGCTCTGTCTCTGGTTTTGGAGAATGATGAGAAAAACGATGGTGTTGATACTTTTTTACACTCATTGGTTCTGATTTAAAGCATTTTGTCAACTGGAGAGATTTAACAAGCTCCCGCAGGATTTGCAGAGTCGACTCACATGCAAAACAGTTGCTCATTAAACTTCTTTAGACCTCTTTTACTTTACTGTTAATCAGTAAAAACATCTCACACAGCTTCCACTGGACGGATGAAGTTGGATACAGAATAAAGTGGAGCTGAAAAAATGAGTTGATCAACAGATACATACATCACAACGTGTGACCACGCCTCGTTAAGGTCCTTAGGGTGATGATGGTTAGTGTTGGTTCATCTTATATTGTCATCTTATAGGTGTTTATTGATCGGGCCGTTGGGGTAAATGCTAGCGGTAGCTTGCACTTGTTGTCTGAATAATACGTCGTCGTAGATATCAGCATGAAACTCTGAGAATTATTTAATTGTATGAAACATTTTGCTGAAATGTTTTGTTTAAATATGCAAATGAGACATTTAGGAGAAATCAAGAGATGCAAATAGACGAAGTCTGGTAAAATAAATAGCTCAATGTGATGTTTTTGTCTATATGTCTAGAATGTGGAAAATGATCATCTTCCAGTGTCTCAAAGCTCTAGGAAATACAGATGAATGAATAACTAAAATAACTGTTATTTGAAGTCCTGGCATTTTGAAGTCTTAATCTTTGTCCACATGAAAATCCTCTCCCTTTCGAGGTGACCTTGTTTCGTCTGGGAACTCCCCAGTTAACACACAGAAGAGCGCTGCCTGGCACAGTCGGTTCCTCTCAGAGACTGAAGATGAAACGGAAAGCTCTCCAGACGCCCCCTCGGAGCCCTGTGAGGTCTCTCTTAAGAGATAACAAACCAACCCACCAACCGCTGAGGCAAGCTGAGTTTGACTGGTCTGTGCCCGCGGTGGAAAACCCACTAAACTGTATCTTTAATCTGCCTGAAATGCTTCAGTGTGTGAGTGTGGATATGTGGTTTCCTCCTTTTAATTGGCTTGTTGTTGTCCAGTAGGGAATTATGATATATGGTATATGATATAGGGCTTCATATTTTCTGTCACCGACAAAAAGGAATATTCATTCTTTTTCTTCTTCTGACACCAACATCTCGTTTATTTACCTGCTCGCTAATAACAGACAGACAGACAGACAGACAGACAGACAGACAGACAGACAGACAGACAGACAGACAGATAGACAGACAGACAGACAGACAGACAGACAGACAGAGAGAATTCACAGCAAGAAAATGTCTGACCTACATTACAGCGCTTCCAGCCTCTGGAGGAGTCCGACTTGTGAAACGTTCTCTATTTTAGAAGCCCTGTGAAAAAAGCATCACGGAGGGTCTTTTGAAAGGCTGGAAAAACAAATGTTGGGCCAAAGGTGAGCGAGCTCATTTTAATCTGCGTGAGTAAAAAAAAAAAGCAATTGAATAACTGCAGCAACCCTCTTGTCTCTCAGTATTAAAGAAGGAAAGTACACAAGTAAGTCTCGCCTGGCGAACCCGAGGATGATACTTGGGGAAAACTTCTAATTATATACAGTATATATATATATATATATACACACCAGAAATCAGTAGATACAAAAATTCCACGACTCACAAAAAAGAGTGAGCCTCAGACCGGACACATAACAGCTATATCATACCGATTAGTTTGAGGACAAAAGGTGTCGGCTACTTAATATAATAATAAAATATTCGATGGAGGTGAAGGTTCTTATGTGGGAAGAATACATATTTACACCTTTGGTTTGTGAGTGCCTGCTTTTTGTTTCTATCGATCGTTGCTGCTACCTTCCACAATATCAGCATTCACACCAAGGACATTTAAAGGGCCTATTTTGTGGATTGTTGGTTATTATCCCATTCATACAAAGCATAAATGATGGTAAATGATTTAATATATATATATGTCGGAGAGATGAGCAGTGGTGCGCCTCATTACTCCGTCAACACTAGAGTTCAGGGCTGAGACTCTCAGGAACATACTGGACATTCATTTACCTGCAATCGGTCAGTCAATATCTGTTTTCATTTCATGGTCATATGAATGCACAAAACTCCCCGTTGAGCCAGTAAGAAGGTCAATGAAGTTAACCTTCAAAGTGTTCACTGTTCCTAACAGGTTATACAAAAGATCTCCATGGTGCCTCACACCTTGGAAATGTAATGTGTTTGTCCGATGGGCCGCTATGAGATTCAGGTCTTGAGTCGTGTCTTTCCATGAGCTTCTGGACACCAGAGCATCCGGAGTGTCAAGCAAAGAGGGACAACATCCACCGATGGAGTTGAACATCTAGAGTTAGACATCTGCTGACCCCAAATCATTTGAGTTCGAATGTCATGGTTTTGAAGAGCAAGCTAACAGGTCAAGGTCTACTGAGGGGAAGCTGCTCAGACTCGAGGATGAATTCTGTAGAAGATCTTCATTGATGAAGATTTTACAAACAACAGTGAGACAGAAGCAAATGGTCAAACAGGGACAGCTCCCCCCAAAATGCCCTCTTCCCTCTAGTGCTATTCATCAGTCGAGATTGTTTGTGTGGCTGAGTTGATTAGCTCTGAAGACGTCGGCCTTCTCTCCAAGATAATGAGCCTGGATGACACTTGGCTTGTGGTGCTAAAAAAAACCAAACTAAAATACATCTGAAAAGCATTTTCTTTTCCCAATTTGTCCACTGATGATACTAACATGACTTCTATCACATACTGATTTACACAAATAATACAAATGAGCAAATGGCTTCAACTCAAAAGTCTCTGATTAAACATCAAAAAGACAAACTCATAATATTTGCAGGAAGGAGGTGTGTTTAGGGATTACGACTGAGTGTCAGTAGATGGAAAACACATTTCTCAAGTCTCTCACGCTTGTTTGTTAACCCTGTTTAGTTGATGAGAAATTAAATTGGGAAAATGAATGTTATTTGTAACAAAACTGTGAAATCACCGGGGATCATCAGCAAGTTACGAAGCTTTATTAATGCCTCTTGTTTATTAACCTCACATTAGCCCACGATGTATCCCTATTCGATGTCTGGTAACATTGTTAACATTTAATCTTCCAATTTGTTTAGTTTCACTTTTCTGCTTCTTATCATTTATCTTTGTTATGGTTTGTTTTTTCTCCTTAAAGTGGCAGTAAGATTTGAGATGCTTCTAGCGGCCCCTCTGGCGGTAGATGGAACTGCAGGCGAGCCTCTGGGACTCATCTCCCTCACCCAACACTGTCTCTCATCTGCGTGATGCCTTCAAATGCTCCACACTGAAAGGAGGTCCGTGGTTCCCCTCGTTGGCGTCACTTTGCTTCTTGATGACTTTCCTTCTTCACTTCCTTTAGTTTGTTGTTTCTTTTTCTTGGACTGGAAGTTGAATGGTCTTCTTTCTCTGTTGATCCTCCATTGTGAGTCAGCAGTAATGAAATGTATCAAACACTTTAGACTAGAGGGAGCCTGACTCAGCAGTTGGAAGTTACTGATTTACAAGTAAACGCAGCATACTTCCGTGAGTAGCTCACCTGCAGACCAACCGCTGCTGACTGACGGAAAAAGTTCAAACTCATTCTGAATTTTGCACAGGAATGTGGCCACAGACACGGAGATCCTATTTCTGGACAAAGCAGCAAATACAAGCACTTTCATTAGTGGGTCACATGATCAACCACCACTGTTTTAACTCACTCTTTGATAGAAAGTAAATTAAAAGACAATTAAATAGGTGAAAATGTTACAGACTGCCATTTTAAGTGAGGTTTAATCCCAGTTGCTCAATGTGGAGCTGATTTTGGTTTAAGGATTTAGAAACTAGTCCAGAGCCCTCATCAGCACCAGCTTCTGTTTTCCAGCATCAGAAGCCACATCATCTCTGAGAGGGAGAACTCGTGGTGCATGATGATGACAATGAATGTGGGGGCGGCATTCATCAGAATTAACTGCAGCAGCAACTGCAATGACTTTCTCCTCATTTTGAAGACATTCGTATAAAGTAACGATATGAGAATTTGAATACAAAGAACAAGCTTGTATTTTTAAAGGACCAATGTGAGGGATTTATCAGCATCCAGCGAAGTGGTTGCAGATCACCCCTCCCTTTCCAAGCGAGTAGAGAACCGACAGCGGTCATTAGGTAACAAACATAAAAAGCTCCCGTAGAAACGTGAACTCTGTCTGCTCCCTACTTATAAGTGGTCATTCTCAGCAAACGAAAAGAGAACGATTCTTACTTTAGGTGGTTATGCATGAATGAAAATGAAGTTATGAATATTAGATTTGTGCCAATAAATCACACTGGCCCTTTAAAAGGCTGCAGCCATGCTAGCAGCTTTAGGAAGGTTTGCTTAGGCCCAACAGTATGAACTAATCACTGACGTCAGCATGCTAACATATGACAATGACAATGCTCACATATTGATGTTTTGCAGGCATGATATTTACATTTTAATTTTGAATGTTAGCATGCCAACATTTGCTAATCAGTTAAATTATTACAGTTCATACTAAAGGTGACATGAATGTCTGCACTAGCCTGGACCACAAAAAATGAAGCTAATTAGCTTACTTCAGCATCGTCGCTTTAATCATCTGCGCTGTGACAAACCCGGATGACGAAATGACAAGGTGTCAAAAATGAACATTCGTGTTTCACACCTGACAACCACATCTCCGTTGCACATGAGGCTGATCTGCAATCGATGTGCCTGCATCCTCGGCTCAGCCTGCTGCGAGTGATAATCACAGCCGCAGATACGGATGACAGCGTCCGTCCCGTTCTGGCTCGCTGTATCTAAAGCTTTTGTTTGGTGTTGACCCGCGCTTTATTACACAGCCAGGGATGACAGATAAAGCTTGAAACACTGGCTGGTATTTTGGCTAATCTATGTTCCTCAAGGCGGGGCAAGATCATCATCGGCAGAGAAAGGTCAGCGAGGCGGCAGCAGCCGAGTCCGTCCTGTTGCAAATTCTGTTTTGTGGTTTTGTGCACAGGTCGGTGGAGCGTTGCAAAGGTAGCAGGTGTGATCAGATCAGCATGGCGAGGCTGATCTGTCTGTCGGCCTTTTGACCCACCACACTGACATGGAGACAACTCCCACACCAATTACTCGGACATTTTATGTAGACATTCATGGTCCTGACCGCCTTTGGTTTAAGGATTCACCGGTGGAAACATGATCTGTATTGAAAGTGGGTCATATATGTAGTCAAATGTGAAATACATTTCAAATTTGGTGCCTTCTTGATGGAGAAAAGGCAGACAACGACTTTTTGGTGCATGTGAATGGAAGACAACAACTCCCACAATGCACAGCTTCGCAGGCCACTCCCACTGATCTGCCCCACCACTGGTCTGTAACAGGTCGGTAGTCTCAGTGGGTGCTGCCCCCTACAGGCTGGTTGAAGACATTTAACTAGCGGGCGTTACCATGGTAACCATCTGACAACGACACCCAGATGACGCCTGACCCTCCACAAACTTTCTCTTCCCACTTTGAACTGAAGAACCATAACGCCGGTATGTTTTTAACGTACCGCATTTTAAAGAGCTGAAGTCTCTGCTGACACATCGACTTTCACGCTGAGCAGATGACTTTCTGATTTATGTACCCTCCGACTCGCCGTGGGGGTTTTTCTGATCTGATTCTGGGATGCTCGCTGAACAATAAGGCCGCCTCTCGTTTTAGAATGTGCAGGGGATTTCAGGTTCACGGAGGAGTTGCTTGACGTTGACTTGTTTCCCCCTGGGGGCCAATAAAAGAAATCGGGAGTGTGGAATCTCATCCCTGTGGTGCCCTGCAGTCTACGGGAATCACACAGGGCTCAGAGCTGACGAGACACTTGAGTGACTCAAACAAGCCAAGAGTTAGACAAGTGAAGAGACAAGAGAACATGAGATTAATAAAAGTATCATTACGTGGATCTGGAATTTGGGTTAATGCTCTGATAACTAAATATGTTGTTTGCTCTCTCTCGCTCTCTTTTAACGCTTGTTAAATTCAGGCAAAGAACAAGCTTTAGTCTCTGGAAGTGACAGCAGCATAATGAGCAACCAAAAAGTTTGCTAGATGAAAATGGTTCCCGTACTGCTTGAATTACAGCTGCTCACATGCTGGGTGAAGAACCTACTCGGTATTCTCTAAGTGTTTACCGAGGGTCCCATTGGCCGATCCCAGCGGACTTCAGCAAAGCAGGAAGCTGCTGAGGGAGTCAGACTCTCTTTAGTGCTCGGTACTCATGAGACTCCTAATAGTCAGAGAGATAAGCACATGCTGTTGCTTTGGGAGAGTAAATGCAATCCCATGATGAAGATATGGGTGTGACTGTGCAACTGGATATGATGTATTTTTAAAACGGTCCCCTCACTGAGGATCACTGATTGAAAATCTTCCCCTTAACCTTTATAATAAATAAATAAATAAAAACAAATCTTAGAAATGAAAACAACTCCCACAGGGAGTACGGTGCTGCTTTGAATGATTAATTAGTCATGACCCAAGTAAACTGTGGCCTTGTGAATTTGTGTGGGGAAGAAAAAAGAAAAGAACGTGTGTTTTGTATTTTATTTATGCGCAATCTCATTTAATAGAGCTGTTGGAGGTACATGCCCATTAAAATGGGAAAATTTAAGAGGGCTGTAACTCTAAATGAACAGATGAGGGAAGTTGAGAAGACAAAGATGCACAAAGAAAAGGATGTATACTCTCAGATCTCTCACATTATATCTAATTCATTTTATATTGTCTTTTTAAAGCACTTTGGATCGCCTTGTTGACGAGCGATGCTACACGAATACACTTTGCCTTTCATGAGGTGCCCAGTTTGCAGCCTTACACGTATAGATAATCATTGTAGCTGCATGGGAGTCCTCCTCTGCACCTTCATCTCAGGACCTTCTGATGGAAGCTCACGTGACATTAACACATTATGTGTCTCACCTGCTTCTAAATAATCTGTGTTAGAATGTCAACCCGAGCCTGCGACCCGAACCACTAATGAGGGGTAATTAAATATTCTAGAGATGTGTCGTTAGGCTATCATTAGGCCTGAAGAGAAAAGGTCAGCGCCGACGGGTGTGTTGCAACCTTCTACTACCACTTCCTGTCCCGGGGGGGACTCGGACGAGTATTGATCAAATAGTCCGACATGAACGCTAGTTAAGTGCATGTTGATAAGTCTATTAAGCTTACTGTTAAAACTCCAGGAACTCCTGTTACAGCAGGGCACTACTATGTAAAATATAACCCCTTTATATATATATATGAACTCAGATGTGAGTGTTTTGCTGAGGGAGTGCAAGGAAATCAACCAGTGCAATATATAGCTATAAACCATACAGTACTGTAATAAAATAAGAGCTCAAAGTCCTTCTGTGTGAGTCAGCCAGTCCGTCTGTATTCAGGTATATTTCCCTTTTAATGTTATGTATGATTTAGAAGCGTTTGCACATCTATTAAATGGAAAGCTTCTATTGGCTGTTATAGTTCGTTTATATACATGTACGTCAGTCTCCCCCTGTGTTAATTAATACACACTACATGCCCATGAGGTTTATGAAAGAAGGAGACATTCATGGGAAGTTGTGTGGGCAAAACATAGAGTATTGTGTAAAAACCACAGACACACACACACACACACACACACACACACACACACGCACACAAAGCAAACTAGCAGGCCTGCAAGGATAGCAGAAAATTGCTGAACAGATTTCCTCCACATGGCACTGGGTGCATTATGATTTGATGAGCTTTGCATGCTGGGATTTGTTTACAAATCTCGGCCATGCAGGTGCGGTTAATTACAGAAGCCATCATCCTAGCTGCGTGTGAAAACAATGGGCCAAGTGTGTAAAGATAAACCCCGGGTTTGATAGCGCGGGTTTGTTTTCATGGAGAGAGAGGCGGACGGATCTGCTCGTGCCTGACTCTTTCAACACCAGCTCTTTGCACAAGCAGGCGGCAGCATCGACTCAGGGAAACCTGGTGCAACACTGTTATTTTACAATCTGCACTATGGAGAAGATGGTCTGGAGATCAAATTAAAAACACGTCACATATCATCTCTGACAGAAAGTCTGGAGTCACATGTGGCACAACAGATTCTGTTACTTGTTGCAGATAATCTTGGACCCCAGCATGGCCGGATTATCCCTCTATGGGGCCCCGGGCATAAATGAACTGTGGGCTCCCGTTGTCATGTAGCCGGTCTGGCTGTGCGTGCCTCTTAGAGCATCTGAGTGCACGTGAGCGTGCACGACTGGCTCCACACTGTGATGGCACGGTGGTTACAGCTGATAACGCTAAGCGTAGCACCCACCCTCCGGTTCCCCCTGAACACTGTTAGCTCTGTCAGCACTGCTGCCATTGTCTGCACCGTTAGCAGTTAGGACCGTTAGCTGCTAGCTGCCTGCTCAGCCATCGACCACGTTGAGAGCCATGAGGAGGCAGTAGATATGCTCTGAATCTCGTACTGAGCACGTGTAATCCTCTTATGATTTCATGCTTCACCTTATGGAGGCATAATCACACACAAAAGAGAAATTAATTAACAGAAATTAATAAACAATAATAATTTTTTTGTTCCCTGGGGCGTTTTGAACCAAATAAGTATCACCTAGAAATGTTTTATTATGTATTCATGTTCAAATAGTTTTGAGTATATAGTTTTACTACATATCAATGAGGCTTTGATTACATTTTCACAAAGGGTTGATGAAAGCTATTTTCTTGCCACCTTTGTGAGGAGATTATTTGTGCACTACAGTTCTTTATTTTGTTGAATATCATTAATAAAAGAACAGAGGGCCGAGCCTCCGTCTGTCATCCAAATGCCCTTCTGTCACTGGAGGATTGTTTTACAGAACATCAGTTCTACTTTTTAAACTCCTGCTGCCTCACTAATCCCCCCGTCCATATGCTCCGAGTCCCAACTCGGCCAATTATTCAAAGTAGTTCAAGCGGAGGGCTTTTTAATTTATTCTTCACTTTGTTGAAGCATTCCATTGAAACATCAAGTCAACAACTATCTTAGAAAAGGTCACGGTCATGACAGAATACAGCGAGACATCACGAGCACAGAGATCACATTGTGGCGTTCCTTGGAGACGTGGAAGCGGTCGGCGGCGGTCCACGGAGGAATGCTTCGTCGTGTACGTGGCCTGGTTTCAGTACGCAGAAAACATCACGTCTGCAGATTTAATGTCAGTTCTAAATGATGCATGCCGTTGTTCGGTGTGACACATCCACAGCTGCGAGGAAAAACTGCATCCAGATATATTTAGTCTATTTGTGTAGCACACAAGAGCATGTGCATCTGCCTCGGTTCCCTCAACTCTCGATTCTCAGGTGTCCTCAAGGACAACATCCATCTCAGTGGTTCCAAACCTTTTCTTTTCTTGCCTTGAAAAAACAACAGGATTCCACCTTTGTATTGATTTCTTTGCCACAATTTCAGGCATGAACCTTTTCCCCCGAGACAATGCAGCAAGCAGCTTTTGTGCTTTTCTTTGCTGCCAAACTATAATTTACGTCGTTCACTGTTTGACCATGGCTTTTCAACAAATATTTACCTTCAGGCTTTTCTTAGGATTCACTATTAGCTTACATTTTTTGAAAATGCTTTGGATTTTTTTTTCAAGTTTTGCTTTTTACCAAAACAATGTGCACAATTTCACCGCAGAACAAACACAAACACAACAACTGGGGAACCGCCTCATTACTGTTTCTAAAGGTCTCGGTCCTGATCGCCTCTTCTTCCTCCTCCCGACTAAATCCCTCCCCGTCCGTCCACAGTGGCAGAGAGTCTGATGAGTGGAGTCCTCGTTGCTGAGTGTAAAGATCCCACTCGCCCAGAGCGGCAAACGTTAATTGAGGTTGAGCTCATGTCCGACAAGTACGACTGTTTAAGTCCATTTTTTTACAATTTCCAATCAACGCACACAACAAATTACCGGAGAGCAGCGCACATATTGTCTGTCAGAGGCAGAGAGAAACAGAGATAAGTCGCAGCATCACTGAAGAGATATGCTGAGTGTATCTTGGAGCACATCCCGCTGGGTGATTGTTGTTTTCAAACAGCAGTAATGATGAATATGTTTCACGGGGGTCAAGGTAAGGTCTAGTACTTGCGGCAGCCTTCACTACTTTGTGAGTTAGTCGTTCACACCAACGTCCAACGTCAGACGTCCATTTGGACCAGCACCAGCACGGGCGGCGCCTCCGACACTTTGGCCTTGCGATGCAGCAGCTGAGTCAGCCTCCTGAAGGACGGCGTGGCGTGGAGGAGAAGTTCCTTCAGACCCGCCCGGAACTCCCGGCGAATCAGGCAGTACAGCACGGGGTTGAGGCAGCTGTTGGTGTGCGCCAAGCACACGGTCAGCGGGAAGGCGTAGGCCTGCGCGTTGTAGAAGGCCTTGCTGAAGGGCACGAGGTCAAACTTGATGAACACCCCCCACAGCGTCAGCGCCTGGTTGGGCAGCCAGCACAGGAAGAAGGACAGCACCACGATCACGATGGATTTGGTGACTTTGGAGCGACGGCGTTGCCGGCCCTGCTCCACCTCCGGGCCGCCGGCGCCCGCGATGCGTCGGCTGAGGATGAAGCGCACGAGCAGCAGGTAGCAGACGGTGATGATGACCAGAGGGATGAGGAAGCCCAGCAGGACCTTCTGCAGCTGGTAGAGACCCAGAAGGAGCTGTGGATCCCAGCTGCCCGAGTCTGGGAAGCGCACCAGGCAGAGCTCCTGGTCCGACACCTGGACGCTGGTGGAGTAGATGGCGTGGGGCAACGTGGCCAGCAGGGAGACGGCCCATATGCCCAGGCTCGTCCACTTGGCCCGGGTGGCCGCCGCCCGCCGGCTGTGCATCTTCAGTGCCGAGGAGATGGAGTAGTACCTCGCCACGCTCATCGCCGTGAGGAAGTACACGCTGGCGTACATGTTCATGGTGGTGACGGAGCTGATGATCTTGCACATGACGCGGCCGAACGGCCAGCGGAAGTCGAGGGCCGTGTCCACCGCCCAGAAGGGCAAGGTCAGCACGAACTGGAGGTCGGTGACGGCCAGCCCCATCACAAAGCAGTTGATGGACGACTGCTTCTGCCTGTAACGCGAGTGCAGCAGGTACAGAGCCAAGGAGTTCCCCACCAGCCCGAGAGCACAGACTATGGAGTAGACGCAGGCGATCATCACGCGCACCACCAGGCTGGCGCCGTCGCCCTGGAGCTCCACGCCGGACTCCCTGGTGAGCAGCTGCAGCCAGCAGTGCAGCGACAGGTTGCTGGAGGAGCTGCAGTTCCCAGCGCCGTCCTCCGGTAGGATCAGCTGCTCGCACGGCTCCGGAGCCAGGCTTGGACCTCCGGTCTGGTTCAGCTGCATGGCCAAGCTGTCTCGCTCACACATCACGACGAACCGTCAAAGTTGGAGGGACGGGAAAGTTGGTGCCGGTGGCATTCTGAGCATTCCTGCAGGATTTGTGTGAGTTTGTGTCCCAGTGGCTCCAGATGCCACGATTCTCCTCCTCCCTCTCACTCTCACTCTCACTCTCTCCAGGACTACTCTCAGCTCTGCGCGCCACGTCCGTTTATAGGTTCCACGTGAACGCGCACAGCTCAGTCGCGCGGTCGACGCTCATCATTCTCGCCAGGCAGATTATTGGACCAGAGCGAATTCCCACATCAAAGTGTCTCGGCGCGTCCGTCAGGAAGAGGACGTGAACGGATTTTGACGCGATACCGACACCTTCCACGTGATCGCGGAGCTTTGAGGACGCGGAGACGGCGGTGCGCGTAAAATATGTACAGATGTGGAGAGGACGCATGCACGCGCCACAAACACACACACACACACACACACACACACACACACACACACACACACACACACACACACACACACACACACGCATGTTTGATGTGCTCCCTCTTCTCCTCTGATGAGGAGGTGCAGGAGAAGGTTGGAAGATTTAAAAGATGTAGAAGGTGACGCAAGTGAACCTTCTGCTGATGAGCAGGCTGCGGCGTGTCTTTATGTTTTATACATATTTATGTTTTATACATATTTCTCGTATAATGTGTGAATAACGATCCCACTGGCTGCTGCAACCTTTTAAAGGAAACAACGGAAACATGTCAGCAGCTTCACCAGGAAAATAACCAAAACAATAAAGATTTTGTTCCCATTTTTTTATTTTTCATTTGTTTTAGCTTTGAGATGTTTTGGCTGAAATGCCTTTATTTATGACTGACTGACTAGAAATACTAAGTAAGTGAGATGAAAACTTATTGAGAAATACAATCTTAAGGGAGTTAATTAAACATAAAATGTAACATGGACTAATTATTATATTTTATGTCTCCTAAAATGAGCTTTAGACACCCCAAGATATCCCTCTTATTTTCATGCACTGGTAAATTTTGAGTATTTGGACTATTTAGCTTTGAAACCATGACCTTCTTCAGAGAAAATAGAAAATATTCCAAATAACACATTTATGTGTTGACTTGACTTTTTGTATTGCATATTTGCCTTATTAATAGTCAATATTCTCTGTAAAAACCTTTGACTCGAACATGTCAACAAAATGAAACAAGAATTTTGTAGCTGGCTTTGTCCAATATTCACATTTCTGATCTGGAAATGTATGCAAAGTATTATATTTAATAAAATAAATTCATATAAACGTGGCGATGACACCTCATTCAAATGATGAATTAGTGGCCTTAAAGGAATCTTTAAGAAACCGGATGGAAACAGGATGCGTGTAAAAAAAGGGGATTTATTTACAAAAAGAAAAAACAGGGAAACTTAAACAAAGAGCACAAAATGAAATCACCATCCAACTTAATGAACCAGCGGCAAATTAACCTCAAAACAAGCTGCAGCTTCCCCTCGCACCCCCACTCTGTGAAGCCATTTATACAGGTCCACCTAAATAGACCCTACCACCTGCCCAGGTAAGTAGGAGCATTTCACATTTCATTTGGGAAGCACATGTTGCACAAAGATATATTACTGCTGACATTACTGTATAAATGTATATATTTATAGACGCACCGAACAAGATGAACCCAAATATAACAAAACTATCTGACCTCTTCCCATTCACATTGGACATTCCCTCCCTGCTGAGATGATTTAATTAGGCAAACCTGCAGGCACTCTCCTTGATGTCTGGTGAGCAGCTGGTCCAATCCCCCAATCACAGGTAGAACCAAAATACAACAACTATAAACCCAGAAATACATACAGGCCTGTTTAATTTATCCAAATCAATGTATCTTAAACACAATGGTTAATACACTGACTTTTTCAAAGTGTTATTCTTTTATAGTTTCTGTCCAAACTGTAATAACGGGCTTCCTTTAGGTCACACTTGTCTTATTTTCAGAATAAAAGTAATGGAGTTGTGCACTGACTGTAACACATATCCCCCTATCATCCTAACAAATGTTACCTGCTACCTTGAATTGCTTCCCTTGTCTGTAAGTAATCCCTCTCTGTAAGTTTTTTGAGCAAATTAAAAAGACATGACTGGATGAAAAAACATAATCTGCACTGTTTTAATCCGTCGTGACCCAGTTCTTGACATTTTAACAACCCTTAAAACCCTCAAAAGCACACGCGCTGACAGGATGCCTGGTTTAACGTTCTCGGCGTTCAAATAAAGGAGAATAAGTGGCCACCGACTGCTTACCAAGCACCTGACATTTCACAGGTTGCATATCAAACAACATTTCATCGACTCCGAGTTATTATGCAGCCGTGAAGGACGCCTCACATCAACGCGCTGATCAGAAATGTGGATAAAGCATTTAGTAACAGCGAGTTGTAGCCTACTTAGCATATCAGTAAATACACTCCCTTTGGCTCCGTGTGTAATTAAGTCTGTGCAGCATAAACCCTGTTACCCCAGGTGCAGGCTTCTAGCAGCTTCTGTTGGCTTTACCAAGTTACCTCTGCAGAGTCTGCACGTTGAAATATGAATGGGCTGGTTGGGCTGGTCAGAATGAAGAGTCTGTGCAAGAGAAGATCATTATTGGAGCTTTTGGGATTTTTTTGTGTGTCTCTTGCCTCAAAGATCACAGATTAAAATCAAAAATGAATTGCTGCCTAACACAAAGGCAGCTAAATTGCTGGAGAGAACCATAGATTTCCAATTTGCACAAAGCTCGCTAACGAGAGCAACTTGACAAGGCGGCAACTGAGGAGTGGCAACGCTGGCTTCCAGCCTTAAAGGGTGGCGTCCATATTTTTGGACCTGGATCTTAATTTCTCATGTTTTTTTTCTAAGTGACTAATTGGGACATTTTTTTAACTGAAGGCTACAGACAGCAGCTGCATCTGTATTTAACTCATCCCATCAAAGCCTGATGATTGTGCCAAGTCATCAACATGATACAAGGTTGGTGCCTCAGGCCAAGCAATAAAGGTGGGCTTCAACTTCAACAAAGATCTGGATCCAGAAGGTCTTTGGGGTGTTTCATCTGGGGAAGACCACGATGCCTGGGATGTAGGAAAGGAACAAGGGGCAATAAGTTCCTCTAAATTAAGTTCCTCTGAAATCAGTGGACCGGGAGAAATAATCACAAACATCTCAGGACTCTCTTTTCAGAAACAAAGTGCAATTAAATGATATGTTCTAGCAAAGAGAGCTGTTGAGGCAACAAGTTGTCATTGCCATTGTCACGGCTGACATACGGAGTCATTAAGGCAGCTGACATTCGACAGAAGCCTTCTGGAGTCTGGACAGTCTGGTGTCTAACGAGAAGACGTTGTGAGCAAGCCGTTTCCTGCCTTTCGGGGCCTTTTAGCAAGAAAAATGACCTTTCATGGCCTCAAAAATCCTATTGCCGGATCCACACAATCACCTTGAGCAGGAAAAAGCAATCCAGCACACAAAAGGAACAATTTCAGATCAGCTAATATTTGTCTCTCCGTTTGTACACACTGGCGTGAAGCGTGTGTGTGATCGGCCATTTGTGGAGCTTTTTGAAGGTTTGGGTGCCAAGTGGACCACGGGGCCGCGACCCGGTGCCCGGTTACTGGAACCTTGGAAGTGTTGACTCACCATCACCGCTGCCCACTGCTACATCACACAGTTTTGTTTGTAATGATTAATTTGCCCACAGGGAAAGCTCCGTTCCTCTAGCTGTGTGAACAAATATGAATGTTCATAACAGAAAGCCCACAGAAATTCATGTCTTGGACGTTGCAATAAATTAGCAGCTCCTTACTTAATTGAAGGCAGAGTTCTGCATGGATTTGCATGTCATTAACTCCTCCAAATGCTGGGAACTTCAATAACATATTGTTAGTAGCAGATACACTTCATATACTTTGACATGTTCATGCAAATCAGCCTTTCGGGAACTGACTAGTCTCATTCATTTAATTCACCAACCGATACAAATATGACTTAAACAGCTTTAAATATTGTGTGTACCTCTAATACATAAGGTCTGAACGTTCCAAACATCTCCACAAGGTGATTTAAAATGCCTCATTCACAGCGAGGCGTCCTCCCGGCTGATGTTTTACAGTATCGTCCTGCCGACACGTCTGACTGGTGAGAAGGAGCCGGAGTAATTGAAGTGACTTCAGACATCTTCAGTGTCTGTGCTTTCTGAATTTATTTAGATTTCTCCATCCAAGCCAGCTACCGGAGCTGACGTGTTGTTTTCTGTCAGGCTGCAATCCGTGCCTCGGTAAGAAATAAATAAATAAAGTGCTGTCAGGGGTAATTCCTTTTACCCGCTTCAACAAAATGAGCAACAAATTCTACAGAAATGTTACAACGCTGATGATATTTCTGGCTGTTCAGATTTCATGATTTTTTTTGTTTGCTTCTCTCTTATCGTTGCTTGGAAGCTGCATGTACGGACGCTTTTAATCCCACCATTTAATTTCCAGTTCACCCAATTAATCAATGCCAATCACCAGTGCACCGATACTGAGTACCTACTAAAGGTATTCACAGGATGAATGGCTTCCTGACATGGAGCTCCATGTGTCTGCCTATTTAATCAACTCCTGCAAGTCTGATTTACGGTAAATGTCACTCATATTAAGTCACGCACCTTTCTGATATCAATTACGTGACGCCTGCTATTTCTGCATAATCAGTGAATGTAAATTTAGATTCATTTCCAGACAGTTAATCTACGCCAGGGCCTTGCTGCTGATGTTTTCCTCCACTAGTGTGAGCCGCTGGGCCGAATGTCAGGGAGGTTGAGTCAAGATGGAAATAATTGGTGTTATGGGACGGCAGAAAAATGGTTAAAGATGCAGCGTGAAAGACTTCTAGTTGAAAACGTTAAATAAAGAAGCACCATGACGGGATGACGTAGTGATGTCGTCATCCGGTCCGAAGGAGAGAAGGTGAAGCTCAAGGTCGACATCTCGACAGCCTCCATCTTGAAATGCAATTCCAAAATTTCTTTCAAGTCAATTAGTTAATTCTTTTCATGATCAGGGATTTTATTTATAAAGACCAAAATCTTTTTTTTTGTATGTGAACTGGACATTTTAACATGGCGGTCTATGGAGATTAAGTTGCTTTTTGGAGGCTGCTCCAAGTGGCAGCTTGAGGAACTGCAGTTTGTGGCACATTAGCTGGAGTCTTATTAACCTGACACAGTTATGAAAATCACACATGGCACCGCGTCTAAGAGACAAACATGAAAAGTTTCAGGTTCAGTGATTCCATCCCTTTTTCTTCCTTTGAAGTGGAGAAAAGAACGATGTTGTTCATCAGAAAGTTTGAAGCAGCTCAGGAATCTTTCCACCAAACAAGCAACACATTGAGTGTATCAGGTTGAGCGTCCCACCTTGAAAGAGAAAGGCCATTTCATAGATTAAAAAGAGGAAGACGTGGGCTGTTTCTGCTCGCCGTCACTCCCTGGTGGCTAACGAACTCAGCGGGAGCCAATCTAAAGAGTCCGCCCGGCTCCGGGGGGATTTGGTTAATCAAAGGGAGGTGTTCTGGTGCCGGCTGGAGACGCTGGTGGTCAATCAGTCTGATTAGAGGAAGAGCAAGACGGAGGTAAGCAGGACAAGAAAGAGGAGTCATACGGATAGAAGCCAGACGGCTCACACATCAATAGTTCATCCTCACACAGAGCTGTTGTGTGTTTAGAAGCACCTGAACTGTAGCTCATAATACAGAACTCATGATATTCATTTCACACTGAGACTGAAAGTAATTTTGTAGAATCAACAATCTCCTCCTCTGCAGACAGTTGATATGCAAATAAAAACGAGTCGACCATGAACTTGGTTTTGAAAAATGAATCGATCTTGGAGGAATGAAGCCCTCATCATAATAAACCTCACTGACACGTCAAAGACAAACGAGAATTCAATCTTCTATTAGACCAAGTGAAACTATTAGTAGCTAAACAGCTGTGACTTAGACCTGAGTGCCTGAAGCATACAGTTGCATTCATTTGAAGACATGAAAAAAACATTAAAATGCAGCTCGAGAGAGGAGTTCAAACATTTATGATAATTCATGACGCCCTGAATTGTAATAACGTTGTTGATCCTCTGACCTTCCAGTGTTGTCATCAATATGTGCAAAGATATTACGTGACTACCACAAACTGAAGGAAATCACAGGATGAATGAGCTTCCTTATGTGGAGCTGCACAAACATCTCACGTCTGAGTCAAACCCACAAACCAGTCGGTGAAGTTTAAACATCCCCTTTAAATAATCAGCGACCTTCATGTCAATGCTGACACATTATGAGACAAAGATCTACTCTCTTCATAAATCACAATAATACGTTTCTTTACAATATCTTTATAAAGTCAGTTTAAGGATGGAGTTGTTTTAATGTGGATTATTCTGTTTTTTTATTTCTACGTCGGCTCCTTTAATCACAGAAGTGCATCTCCAGTCCTCCCTTGAAGTCCAGCTGAACCCAGAACACGTCGGACCTTTGAGATGAAATTCTGGCCAAAGTGGCAGCGAAGGATAACAAGCTCCCGCCTCTCTCAAATGAGTAAATAGATCAACATGTCAATTATTGAGTAAGAATCATGACATCATATCTGAGTCATGAGATAAGAGGTCATCTGCTGCACCTTTAGCCCAGTTTCCTGCTGTCTGACAGCAGACCTACTGTATTTATATTAATTTATATTTATATACAGACTGTACCGGCTGTTTGAGAGGTGACTCGTCGAGACACGGGTTCATTTCTTCAGACGCAGTCGGGTCAGGAGAAATAAAAAATAAAGCTCTCAACACATGAAATGAAGATCTTGTTTTCAGCCCGCTGAGCTTGTTTTGACATATTTTATTGAAGGAAGTTTTTATCCCAGAATTAATCCAAACAGTTCAAATCAATGAAAACATGCTTTTTTATATTTTGACTAATTATTATCCATGGAGATCAGAACTGTACACGTCATCACAGCTTGATTTACTTTCAAACACATTAATCCACTCTGGCATTTTATCAAAGCCTGGAGGCAACAGATACACACTTCATCTTCACAGGCAATTTCAGAGTAAGATTCCATAAATCCATATACTGATATAAAGCAGTATCACAAGTAAGGTGGAGGCATACAGACTGAATGTAAAAAAGAAAAGGAAAGGTAAAACAGGGATGATTAAAAGCCCCAGATAACACCCCCTCCCCAGGGGGATTCGGGGATAAATCATCCACTTCTATCACATGTCGTCGGCATGTGGTCGCAGCCTGGCGGAGCGCTGGGGGTCGAGGGTCAACGTGGCTATGTGACCGGTGATGGGGTCGACGTGGAAGTGACCCGTCCTTTCCTCCCGACTGCTGTTCAGAGCCTCGGACCGGTCCGGGTTCACCGCCAGCTTTCCCATGGTGGCGGTGATATCTTCCAATCCCCGGTCCCCCGGGGGATGCCGGTGCAGAGGCTCCGATTCCTCCTCGGCGGAGAAGGGGGATTCAATGACATGCAGCACGCGGGAGGCCTGCAGGTTCTGCAGCGAGCGTGACTGGACTGTGTGAGGAAGAGAAAAACAAGTTCAAGCCTTCTGAGAGCATGCAGCTGCGTTTTATTATTGTCGTGGTAAGCCTCTGTCTTTGTTTGGTTTCATCAAACCTGAAGACATTCAGGTCTCAAAACTGGAAACGTGGCGTTCAGCACGCAGGGAAAGTGCAGCTTCGGCCACTTGTTCAGGTAACAAATTACACCTCGGTGCTCTGCAGATCCCAACATTAACTCATAAATAAAAATTGAAATGAGGGGTAAATGTAACAATATAGCAATAATAAGTAGTAATTCTTTAAGTTTTCTGCGCCTCTAATATAGTTTTTTTCAGACAGGTGGTGAAGGCTGTGAGGCTCCACAGGCGAGAACCCTCCCAACAGTTAGAACGGAGAAGGTCATGGATTAGTTCCCAGGCGGGCGGGCGGAGGGGAAGCTGTGGAAGGCTGATGGTTACTCACTCCTGACTGGACTGAAGTCTCCTTGGCTGACCTTGGCGTCAGAGAAAGGCTTGAGGTTGGGGAACAGGATCAGTGAGAAGGACAGCAGAAGCACCTGGGAAGAAAAGCAAGTGATGGAGAAAAATCAAGGACGACACTGAAGGAAGGTACTTGAGAATCTGTGTGTTCTAAGCGGTTCGGATGCTCCCTCAGTTATATGCTCTTTACGTGACTCAGAAATAAAATGTTCCTGTGACTGGGACCTGAGACTCATTCATATTTATGGATTAAACGTAAAAAAAAAAGAAGAAAAATTAAATTCCTTTATATATGTTGCCTCAGGTACTCTGTTCCATTGGACTGATCAAAGGCCGTGCATGGCTTCGGTTCAGACAGCGAGGAAGAGGGGACTCTGCCTTTTTATGTCCTTTGTGCCGTCTTGTCCATTGTGTCCATACCTAGATTGGCTTTCCTTAATCCAGCCGTAACACTCGCTATTTGGCTTGCTTTTCATATAACGATGAGTCACATTGTTTCTGGGTGTCTAATCATCTGCCTGGCACACACACACGCACACACACACACACACACACACACACACACACACACACACACACACACACACACACACACACACACACACACACACACACACACACACACACGTACCAGTACGCATGTCCCAGCCTGGGCCGGCTTGTTGGATGTATTCATGACCACAGCCTGCAGCCGGCGCAACTGTTCCATTAATGACCTGTGGAGAGGTCAGGGACGAGGAAGTAAAGAGGAACAATGGATCGACAGAAATAAGTGGATTAGCATGAGTTTGGGGGAAGAAGAGGGTGAGGAATAGGATGCCGATTGCATTTAAAGTGGAATAAATGTCATAACAGTCATTGACAGGAAAAAGGGAGATATTTTGAAAATGTCTCACATGTTGCATTTCTGCAGCTGGGACACCTTCCTCTGCAGCTCCTGGTTGTGTGCGTTACAGGCAGCCATTCTAGAGGAGATGATATGACACGTTGGAATCCCTCACAAAATATCAGATTATCTCACTTATTATCTCATACAAACAACGGTTTTCCAATAAGCAAATACACAGTCTATTTTAAAGCCAAAGGAAGGGAGTTTTAAACTTGATTCGTGATTTCTATGAAGACATGGATGATTTCACACGTTTTATTCCCATATTTAGAAATGACATTGCATTATTGCACATTTACTCGTATGTTCTTTCTCACAAATCCCATACTGATGATTAAGTCAGAATTTGAAGCACGTTTTGGATTTTCTGCCCTTCTACAAAGTGAAACTTCCAATTCCCAAAAAATGAATTGACTTGATGAAAGTCTGCCTGGAGGACGTTTGCAGGGCTCTAGAAGACATTCTGAATGTGTTGTGTAAACACGTACAGCAAGCATCCCTTTCTTGTTCCTCTTGGATGAAAGTTATTCTTACCTGCTCTCCAAACCATCAATATACTCCTTCTTCTTCTTCCTGCTCTCCTGAGCCGACTGCTTATTACGAATCTTTCTGCGTATTTTCTTCAAAATCCTTTCCTCGTGCTGGATTGAGAGAGGAGGGAACATCAAGCCCCCTGACAAATACAACAGCGATGATTGTTTTTCCACCGCCGAGGAAGCGGTTTACCTTTGTGAGCGGGAGCTGGCTCGGGAGAGTCACCCCCTCCTTCGCCAGGAGCTTCTTCTCGTCTTCATTGAGAATCAACTCCTGAATGGACTGTTGGGATGGATGTGGGGCCTGGTGGTGAAAAATGAATGCTAATATTGAAATGTGATTACATTTTCTCTCCGCCCCTCAGGAGCCTCACAGGAAGTCGTTAAATGAGTTCAGACTATCATCGCTCTCATTTCACGGCTAGCTAAAGCACTTGGAGGTGTGAGGAGCTACGTTGCATTCTGTCCGGTTCTCTCCTTCATCTTATTAAACCGGGCTGCAGAGAGGTGGCATCCACACCCTCAAGTTTCAGGTTAGTCTGCTGTGTGTGGTCACTGAGTACGGAATATTTTCTTTGGGAATAAATATTATTTAATGGTGCTGTGGTTCGGTCCCCAGCTCCTCCAAGTGTGGAGAAATATCATTCCAAAGGCATCACCCATAGTTCCAGTGAGTTTAGTCGCCCACTTGTTTTCACCCAAACGCCCACGCCGACTCACACACACACACACGGGTTCATGTGCATGAGTCAGGCAGCCAGAGGATGACACACACACACACACACACACAATCATTACTGCATCATCCTGACTGACAAAACTCCCGCCACCGCTCAGAAACACTCACGGGCTCCGGCGTCCCAGACAGCAGCAGGTCCTTGATGGTTAGCGGCAAGCTGGGGGACGGCCGGCCAACATCACAAGGATATTGTGAAATCCTCGTCCTGCCTGTTGGGAATGCGGCCTCCCAGCCATCTGCACACACACACACACACACACACACACACACACACACACACACACACACACACACACACACACACACACACACACACATAGAGTCATTACCATCGTTTGGATTCTGTGTGTCCATAACAAAAACATTAAAAATAACATTTGAAGCCTGAACATTTCACAAACACAGACTCCTCTCACTATAAGGTGTTCTACCTGTTTAAGACATGCATTCATACAGCATAATGTAATCCTACTTTATCTTCTGTGATAAAGGAAACGTCTCCAGATGAATACTTACATTAAAAATACAGTTTTATGAAAATTGTATGTTTAAATATGCAAATGAGGAATAATTGAACGCCAACGTTTGGGGATTTTATAAATCTACAGATGCAAGGAGACAACGTGTAGTAAAATACACATCTACTGTGTGTGAATGTGGGCTTTGGAAACAATCATCATCTTCTGACTCTTAATTGTGACAATTTGAAGACTGAATAATGAATCGACGAGACATGTCAAAATAACACAAAATAACATGTGGATGATCACTCATGAACATCATCATCCGATGTTGGAATGCGTCCCATTGTCTCCTTGGGATTTGTCTTGACATCTGTGACTCACTGAGGTCGATGGAGACGTTGGCTTCCAGGTCCGCCTTGGTTTGGGGCCTTACACCGAAGTACTGGGTGTCCCCAGGTGGACTCTCGGGGCGCTGGGGGCTGTCCATCTGGTCCGAGGGGGGGTCCTCGCTGATCCCGCTGTCACTGTGAGACGGGGACCAGAGCGGCGAACCCGACGCCGACTCACTCCCACTCAGGAGGGCGTGGAGGAAGTCGTCTTCTGCCTGGTCTGCCGGCTGCAGCATCTGCTGGGTGAAAAGGCTTTAAGTGCTATGATTATTCTGTCTGAGAGGAGAACGTGGGACGGGACTGTCGCTCGAAAAACAGACAAAGACCTCCAGAGCATGTTGAGGAGGAAGTACAGACGCAAAGCAAACAGTGATGAGTGACATTAGAGCTCTCACGGTCTCATGCACATTTGGTTCCTGGGCTGGCCAGGTGTGATGGTTGCCATGGCGTCCCGCTTCCTCGTGACGGAGAATTCCATCGTTCTGATCAAACAGCCAATCGAGCAGCTCGATGCCATCACAGCCCTGAAATGAGATCACGGCGTTTAATGGCAACACAAAAACAACAACAGCATAAAGGTTTGGGTCCTGCCACAGCTGGGGTCTTACTGGTCTAACCAGCTGATCACCGTGGTCCACCCTGAACACACTGTACAGAACAATACTCCCCCCCCCACAATCTGCCTACATATCTGACTGTCTGTCTTTCATAGCGATGCCCTTTCAATGTCACTCTACAGCGGGCATTTCTCTAGATTTTAGATTTCAATGTTCGCTTCCAATTGCTCAATAACTGATAAACCACAAAACCATAAAAAAGGATAGGATTGTGTGATTTACCTGATCTGGGTAGTCCTCCATGGTTTCCATGTTGAGTGGGAAGCCAAAGAAGCCCCCAAAGGCAACGGAGATCCGGCCAAAATCTCCAGATGACTTTGTTGTTGAGTAGTTTATGTCCCCCCGCTCCTAAAGAGCCTCCGCTGTGTCTCTCAGCTTTTCTTCTCCAAAGTCCAAAGTTCAAGCTCCAACCCAACACACCCAGCCAACTGGCTCGCTTTGTTCCCATTGGCTGCAAGGAGATCTAATCTGATTGGTGGCCAAGAGTACACAACGAAGGAAATTCACAAGTTGGTGTTGGTGGAGACGGATGTAAAAGATGTAAAACACTGTGAGGGTCAAAGGCTGTTGTGTCTTTTACCTCTCATTTTATTTTTTAAGGCTTGTTGACGGACGGATATCTCTGACCTTTGGCATAGATTCATAACACAATGGATATAGAAGTGCCACGGTCTACAAACAAGTCACCCTGCTTCTGAAAATATCAGACAACAAAAGCTTTTCTGTAACAGCACTGTTTCAAATCATACGGGTTAATTGAAAAATATTTCAAATATTTATTAAGTAATGAGGTAAATAAATAACTGCACAGTTTTCATATTAGCATGGTGTTGCAGTTCTTGAGGAGACTGTTTATTAAAGGAATGATTTATTTGTAGAATAATAATAAAAAAGTGACCTGAGGCCTGGTGGCTTCAAACATAAATGTACTGCAAAGTAGTATGAAAACATAATTACACAGAACCATTTGGCACCTTGTCTTTATAATCGACATTATTTGTTTGAGTGTCTTCTTACTTTTCCTTTTCATCAAAGATTCAATACATGAACTCATCATTGAGGATAGGGTTAGTGTTATTATGTGAGAGTGAAATAAAGACAGAGGGGAAAAAGTGTTTTCTAGTAACGTTATATTAGCTTCATGACTTATTAATTTTCCCTTTTCTTTGTGGAAATGCAGGAACACATGGATGCGTTCAAGTACAGTTGTTGAAACTGGGGAAAAAAGATTTCCTTATTCGTAAATCAGCTTGTAAATGCAATGCTGTTTCATAGAAATATGCTTTCGTTCTTCTAGATCATTGAGGGTATGAGGTAAATGGGAAGATTTAGCTTAGCTTAGCACCAGGAAACAGCTAGCATGGCTCTGTTCAAACAAAGCAAGTGAAACTATTCCTTTTAATCCCAGCGATTCTGCCCGAGAATGAAACTCCCACACTGACGGGACCGGAGGACGAGGAGGAGGAGGAGGAGGAGGAGGAGGTGAAGCAGATATAGTGAATATGAGATTTGATTGGTGTGATAAGCTATAGGTGTCAGCTGACACAGCAGAGAGTTAGTGTGTTGCTGGGACTAGTCCATTGGGGTTTTTCATAAATGAAGCCTTACGTAATTGTTATTGCTTCATTATCTGATGGAAGAAGGCTCCAAAGGGCGAAAAAAACCAGCAGCAACAAATGTTCAACACTAAGACAGAACGTGAGCTTCATGCCAACGACTTCATATTCCCCTGTTATCTCTCACTGTGTGATGTGATTGTGTGTCAGCGACTCCCAGTGTCTTCACTCCAGGAGTTTCATCGTTTTTTTCATCAAGTTTTGTAAATTATAATTTTGAAATGTAATACTAGTTGTTTGTACGAACAAATACAAATATGTTGTATACTCCAAGTGTAATAATGTAGTAAATATTGAAATAACCACTCCGTGCTCACACAGAAATATAACAACTATGGATGAATATGACATTTTTTCCCAAACAATGAATCATCTGAACATTGGTGTCCTTGCTGAACAGCTACTACTTTACTCAGAGGATCTAACACTTGTTTCTGTTTTTTCGCTCTTACTTTATCAGCAATGATATGTTGTGGTTTCTTTCTTTTGACAAATGTACTTATTGTAAGTCACTTTGGACAAAAGCGTGTAATGTAAATGTAAATTATCCTCTGACTTTCCCTCTAGCACCACCAGCAGGTTGAAACTTGCTATTTGGAGTGAATCATCTCAATGAATCAGGTCCAGACATTCATATCTTCCTCTGAGGACAGATCATTTTAACTTATAACAGGATTGCAGGTTTTAATTTATTGTTTATGTCCAAATTCCTGCTGAACTGAAGACATTTCCACCAGCCTCTACTGGACTTTGTGTTTATTGCTAATTAGCAAATGTTCGGCCGTTAAGATGGTGAAATGGTAAACGTGACCTTTTTATCAGCACGCTGTCATCGTGAGCATGTTAGCTTTTAGCTCAAAGCAGCACCATAACTCTATGTCTTATTGAATGTTGTATAAGTGAATTAAAGTAGTGTCAGAAGAAGACACGTTGGAGAAATCCAAATGTCCATCTGCATATCATGAAAAACAACACAGACCAACTCTGCTGGTTGGGACTGCTCCAGCTTAAAAAACAGCCATTTCTGGGCACAAACCAATTAACACAATAGAATTCTGGTTGACCTGCCTGCTCTCCTCTCGGATGCTCAAACACCCGGAGCCTGCTGTACCGCCGTGCTGTCACCTGTCCCTCAGGAAACCTTCACACGGGAAGGTCAGGAGCGTGACAACACCATGAAATATGTATTTAAAGATGGGGACTTATCTAACTGTTACAACAAACATTTTTTCATTAATTGACTGTATGTCAGACCTTTCCAATTCCAATTCCTAAGGGACGATTTATTATTTTTAGGTCATGGATAGCTGCCCTCCGTGTGCAGGTGGAAGCCCTGCAGCGGGAAATAAAAGCTAAACATGCATAATGAATGAATGGGATAGACTCGGCCCTGTTGTTGTTGTTGATGAGTTGACATGACATTTGACAATGTTATTAATTCCCCATTTCAACGCGACATTCCACCGCGTTTTATAACCCACACGTCTGAAATGAGGGTCAGATGACAATGCATTCTTAATTGAAAATTGTTGGGGGGGATATGCTAATGAGATGCTGAAAACAACACTGTGTTTAGATTTACAGATGCTGAAGACCAAATGCCAATCATTACAGTAAATGCCAGTATGACAAGAGCTCTAACACGGCAAGACCCCCAGATGGCATGCATAATTTAGAATTTCAAAAATCCCACAAAACACTGATTTCTCCTCAAATAAATCTAATGACACCAAACTATTATTGTATGAACTATAACCTGCTTTGCTGACAGATGTGACATTTGCTGACTGTCTTCAGACACCAATATTGGATTTGGTCACTTTGTTGTGGTACTTGAAGGTGGTCATTGATGTAATGAGTGTGTTTCTACATCGGTACAAGTGCCTTTATTTCGGTTTACAACCATTACAATAGGTTTTATCATCTAATTTATTCATACGATGTGTTACAAAAGGATTTCAGACAGCTGAGCTCATCCTTTTGTCTTCTCAAACGCATTTTTGTTTGTTTTTTATCAAAGCCTTACAATACGTTTGTGTATCTTTTGTATGTGTAGCATGCAGTCAAATAGAGGAGGATGAACAATTCTGTTTAACAATACAACATGGAGGCAGCTGCATCTAACAAGCATACAAAGTACCATTCAAGGTCTGGGTCTGAGGGACTATTAGCATATCAGATCAGCGAGTGTCAATAGGCTCATTTGCATAATATCCCTTGTGCGAGTTAAGGTCGACGTCAAGGCTGTATGAATAACTCTGATCCGAGATCTGTTTGTCATGTTTTTTTAAGAGGGAGCCTATTGTCAGCCGCTTTGTCTGCTGGGAGAAAGAAGAAAAAAGACATTTTTATCAGATCATTTGAAGTGAAGAACACAGATCCAACACAAAGAATCATTAGCGTGGATGTTAAAATTATTCCTTGCGACCATTTGGCTTTTTTTGGGGGGGGGGGGAAGGGGGGGCACTCTATTAATCTATTCTTTGAATACATTTTATTCCTTTTGGATCATTGTGGACCTACTAATCACTAAATGTTCACAGTCTTTCTAATTGCCTCCACACAGCTCTCAACGTAGCAACGGCTGACACACAGCTAACAGTGCTAACAGTGCTAACAGTGTGAACAAGGAGACTGATTGTATTGTGTTTTTTGCCCAGTAAATTTATTGTCCGCTTAGTGTCCGTCAGATCAGTTGCTCTGCATTCAGTTCAAAGTTCAACACACTTATTGTTGTCAGATTATTTTAGCATTATGTATGTCTTAGTGTTAGCATAAGTATTTTGTACCGACTCAATCTTAACAAAGCTAGCTCTCTAGCTAGCTTAAGGTAACATAGCTAGCTAGCATCAGCATTGGTGCTAATAATGATACAAAGTTGAAAATATTGACCAGCAGTATCACATATGAATAAACTTGGTTTGTTGTCTGCTGTCGTTTTTAACGTTAGCTAGTTAGCACACCCTGCATCCCATAGCTGTTCCTGCTGCGGCTACAATCAGACTACTGCAAACACGCTAACCGAGCTAACAGTGTTTAGCTGAGGGGGAGAGTGGGTGCTACGTTCTGGTAAAAAAACTCCATCGGTTGGGAGCTGTAACAGATTAGCTACCATGATTCAGCCAGTGTGCACGCTCACATGCACTCACATGCACTATAATGCAGGAGACGTCACATGGCCTGGCTACGTAAACAAAGCACAGAGAAACTCACAGATACAACACACTCCAGCAGACATCCCTCCACTGCATCTGAAATCGTCAGCCATGTTGATGCTGGATCACACTGCCACGCTGACCGGGATTAACTGTTCAGAAAATGATGAATGGGGTCGTCTGAAGTCGTCATTTCAAGCCCTGTTTGATGTTCCTATAATGTTCCTGAGGGCGTGAATAAACCATGTCTGCAGACTAAAACTCACTGCAAACAGCAAGAGTTCAACACACACTTACTTATACAACTCAAAGAAGCTGAGCTTTTGAGAAACCTTCAGAAAACTCATTCTGTTAACGGTGTAGTCCAGTATCGCTGTAGTTGGATGAGTTGTTCAGCATTTGTTATCCCGCATGCTCCTTTGACGTGACCTGATGTGCCAGGAATATTTTATCAGAGTCATTTTCGGACTCTAAAGCAAGTTCGATAGTTCATTTTGGTGTAAATCTACATCATATTCTGTTATAGGTAGTGTCTGTGAATGGTACAGTTGAACTTCTGCCCCTAAACTTCACAGAAAAGGTGCTGGTCATTTTCTGCCAGGATATATCTGTTTTTCCACTCATTTCTTCTGACAGAGTGTGTTGCTGTGGTCATGAAAGCAACTTTAGCCAGCATTTTGGGCATTAAGTTATCAAGCTAACAAGTATTTGTCATTTTGACCAGTTTCGACCAAGAGCAGGTGTAATGATTTATGAATGATGCACAGTTGTCTCTAACCATGGGCCATTTCATTGTATTGTTCTGTTTTCAGCTTTTCCAGCTTTAAAAACCCTTGCCCACGTTGTATTACATGCATACCGTTGTCAACCAGCCACTGTCACCTAGCAACCTCTCCAGGAATGCATAGCTATTTGTACACGCCTCCTTCAAGAAAGACAACTTGTGATTTGTTTATCTTTGAAATCATTTGACATATATTTTTTGTAACTTCAGACACTTTGAACAGAAAGATCAGGTTCTCTGGATCTCCAATCATGTCATGTTGCAGTAGGGAGTCTCTGTCCCAGCTCTGTCTGGCTCAACCCAGCAAACATGCTGCAGGGTCTCTTTCTCCCACCTGAACATCTGGAATCAAACACAGCAGAACTTGATAATGCTCATTTTAATATTAATTGGTAGCAGTGACACTGCCTGAGAATCATTACCTCTGAGAAACAGGACACAAGCATAGCAGTGAAATGTTTACTATTATGGTTATGTTACTGGTTACATGTCAGTTATGATTTCAACGATGAATTAAACTACTACTGGGAAGCAAAGCAACAAAGGTGTTTGTTGTATTTTTATTTTGAGATGAATAAAACACTGCGTGGCATCCTGATACGTCAAAAAGAATGAACCTAGTGGGGGAACAGTCTGCCTCATACATTCTAAACTGAAACCACAAGAGATGGCTGCCAAACAAAGTCAATAGCAGTTCCAATTTAAATATTCAACAGTTTTCCCTCCATTGTAGCAAGAATGGAGGCCTCCATGTATCCCAGAGTTCATTGCAAAGTATGGTCACGCAGATTAGACAGGGCACACATATACAAAGATTTGTAGTTTGTGAATCCTCTGCCTCCATTGACTTTTCATGTGCAGCGCTGAACCTTTGACAAGGCTGCAAGCACAGTTCATCATCATTCTTCATTTATGTTCCTCTTTCAACCTAAAGGCCACTGAGATCCGATTTATTCACACAGGAATTAAAGTAGTTCTGAGCACACTTTCCTGGATGACTCACAGATTGTACAGAAATAGTGAAAACTGAGAAACAATCCGTCAGATATTGACATATGTGTGGGAGGAGTGTTTGGTGCACCTAAACTCACTGGGTCTCATTGAGGCCTGAACACAACAGCTGTTCAGTGGCCCAGAAACCTCCTCTCAACGCGCCCGAACTCACCAGATCCAAACACACACTCCACAGCTGCAGCAACACTTTCCCCACCATACTATTACAATAAAGGCCTTTAAACTTTTGATTTTAAAGCTTCCCACAACAGTGGAATGTATGAACACGAACACACCGTGCCAAAGCAGAGAGATAACCAGCCGGCTCAGGAGGACAAATATCCAGAACTATCGACTGAGCACTGCTTGTTCGGCTGGCAGATTCTGTATGAGAATGATTTTCTGTGGATATGGGTTATTAACCGGGAATGTGATATTTAAGACACAGCTTTAGGGGGAACTGGCAACAATACATCATTGAGACTTGGGTGTCCTTAGATGGGTGGTAGGCGTGGAGAGGGAAATCAGCGTGGAACACAGCTCCCATCTAGTGGTGTGAAAAGAGAAGTGCAATCTAAACCTTGGATCCAGGTTGGATATTCCTTATATTCTGATGTGCTGTATAGTTTATAATATATATCTTTAGATTGTATTTTTGTAAGGGTGACGATGATAGAATATTGTTGTTTTTTATTATGTGCTTTCCTCTATTTGTATTATTTTTTTCAAAATGCATGATGGGAACTATTCTCTCTAGAAAATGAACAAGATTGAGCCAGAGAAGCAGCAGTTTGATGTTTATTTTTCTGGATATAACTGCATTAACACCAAATAGAAGCAGCAGATCACAGCAGTCACTGAGGTCAGTGAGAAGGGAAAAGATTGCTCTGCAGGCTGCCCGTTTATCTCTTTCCTACAACAGAACTGCAACAATCACAGCTGGCGATGGCATTCTTTTAGAGGCAATCTTTTGGGATGATAAAACGAAATTATCTTCAATTTGTCAAAATTGGCTCATTATTTCTAATCATTCCTGACCTTCAGTCATCCTGAAACTCATGTGCTGCACAGCAAGAGACGCGGTGCAGGAGGATCGTCTGCTTCGTGACCCTCGTGGGCCGAGAACATCCAGCTCAACGGGAGGATTCTGGATTTGGATCAAAGCTTGAGCCAAATCAGCAGTGTGTCACCACTGTGTTCTAGTAGTGTTGGTTCCGGGTTTTATTCTGTAGTCCTTGTCCCTGTCTTGTGTTGTGTGCTTTGCTTCCTGTCTTGTTTCTGTCATTACTGGGTTTTTGTAGTGTTGGTTTCCTGTTTTATTTTGTAGTCCTTCTGTCTTGTGTTGTCACTGCTTTGCTTCGTGTCTTGTTTCCCCCCTTTTTTGTCTCCCAGCTGTGTCTCGTTGTCTCGTCAGCCTTGCCTCTCGTTCTTATCACCGTAGCCGTCCCTTGTGTTTCCACACCTGTCTGCCGTCGCCCTAATCAGCCCTGTGGATTTAGTCTGTTCTGTCTTTGCTTGGTCGTCTGTGTTTGGGAGTTCTGGTTTCCTGTGGATTATGTTGTTCCCTTTTTTTTGTTAGTGTCTTTGCCGTTGTGGCCTCCCTGAGTTTGGAATAAGCTGTTTTTTGTTAGCTTATTCTTTAAATAACCCATTTTATTTTATTTGGGTCCATACCTACTTTTTTAGTCGTATACCCGTGACACAGTGCTGGAATGAGGGGCTCAGATCTTTTAACTAGAAAGGTAGAGTGTACGGGATTGGTTGGCAGAAATGGATTCTAATATCATAAATATCCTTTCTTTAGTTTATAATAATTTGAATTGTGAAATGTGTTTTTGGTTGGCTTAGAATGAGCCGTCTGTTCAGAGATGGTCTCCCTGTTTCTATAGTAGCCCAGAATGGACAAACTAAACTGTGGCTCCATTTGCATTTTTGTGTTTTCTTTTTTTTTTTTTTGAGTCAGTTTTTCTCCTGCATGCTTTATTTCGAACATGTGAAAGAAATAACAACATAAATAGAAATAATGTAAAGAAAAGGCAAAACAACAACAAAAACAAAAACAAACAAACAACAAACAAGAATAATAACAAAATCAGAGTAACATTTTTTTTTTTACCAGTAATAAAGCACAAAATATTTAAACCTTTTAACATGTCCGAAAAGGAGTAGTAAGAAGAATAACATATTTACTACTACCCCTTCTCCATTTTCAAAATTTTTCACATTGAATCCTTTTTAATCTATTTCATAATATATAGTTTAGACATTTGCCTAGACACTTTTCCTTCTTTTTTTTTTTTTTTTTTTTTTTTTTTAGTACATCTTTATAATCAGTGATTATGGCTTCCTTCTTCCTCTCTGTACTTTATGAAAATTCCTTCTTTATACATAGAGAAGTTTTAGTGCAATCTGTAACCTCGCTGCTAGATGTCGCCAAATCCTACGCACTGCACCTTTTTAAGTGACGGGAACAATCCCACATAAATAAAATTCCTGCATTCATAATGATTTACTTGCATAAGTAAAAGTACAAATATATTGACGTCAAAATATAAAGTGTCCATTTCAGAATTGCATATCATTAATTGCATGATAATTATTGATTCACTAATTTGATGATGTAGCCTGTAAAGATGGGGTGAATTGATACATTTTTTTCTGGATAGTTTCATATTATCTTCATAACCCATCAGAAATTATTTGTTGATTATGTTTTTATGTTAATAAGTAAAATTATTGTTTAAATGTACTAATAAGTGCAAATCATGCAGCTGCCATAACTCAACCAGAATAAAATCACACCTTAAGTATGCTGGGAAAGTGAGAAAATGCTGAAACTGTTTTCCATAAAGAAGTTTGTATTTAGTCTCTAGAGCGTGAAGCAAGGTCAGTGTAATCATGGTTCCATGATTATTAAGACGGTGAACCCAAATACGTGTTCCTTTCTCACTTAATGACTACATCCGTGCTCTAGAATTAAAAACCAGAGGTGCTCAAATGCTTGAATGGTTGTTTAACATTTGCATCATTATTTACACTCCACAAAAAGAGAATTTATGCATTTTTGTTCTTTTTAATGGGTGCGATTACCAAGTGGCATTATTGGTTGGTGACACAGAGGAGCTCCGTCCTACTTTTAGAGCGAGGAACTCATTGATTTAAAAAAAAGAAAAAGAAAAGGTGTGGCACAATAACTCCACAGCTCAGCCTGCTCTTATCACATCTCATCAGCCTGTTAAGTTAGCGGCCCATAAAACTGTCTCCAGTGTGATGTGCCATCATCGCGTAACACCCTAATTTTCTCCAACAACACCTTCCAGTCCAACGAGCATGCTTTGCAATGCATAACGGGAGTGTGAGTGGTGAATTAGGCACCAGGGGACACCTCCGACTCGTACCGCTTGTTAAACCTCAACTGCACTTTGAGAACTTTCAGAACTTTGCCCTGACAGCCCGAGCAGAGAAGAAGCTTCCTGTTAACGGCACGTATTGTTTTGAAGTGAAATGTGCTCATATTCATATGTCGTGCATGCCTTGTTGCTGTATTAGTTTACTGGATGTGGGGGAATTCTGTTGAATTTGGTGATTAGGAAGGTTTGCGTGGGTGCGCATGTCTCGCCTGTCTATAAGTGCACACAGAATGCAAAACGACTCCCTCAGCCGCCTTTGTCTCCCTCCGGGCCCTCCGGCCTCCCCAAGCTGAACAGATCAGGCCGGGCTGCCTCCGGCTCAGGGTCCAGCCTGGTTAACAAGCAGCAGAATAAACGGCAGCCAGTTAAATTGTATGTAACTTTTTAGTTTGCACTAATAGTGTGACCTTTATTGATTTCTTGTCCCTGCCTTCGGCTGGGCGAAACACTAATGGCATTGGTCAATAAAAGAACCATGAAGTGGAAGTTCTCAATACCCCTCCCCCCCACCGCCGTGTTGACCACATCCCTAAAAATAGCCACTCAACCTCCCTCAGAGTCCGGAGAGCCACGACGGTTCAGTGCTCTTATAATTCCTTGTCTGTTGAGAGAGAGCTATAGTTGTGTATTACAACACGCTGAGCCATCCGCCACACAGATCTACTCTTGGCTCTCGTTCAGACGGCCACATCCAGCGAGTCCCTCGCCTCATCGACACATTTACACCACGATGGCCGGAGTGTAAAGTAACACTGCCACTTCAGATCGAAAAACAAACTGCCGTTTCAGTTTCTGAGGCCTTCTCAGAATCACATTCAGGAAGAAGTTTACAATGAAAAAGGAAAACACAGCCGTGCGTCTGTGTTGCCACCACCCGCCGTGTTATTGACTGGGAATGTCAATGTGTACCCCTGCCTTGTGGCGTCCTTCCCTCTACTCTCGGCATTTATTGAGCTTTGCAGAAAGACATATGTGCGTGGGTTCAATAGCCGCAATGATCCCCCCATTTCCCTCCCAGTGAAAACAACCGTCTGCTCTGGAAAGTCTCTCCCAACCCTGAACTTTGTTTTCACCACGGCCCTTTTGGACTTGAACCTTCCCTCACCTTACAGGTATTGGGCTGACTTGAGAGCCACGGAGGCAGCTGAGGGCGATTCTCTCACACAGTGATGCAGCCATTCGTAACTCAAAGATCCCCCCCGAACCCCCCGCGGTGCCGCTCCAACACAGTAAGAGAAGCAGCAGCAGGCCAGCAGTTGATATTGATTCACTTTGCAGCCTTGAGCCTGCTGTCACAGACGGTATATATCACTTTATTTAATCCAATGTTAAATAGGCCGTAATTAGAAATCTGTCCGGCGGATGTGTTTTAGTTAAAGGCTGGTTTGTGGCAAAGTTGCGAAGCAAACTCTGCTGTGCCGTCGTGTGTCAGCGTGTCTGTTCGGTAACAGTGAAATGAGGGAAATTCATTTTAATGATGGATTTGGATCTGAGTGCTATTGACAGTGTCTGAAAAGAGCAGGCAAACGATGCAAATAAAGTCTCTCTTGGGGGATTAGCCTGCTCGCTATTTGAAAAGTACTTACAGTAAGTCTACTAATTGTGGTTAATGTTTGTTGATCCCTTGACTCACTTTAATGACAGATTCCAGATAGTTTTACCGTTCACTTGGAAAGACAGAGCGCTTGTTACTCGTGGCCACAATTAACGTACAACGTACTCCTGCAGCGTATTAATTATTGAGTGGGTAAAGCAGGTTGTGTGAAATTATGAAAAAGGAGTCATTTTCAGATTTTAAATTATAAAGTGTATTATTTTTTTAAGTTGTGATTTTCAAGAAAGACAAATAAACATAGTTTCCTGATAGATTCATAGTTTAGCATGTTGCCTTGGGTTACTCTTTGTCTGTTTCATACCTTACAGTTGGATTTGAACATCTACAGGTCATTTTTTACCATTAAGACTTCGGGGCCTGATGGATGACCTGCACTGTGGAGGAACTTTGACCTTTGTGAGACTCTCCACATTTAAGGCAGAAATATTGCACTATTTGACTTCATTTATCTCAGAAGTTTCCATTCAATTCCATCCAACCAATGCAGTCATTGTGTTTGCTGTTATTATTTGAAGAGTGTATCTCATATGACAGTTAACATTAATTAAATGACAATCTTTTAATTAGGGACTTCCATTTGTACTACCAGGGCTTGTCAGGGAAGCATTTGACAACGATAACCAATAAACGATGGCTGTCATGGTTTACTGGGGCACTTACATGAAAGGAGCCGTCGTTAGTGTTATTAGGAACACCTGTGCTTTATGACAGCAGGAGTGTCTGCTGTGTGAGAAAAGGCCTGATAAATATTCACCATCATGTTGCCACACGTACTGTTGCAGTTGTTTGATGGAAAGTGTTTAATGACCATGGTCAGTCATTTAAAAACATATAAAAAAAAAAAAGGAGAAGCAGGTCAGAGTCCACGTTTCCAACCATTTGAACGTTGCAGTACTTCCTAACAAACGCTGGGTGTCGCTCCAGAGCGTCTAATATCGCTGCTGTGCGTTTATTCCGCCACTATTACCCCCCCCCCCCCCCCCCCCCCTGCTTTGTAGTGTGTGTGTGTGTGTGTGTGAGTGTGTGTGTGTGTGTGTGTGTGTGTCGGATAGAAAGTCAGCCTGGTTTCCAGCTGAGTGCTTGCTCTCTCTCACAGTGCGCGCGCGTCTCTGTGTGTACGCGTATACGTGTGTGTGAGTGTGTGTGTGTGTGTGTTGTCATTATTATCCACTCTGCTCCCAGCTCAGAATGGCCAGATTCACTCAGACTGAAACAAGAAGGCAGCAGCAGCAGCATCCACAGCAGCAGCAGCAGCAGCAGCAGCAGCAGCAGCAGCCCCAGCCCGCTCACTCCAGCCTGGTTTCCACCGGACCGGGCGCGCCACCGACCCAGCAGCCAGCACTCCTCCTCCCACACCAGCACCAGTACCCTCCGATCACATCCCCGAAACCCATGAACGGGTCAGAACCCATTTCAATTCATCCGGAGAGCGGCACCATGAAAGACCAAGATGCCATTAAGCTGTTTATCGGGCAGATACCGCGGAACTTGGAGGAGAAAGACCTGAAGCCGCTGTTTGAACAGTTTGGGAAAATCCACGAACTGACAGTTCTCAAGGACCGATACACCGGCATGCACAAAGGTAACGTGTCGCCCCCCGCCGCCGGAGGCCCACGCACAGCTGCTTCACTGCTTGTTATTATCATTCGAATTAACTCGTGTTGGAATAGGAATAATACCGGCTATGTGTCACCCCCCCACCACCCCCACCACCCGTATCCAGATATCAGTCTACATCATCGCTTCATATTCTCATCCAACATTCATGAGGTTGTTATGTCGTCCCAGTTATCATATCCTGCTGATAAAGTTGGTTTTATTTGAGAGCATGTGTATGTCTGTTTTTTGATGATTCCATGTGTTTTATGGATATTAGAGGAGCGTCGATGTGACGGAGTGTTTGTGTTCTCAGCGCGCTCTTTAAGTGGGGCAGCTGCTCGGGGACGTGCGTTTTAAAGCGTCCCGGTGGCTCTATAGTCGGGGTCGGCATCTTTGATCCATCCCGCGCGCTTCCTCTAACACCCCCCCCCCCCCCCCCCCCCCCCCGCACACACACACACACACACACACGTGTGCGAATCGGGCTGCAAACCACAACGAAATCAGTTCGATGCCACCAACGCGTCTCCAAAGGGCGCGAGGCGAGAGCGCGCGCGCGCGGCGATGGTGCGCTGCCTGGAGGCGCGAGGCTGGAGGGCGTGAACCCTCCCAGCTCACACACACAGTGTCAACTTCCACCTTCCATAATGAAGTTGGTTATCAAAGATGAAAACCGTTTCATCCCCCCCCCCCCCCCCCTTCATCCACGCAGTGTAGACGTCATCATCATCATCATCATCATCCTCCTCCTCCTCATCATCACCACCCACCACTTTCATCCAACTTTTGATTTTGTGGATTCGCTCCGTGTTTGCACTCCGAGAGGTTGGAAGAGATCCATCTGCAGGAGCATCACAGTGACATTTACGCCTCCATGGTGATAATATTAATACTAATAATAATAATAATAACGGTCCTGGCCAGCCGCATCATGATGATTATTCATGACTCAACGAGAGAGAAACCAACATGGTCCCTTCGTATTCCTCAGCTTGCTCTCCTGCTGAGCAGATGTTGATGTGTGGAACGGAGATAAGCTCTTTTATTTGGGATGACATTTAGAAAAGACAATCTTGGGAGAAATGGAACTGACGTACAAAACATGTGAAATGTGTTTCCATTACAAACGGCACGACGCCGTCGAAGAATCGAGGCCGAATCAGAAATAACGTGGTTGACATTCTGGGGCTGCTTATTTAGAAGGCAATAACTTTGAATATGATTATGATGAATGATATTAAAGTAACCGAAGGAAATGAAAAAGAAGATTTGTATTGCTTGTGTGCGCTGCAGTCGGATCCTAAATATATCGGCTCCAGCAGGAATCTCGTGATGGAGACATATTTTGGTTCCGGAGCTCTCGGTTCGTGATTATCCGAACCTCCATGGAGCCACATGGCGCTCCTCCCCAGAGTCCATACCGTCAGCGTGTCAGAGGGGAAGACGTTCCCCGTCAGCGTGCAGGCGCTCATTCGGATTCACCGCCGTGTGCCTGCCTGCATGTGTGTGTGTGCATACATATAGTAAAAGGCCATTGCCCCGTGTTGCATAATGATTGCAGCATTTAGCTGTTAAGTGATTGTCGCCTGATGGCGGTGGCAGGGAAAAGACAATATAGGCTCTCAGACAGGAAACAGAGCGTTGATGGATCCGTGTGGAAATGTACGGACAATTACAGCTGTGGAATGAATGCAGTGGTTTATTAGTTTAATATAAATACAGTGAGGTATTTGCTCACCTAGATTGCTGTTTTCTTTGTATCATAATAATCATCATTTTTTATTATTACACATATATTTAAAGTTAAAGAACTGGGGAAAACATCTTTTTTGTATAATCTGTAAATTAAATGTTGTGTTTTGATCTCTTCCTTAGTTTAAAATGTCAAATACTAAAGAGCTGCAGTTCAGAATGAAGAGTATAAAACAATCTGTAATCTTTATATCTATCGGGTCAACCACGAGTCCTGTTGCTGCTGTTCAGTGGAGTAAAGCTCGTTGACATGTCAATCATAGATGAAGTCATCTTCTCTCGTCTGAGTAAAGCATTATAACAACTTGATCCTAAATGTTCTGCTCAAAGCTATTTTTTTTTACTTTTCGTCATTAAGTTGCGAACAACAAACTGAATTGATAGAAGTGCTGTCCAGTCAAATGAAATAAAACGCGATGACTCCAGGCAACGCAATTAACAACACGCAATCAACCCCTAATGTGTCAACGATCTCTGATGAGGTTGCTTCATAGTTAATCGTGTTAAAAAGGATTAGGAGGATGGATCCTGATGGAAACCAGCAGAACAGCAGCCTCAAACGGCCACAGACTGACAATGCATTGACGGACAGAGGGATAACACACACACACACACACACACACACACACACACACACACACACACACACACACACATTATTTTCATCATTTTAAGTGTTGTGCATTCGCAGTCACTGCACTTATTCTGTCATTTTAATTTCCGTGTCATCCACATTGTGCTTTGTGTGTTTATTATTTCCTCTTTTCTTATGCAACTCTTTTTTTTCTCCCTTTTTTTCTCCCCCCTTGGTAATCCATGAGGGAAAACATGGAATTAGTTTGTAAAGCGTGATAATAATGCACGGCCATAATAACTTGACTCAAGAGGATTAGCAAATGTGCATTGTCTGAAGCAGCAGTCTCTTGGGTGATCAGCTGCTTGGCTCCCTAAACAGTGGCTGCCTCTGCCAATTAAAAATTCAGTCTAGTCTGCCTCTTCAAATGATTAATTCTGCCCACGCCATCGATGGTCTGCCAATTATTGTCGCCCAATTGGTATTAATAGGTGGAGGATTTCCTGATGTTGGATTTATCACAGACTGTGAAAACTTTCTCTCTTTGACTCTAATTGGCGTCCGCTTATAGCGCATGCAGAAGGCTCACTTATATGAAGCAGCTCTAATCTGGAGACTTATTTTATTCATGAGTTCAGGTTGGGGGTTTTTTCGGTGTACAAATTGACAGTCCGTCTTTGCCAAAGTGGATGTATACATGGAAAGCACTCAGAGGAACGCTGTTTCAGGTCTTCGGGTTTCTGTCGATCGCTGTATTTGTCCGGGCGGATTTCATTCCGTGAGTTTTTGGTGAGACCGACTAATCTCTCGTGCGGTTTAAGTAACATGAGCTCATACGATAGAGAGACAGAGAGTGAGAGAGAGAGAGAGAGGAGGAAGGTGCGATTTAGCACAGCGGACAGACGGACGGACGCTTGAATCCGCCGGCCAACTCGGTATCAATATCAGGCTTTCTTGGGGTGTCATTGTGTTATTGCATTTATAAACGGAGCAGAGATATTGCCGTAGACCCCGGCCAAGCAGACATTAAATCACAGAATGATGGCATGAAATATTTATTCATGTTTGTTTGGGTTCTTCCCTCCTCCCTCCGAGCGGGTCTGATGGATAACGTTCCTCCGCGGGTCGAAGGGAAAAAGAAAAGGAAGTGTATGATGTTACTGTAACGTGAGATCTCATATGAAGTCCTGGAAAGGCTGAGCTGTGTGTTGAAGCCTCGTCTCCTCTTTGACGTGATGGAAGCGGGAGTGCTTCTACACGTCGGCCATATTGAAAAGTGTCAAAGATCACGGCACCGCTGTAGGAGCCCCTCCCTCCCCGGGGAAACAGATGGGATAAATTCACTTACAGACTATAAACAGCGCTCTTAAGTCACATGGGTGGAACATACACACCTCCCCGTGATGATGTTTCAGGATTTAACAGACATCAGTGGAGCGTGGCGTTTTGCCAGCGTGAGCGCCGCATCGTTGCTAATGACGTTAAACGGCTTCATAAAGTTTGTTTTTTTAAAAGGAATCCATATGTAAAAAAAAAACCCCGAGTCTCGCTCTCCTCGGGGTCGTGTGCAGCGATTCGATTTAACAAATCTGGAATAAAATCTTTCCGTCAGGGCTAGCGAGCGTCGGCCACCGAGCCAAGCTAATGCAGTAACAACGCTGGCTTCGCAATCTTTAAACGTCTGTAAATATTGTAATAAGCAACAGGGCTTTTCCTCATAAAAGATGCAGCAGCTCAACTGTTACTGACAGGCGCTTATGGGCCTTGACTTCGGGATGAGGAGTGCTGCCTCGCTCTCTCTCTCTCTCCTCTCTCTCCGTCGGTTTCTCCGAGGAGATTGCCAATCTTGGACGCCGTCGAGGCCGCGCTCTGCCGGAGGTTAGCGGCCGAGCAGCGGACTCACCTGGCCTTTATTCTGCTTCTCCGCTCATGCTTTCTCCTTATAATCCCTGCCCCGAAAGAGCCTTTCAAACAGATTGATTCCCTGCACCAATGCAACATTCATAACCGTATATTATGCTTTTCAGTATGTTGGAAGTGCCGTTATTCCGTGACCTTTAGTGGGATTTGTTTGCTTTTAATCGCTGCCTGGAGCCGGGGACAGATATGGGAAGATGAACATGTGAGGTCTGGACCGGTTTCATCACCAAGACACTTGTTTATGAAACTCCATCCGTATTTCATTAAACAGACTAAGTGAGGCTTTGTGGTGTTTTAGGTCGTGGACAGTGTCATGTTTGGAGGCGTGATTAATGACATCGGGGTTAAAGGTTAGGGGCCCTTTAAAAGCTTTTTCACTTGGCATACCTGGAAGTTAGGCTTTGAGTGTGTTTATGCAAAGGGTTTTCAATTAATTAAAAGTATTTTAATGTTAATGTTTGGGGGAAAGGAGTGCTTTCTATTATATATTTATCCTGGAAATGTGATTGATATATTGGTACATTTTGAATTGATTGAAATGGTTAGGAAGCCATGCTCACAGTCTTTTTTTTTTTTTTAAATAAAAAAGTGAATTATTTTTGGTGTGTTGCAGGTCACGTTTCCCTCCTCACCGAGGCGTAGCGCTCTCTTGTTCATGCACAAATGTCACAGCTATTTCCTGAGTCTATATAGAGGGATGGAAGCCTATCTATTTTGTATGGGTAGCTTAGCAGAGAGTGCCATTGCCTACAGAGCAGAGTGTACTCTTATGGGGAGGGGGGGGTATAAAGGCACAGAGGGGAGAAAAAAAAGGAAGGAGGGAGTGAGGGAGGAGGCGGTTTCTGTTAGAATAGCATGAGCTCTTTAATGTTGTGTTTGAGCCTGGCTGGGCACAGATTCATTTTAGATGGAAAATGAAATAACAAGGGAGAGGGGAGAGAGGAGATTTTAATGCAATGTTTTGTGATAATCCCTCTCCATTTTGGAATGGTTCAGGAGAACTCATGCGATAAAGCCTTGTACAAGCCTGGAAAATAATAAGTTATTTGTCTTGCCTTATAGTGCTGTGCCCTTGGAGGGCTCGCTAACCCCCATGTTTTTGGCCCAAAAAAAAAACAATCACAGATTAGTCAAGCTGTCACATCTCCCTGATTGCCAAACGGTTGAGCCCCCGACGCTGGTGTGAATGAACAACGAGCAAATGTCGTACATGCATCTGCCTGGGAGTGCAGGCGTAGGAACACAGAGCTGCACACATGTGACTTTAGCACCGTCACTCAGCCGAATGACACGGCACATGTAGACGCAGCCGGGCCCACAAGGCAAACGCCAGGCAGACACACGGGCCGGAACAATGGATGAACGGACAGATGGATAAATGGGGGGGGATGAAGTGTTTGTCAGAGATGCAGAAACAAATAGCTGCTTTTATCCCCGAGGCAGCGGGAGGAACAGAGCGATGGGATGCGGAGGATCCCTCCGTCGGGTCGAGAGCACACTGGAGGGGCGGATGGAGGAGGAGCAGGGGCCAAGTTTGGCGGATGTATAAAATAATCACATGTGAATCTTGAGAAAGCCCTTTAGTCACACTAGTAATACTTATTATTCAGCATTACTGCCGCTGTGCAAACACGTTGACATCTACCACTGGTCTTAGAGGGGGTTTTCTATTTGATCGGCTATTATCATCTCTAAACTACCAACGTAAGCAACAGTAAAAATCCTTATATTAGCTCCCTAACTGGTAATTATGACACGGTATACAGCACAGCTTTTTCCACACAAATATCAGGCAACAGCCCCATTGGTGATGAAGACACGTAGATTGGAAACGTCTATGAATGCTCAGGTCCGTGAGGGATGTGTGAAGATACACGCTGCTCAGCACGGTTATAAATAGAATTTCTGTGGTATTTCCGAAAATAGGTTAAGCTGCCATCGCCGCACTACTGGCATGACATCACTGATTGCCTGCCAGCCTCCCCCCAAAAGACTGCTCTCCCATACTGTGCTGAAAAAGGAGGGAGGAAATGAGGTGGGAGGGGGGGAGGCAGCATCTGTGGGCGACCGTAGGGCCACATCCCCATCGTCTCCCCCCTCCCTTCTCTGCTCACACCCCCATCCCTTCCATCCCTTCCATCCCTTCCATCACGCAGCCTCCCCCCTCACTCCTTCCATCTATCTTTCCCCGCTGAAGCAGCGCCGCTGTAGCTAACAGTCTCTGTGCTTTATCGCCAGAGACACAAACTGGTCAGGGGCTTTGTACTGGAGATGTATCGCATCCACATTTGTGTGTGTGTGTGTGTGTGTGTGTGTGTGTGGTACAAGCAACGTGCCAAATAGTGCAGATGAAAGATAAAATTTGTGTTTCTTTTTTTTCTTTTGATGATCAAATGTTACAATACGGTTGAACGAGCAGTGGATGAGGACTTTAGACAAGCTCCAACGTGGCACCCGTTCTGTGGTTCACTATTCAACAGTAGATCTGGCTTAATTAAAAAAGACTACTCAAATTAATTAATGGCTGGTGGGCTCTCATATCTGTTTCATCTGCTCTTGGATGGATGGATGTATGGATGGATGAATGGAGGTAGATAGAATATGGAATCCTCTGGACCGAATGTGGTTACGAGGAAATATATACCTATGCAATTAACGCCCTGCCTGCTTGTTTGTCAGACCATTAGTGTCTTAAGAAAGAAAGAAAGAAAGAAAGAAAGAAAGAAAGGAAGCATCTCCATTTGGTGCATGCATTGAAATGAAAGCACATCTATAAGAAACATATATAAAGACAAGCTTACAAAGACTCAAGGTGGTCTGTGCATAGTAGTGTTTCCTCCTCACAAGTCTTTCTTACTCATTCCTCTTACCATCACTCCATCCCAGGAACCTCTGGGCCTTTGAAGCTCTGTCTTTAAAAGTATCTTTCAATTTGTAAAATCAAAGTGACTTAAAACCTGATCCGCCTCTCAGGCCACAGTCGGTTTGCAGCTGCCACTCACCTGTTATTGAGGCTTCGCTATGATCAATTGATCCGTCTCAAATGTCTCTCAAACGGTTTAGGAATCCGTTCACCTTTCAAAGGAGGACGAGCATCGTGAGGAACGTGGAGCGCTGCAGGGACGGCATCTTTTTGTTCCCTGGAAGTCACGCTGCTTCCCTAAAACAAGCCAATGGGAGAACACAAGTTAATTGTAGTTACACATTTCCTCCAGCAAGATAATCTTCATAAATGATCCCCACTTTTATGATTTTTGAAGCGTGAATGCAAAAACGTTTAAATCACTAAAGCTTGTTAACCGCAGACCTTATTTCAGGCTTCTCACCAAAAACCCGTTCACAAAACCCCATCAATGAGGGAACCAGAAGGGTGAAAATGCTTGTTAATTTGCAGGTTTTAGGACTCATTCCAACACTCTATTGCATGAAATATGCCAATCAGGTACGTTAAACAAAGACTGTGCATCAGTGGAAGTGAACTGTGTTGTTCTATATGGAGCAGCAGGCTACGGCCGTGAGCCAAGTGATTTTATTATTTCCTGTAGCCTGGTCTTGTTTGTTTTTCCAAGAGGTTGTTATAGTGCATGAAAAGGAGGAAATGCAGTTTTCTGTCTTTGACTGGTGGGGAGGGGTGGGGGGGCGTCTTGTATTGATTTCTGTGTAAATCCCCTGGCCAGAGCAGACTTGGCGAGGGGAGGGAGGCAGGGACGACGGGCTGCGGAGACGGCACTTGGCAGGTAAACTCTTGTAGCCCTCCCAGAAGTAACACGGCGGGAGGCAGTAAGTGTGAACCTACACATTATTTACAGCTCTGTGAAACGCCATCCATTAACAGTGTCAATTAGCCTGCGCATCAGGGATGCAGGCCACTAGATGTATTTATAGATCGGGGCCCTGGCTTTAATAGCAGAAGAGGGATGAGGTGCAAGCCAAGGCGTACTTTAAACACTACAGTACGGTGGAGGATGCCAATTCCGCATCCTTAGTGTTGTACAAAACCATATATTGGAAGAGTCCTGGCCAACTCGGGAACGGGGCGGCCAGTTGCAATCCATCACGTCACCTCTGAAAGTGCACCTACCGCCCAAACGGCGGGACTTTGTCAGGACCTAGTTGGAACTGTCCTAACGGTGCTACGCCTACGCCCTGTGTCAGCATGTGAGAGAAATACTCTACAGTTGGATTATATACGAAGAACCACTCGTGCCCTGAGAGAACTATTTAACCTCAGCGAGCCAAATAGATTGTAAGTGCAAAGGTGTCAAAGTCTATCTCTCTTCATTGTTACGATGGCTTCTTTGTCCCAGTAATGATCCAGAAAACGTACGCGGAGCCTCTCAGAAAAGAATTTATTGCATTTGTCACCCTCGTTAGGCGATGCACGCCGCACCGTAACACGTGAATGAATGAGCTCTGTAGATGCACGCATGCAACACAGGCGCTCCTCTGGGATGCGCTGCCTATGGATCCGTTTAACTGCTAGCGCAGTCTATGGGAGCGAGCAGCAACAAATCAATGGCTGAGGTCTCCCACTCAGGGGTCAGAGAGGATACGAGGGAGGGTCCGGGGACTATTTCTTGTCCTCATGATGGACATCGATGCTCCTCGGTGCTCGGCGACGTTCATCCTCCCCCAGACATTGCTCAAGGTGAAGGGATGACGGGAGGGTTAGCGAAAGGAGAAATGGAGGAGGATTCAGAGCCGGGTGTAGCAGAGATGAAGGGATGGAGTGATTGACGAAGGAGTGATGGAAGAGTGTAGTCGGCTCCGGGATCATGAGATGGTGACTGAGCACAGACGCTGCCTCCCTTTAAGGTGGCTGTCTGACTTAATTAAGGTTTACAGGTTACGCTAGGCTACTGCTTATATTACAGTGCTCATTACAAGCCCATTAAGCCCGGGCAGAGAAAATAATGTTGTCAGAACAATGAGTGAGAGCATTTTGGAAAGTCGCTGCCAACTCCATACTCCAGCTCTTCTTTATGACACCTCTCTGCCTGTCCTCCCTCAATCTGTCCTCCTTCTCCCTGAACATTGCCGTGATTGTTTGAGTGTGCGAACAGATCGAGGATCTTTTTTTATTATTTTTTTTTACAAAAGGTGAGGGAGTGATTATATGAGTTAAAAGCTTCTCCGAGCCCAGAATGATTACCCCCCTCACGGTCAATCTGCGCCACTGAGCCTCCTGTCTCCCTGGCTGGCAATGATTCAGGTCATAATCACATTGTATCAGTGCTGATGATGTGTGTTTCAGCTTCCGAACCCGTCTGAAAAGGCTATCAGTTCCCCCCGGAGCCCCCACATGGCAGTAAATGAAGTAAGCAAGTAATCTACCGACAGTGATAGCATTTTCCCAAAGAGTGCAAATGATGTGTGAGGGAGTGGGGCAAAACTGGTGCCGAGACCGGTTCGGTTTCTGCTACCATCACACTTTCTGGTCAAGGAAACGCCACATTGAGAGCAAGTTCACACCTTTTCATGACGCTGGGGCAGTCTGACTCCTCTGGGTGAGGAGATGAGGGGAAATGGAGCACAGAGGCGGCCTGAAAAGAGAGATGTTGTGGTTTAGTCTCCTTGGAGTTGCATTCATATTTGACGGTTCTGCAGTAAAAAATGTAAAAGTGGGATATTATGCTCCTGCAGTTGATGTCACACCATGTAGCTGTAGTTGCATGCATGAATCTCTTCATGGTCCTAACCAGCAAATAAATATCAGTAACTGCTGAGTACGTTATTTTGGGGGGGAAGCACAAACACAAAAAGTAAAATGTGATATGGATGTGGATAATGGAGGTCACAGAGCTTTGCAGTGATTAATAAATGATAGATTTTTTTTAGATTTAGATGTCTTTGCGAGTCAGCACTTGCCAAATGAGACGGCTGGTCAGCCTGCATCATCATGTTATCTTTAAATAATTATTTTAAAGTATTTATGAATCAGTTCCATTATATACAACAACCATGTCATTGGTCAAAAGCAGCTTTGCAAAATTACAACTCGTCTCGTACACTGACTCGTAATCGAGACGTTTGTTGAAAAGAGAAAAACACATTTGCATTAATTGAAACTTTGTATTTATTACATATGTATTCTGTTTTTCAGTGCAAAACGTAATTATACAACAATAAGGTAATTACGTTTTTTTTTTTTTTTTAACGCAGGTAGCACCTACGTTCAAATTCAACAGTGTCAATAAAGCTAATTCGAATGTGAAAATTAGCCAATCAGGCTCCTGCTCTGCGGAGAGTTAAGATGACTACAGTTAGCAAGTAGTACTATTGTGTTGCTAGTACTTAGTTAGACGACGAAATACTCCGTATGAAGTCATCGAAGTCGGTGAGTCACGACGACAAATAAATACACGCGTTGTGACGTCACGCCATTAGCGGGCAATGCTAACGGCTGTTTAAGCTAATACGTGGGAGCGCTAGCTAACGCCCAAGGAGTCGACGCAATGCTGTGTGTGTGCGCGCGTCCGCTCGTGCATGTGTGTGTGTTAGAGTGTAAAAACCAACGTTCGTTTTATTTACCTGAGCTTACCTTAGCTAACGTTTCGTCGGACACACCTTTGCACCTGTTGGGTGGTTCGTAATGAAAACGGATTGTTTTACGTCGTCCATCTTTGTTTGTGTCTGTGAAGGAGGTTCATCAGGACAACTGTACCAGCGAGTACCTGTGTGGATGTATTCATGGACTCATGTTGGCTGTATGTCTCTTAATATTAATATTTCCAGAGTTTGATATTCTGGTTGGTAAATCGGTTTTAGTAGTGTGTTGTAAAGTGTATGTTCAATGCAGTTGCACTCGGACACCACCAGGGGGCTCTAGTAAGATTAATCTGATATTAATTCTGTCACGTGTTCAGACAGCAGAAGTTGTATGTTGCTACCAGAGAGAGAGAGAGAGAGAGAGACTGTTTGAGGCCACATTTATACATAGCAGGGTATTTAGAGAAACAAATCCCCCCCAATGTTATTTTCAAAAATAACATCGTGCACACAATATCGTTTTCAGAAAAGTTGTCATTTACATCAACCTGCATAAATACATTATAACGATACCAAACCTACCAGTGTAGGGAGAAGGATAAAGCCATGCAAGCCAATCAGAATCCTCAGAATCAACAACAACCAATAACACGAGCGATGTTTAATTACATTTTTGTATTCAGTATAAAATTTTATGCAGGACCACCTTTCAGAAGAATACAGATCGTCTCACTCACATTATTGCATGTTTATTTCATGGCTGTAGAATTTTGGTTAAAAGTTACTGAAGGGAATTTAATTGTTCCAAAAAAAAAAAAAAAAAAATCGTCCTTGAATCAAAGGCCAACTACTGAATCGTTAATCGAATCAAAAATTCAGACCCCTAGTGCAATTCATCAGTTTGGCTCTTTTGTGTGAGAAAAACAAAAAGTGAGCACAGCTGTTTCCACATCTGTGTATCTGCATGTTCCTATGTATTGCTGCATGCATGTACATTTGTGTGTGAAGCTGTTTATATGTATCTGCTTCTGTGACGACAAGGAAAAAGCTATGTCCCCATTCTACACTGCGGTGCAAGCAGTAAGCAGGTTTGGTTATCTAGTCGATGCAAAGTGTCAGTTTGCATTCACAATCAAACAAAGGAACTGGAGGAGAGCTGCTCACAGCTGCAGGAAAACGTAACTCTAGAAACACCCCAGGAAATTAAGTGTTTAATCTTCGCTTACTCCAAAAATAGTTTTTATAGAATGTGTCCATGTAGACTTCATATGTTATGTAATATAGAATTGGGACGCGGTCGGCGTGTTAATTAAGCAAGTGTGCCTGAAACGAGGCTTCGGCACGGCGAGAGGATCAGATGTGCATGTCTCCGTGTTGGAGCCTACATGGATTTCATCAGTAGGGCCTCTAAACTCTGACGGAACAATTAGGAGGATATCCTACTGTGCTGCAGTTTTGGTAACGTAGAGCCACGGTGAATGTAAACGGCTGCTGTCGCCACAGTTATACAGTATACTGCACTACCCGCTGCCTCTCTGTCTCACCCACTCACTCTCTTTCTTCCATGTAAGACTCTTTAATTACATGCCAATTCAACACGGTGGAGATGGAGGGACTCAGCCCTATTTCCCAGTACACACACACACACACACACACACACACACACACTTAAAAATATATCATTAAGAAATAGGAGACGAGAGGAGTGGAGTTGGCATCGATGAAGAGGAAGAAGTCGGGAAAGGGAGCAACGAGGCTAGGAGGGATTTCTCCTCTTTGGAGCTGAAATCAATGTTTGAGATAAGGCTGTTTTAGGTTTCTATCAGATGATGCAGAGGATCATCGCCTCACAATGGGAAGGCTTACCCCGTTGCTGTGTCAGCAGGCTCCGATTACGCTGGCTTTTTGTTGTGTTTCAAACAATTTCATCATGCTCCCCCTCACACTTTTGCACTTGGTATGCAATGCAGCACTGGCAATTTGTACGTGTTTGGATTCCAATTATGGAGTTGTTAAAGCTTTTTCGCCTGTGGCCTGCAAATTCTTATTAAGCCATACATTAAAGAGCAGAGAATCACATTTAAATGGAGTTCATGTTTCCCCTTTGTTTGCCAGTGTTGTGGTTGTTATTAATTTATTCTCAATGCCCTATGCATTACACATTAACAAATAAATCGTGTTTGTGATTGTAATGCAAAATACTTGTTTCTTATTCAGAGATAGGGCCAGCATTTGTCAAGTAAACCAACAACAAGCCCAGAGAGAACAAAAAGGAGAGAAAACAACCATCAAATGGAGCCATTCCCTCCTATTACCCTCAACCATTTGAGAAACTAACAAACCCCAAATAACACCAACATTTCCGTAGTCTTTTTTTTACAAGCTGACGCCGTAGAGAGGAGAATAAGACAGCAGGGTGAGTGATTGAATGATTTACGAGTTGGCCATTGGAAATCATTAGGTTAGGGTTGCTGGGACATGGGAGGCTATGGGGAGGGCTGCACCGTGACACCAGCGCTACAGTCAGCCACCTCAAAGGTCACGACCCTGGCCAGACTTCATCAGTATCTGTCTTTCTCATACTGAGAAAAGCATGGCAGGGTGCAAACTGGCTGTCCCAATCAAAAGGAAGACCTTCGTAAAATAGGAGGGAAGGACTTGAATGGGATTCAGATGAGACTGGTGGTCCAATGCTTTCTGTGTATATAAGGGCAGGTTTGCAGGCACATGAACACGCTGACACCTGAGGGGGGCAGCAAGGCAAAACAAGTTACAGGGCAATCAATGGATCAATGACTGACATGGCATTTTAACCCTCCTTTTTGATGCAGTGCTGCAGAGGATACAGTGGAGACATCGTAGGGTGGGAATCTCTTGGCACCTCACGATCCGATTCAGAGGTCAACGATTCAATTCTAAACCGTTGCGTGTACATTTTCATGCATGATTTAAAAAAAAAATGTAAATCTGAGTTTGCTACTCAGTTTGAGTCACTTCCTACTTTTGTGATGATCATTAAAGAAAATCAACAGGTTAATTACCTTCTCTAATATTTTATTAAAGAAAAGGCTTTGTCACAAGTAGATGCAATAATCAATGCAGCTGCATTCCAACACGTCACACGTCACAGCGTCTCCCTACAGAGACGGACAACGTCGACGTTATGTTCAGTGTTTACGTAGCCGCTACGGTGTTAGCCTAGCTTAGCCCTCAGCTAGCCGAACGCCAAAAGAAGCATTTTTAAAGTTATTTCACTATTTTTTATAGTTATTTCATCTGTGAATCGATTCAGAATCGTCCACGTCCGCATCGCGATGCATCTAAGAATCAGTTTCCCCCCCCCACCCCAGACATAGCCAAAGTTCAAAGGTCAATGAAGTGGTAAACACGCACACACAAGCACACAACCAAAATAGACGGAACGAATGCTAGATGGGTGAAAGTGATTTTGTATGCAACAGCAGCAAGGAAAAACGAATTGGAATATTGTCCGTGTAAAGACGCTTAATACATCACCACCCACTGAATACATTTGGCTGTTGAAATGAGATCCAAAATGCAGTGGCTGCTAATAAACCATCTTCAGAGTGGCAGAAATATGATGCATGGTAACCCATATGAACCTCATTAATAGAACACAAGCAAATCTATTTATTCAGACAGTCAGGGGGAAAATGATTGCCTCAATACTCCATCTGGTTTCCCTCCATCTCTCATCCTCCCTGCCTCTTTGCTTTTCCCCTCTTCTCTTTTCTTTTCTCCTCTTTTCTCCTCTTCTCTATGTATTCAGTGATTTTGACAGATGTGGTGTGTGTGTGTGTGTGTACGCATGGTAGCATTCACCCTGGAGAGTTTTAACACCACCTCCCGTCCTCCCTTCTTTCTCTGTCAGTATGTCCCTCTTCCCCCCATCCCTACTCTAATCTCATCCCTTCTTCTCTCCCATCCAACCCCTCCCCCCCTCCAATACTCTCCTGTAGTTTCTTTTGTCTCCACTGCTGTCACAACTATTCAGGGTGGGGATGCTGGCCAGGCTACTAGGAGCGTTTGATAGGACATGGCACTAGGGATGGGGAGGCTGGACAAGCCCGGCAATTCATCCAAAGCATTCTCAGCTCATCACCTACCTTTTTTTACTCGTGGTTTTTACCTTCTCTCCATGCCACGAGAAGAAATGGCCACATGCAGCTTGTTGTATTACACAGTTTTGCATTCACTTGCTCTGTTTATTCCAAGAATGTTTTGTGTTTTCACTAACGAATGAGACCAGATCTGGTTTCTTAATTGTGTTAATTGCTCAGTATCTGCACATAACAACTCATTACGGTGAAACAGCCCCAACATCTTTATTTCCAATTACTTTATTTCATCACTTCTCTAATATTCTTGGTTGATATTTCTTTTAAACGGCTGCATAATTTTGTTGTTTTCAAATATTGTGTGTACGTTGTTTTTGTCTGTTTTATTGTGATTTAAAGTTGCGTGTGATTCTAATGACCTTCACATGTGTGTTGCTCTGTTGCAGGTTGTGCATTCCTCACCTACTGCGCCCGAGAGTCGGCCATCAAAGCCCAGAACGCCCTTCATGAACAGAAAACACTGCCAGGGGTAAGTGTCCGTTGCTCTATCCGTCTCTTTCCCCTCCTCTTCTCACTCTATCTCATTTCTCTCTATGCTGGTCAGCCATGCCATCTGCAGCCGGCTGCACACCAGCCGGCATTCTCCTCGTATAGTCCCCGAGATGAAAAACACTTTGGAAAGCAATTCAATCAATAGCTCAGCCTTTTGAAGGCCCGGTTTCAACTTTTCCATGTGTCTGTTCTCCAGGGGATATTGCCAGCATTGATCAGACCCACTCAGACTCACACTTTTGAAGCAATAGCATAGAAGTGACAGTTTTTGGGGGCAAGCCTCTGCAATTCTGGAAACGTGCTATCAACAGAAAACAGTCCGAGCTTATATTAATGATATTGAAATAATGCCTTCGATAAACTCTTTTTTTTTCATGTTCAATTGTGCTTATAGCATTGGCAGCGGCTTAAATTAGATCCACTTCACACACTTATTTAAAATGAAAACATGTCACTGGTTGGTCTGTTGCCTCCTAAGTTGCCATATGACTGGTTGCTTACCAGCAATGTGGCATTTAAATGACTATTTTTTAAAGAGAGTTTGGTGCAGTGCTCAGTCCATATAAGATGCACCAGGGCAAGAATACTTTCAGCAAACTTTGGGAAAAAGAATGAGGGCAAACAGCATCATTGATCTGTTTAAGCAAATCCTCTGGTCTGGCTCAGGCTGAAAACACAAAAACCAAAATGTTCAGTGAACAGAGTATGTGTCTGTGGACAGCTCACACTCGACAACGTGTGAAAAGCAGAGGATCTTAATGATCGTGTGAAATTTTCTTTCATCAGAATCGAGTGCAGAATGAATAAGAATTTCTGTGAAAGCATTTGTGTGCGGGTCTGTTCACTTATAGCTGTATGTGAGATATAAGAGACAGAAGGATGGATCGGTGGGTGGAAGTGGCTCCCCACTGAGGCAGCGTGGCTTAACATGGTCAGATCAAGTCTGCACCAGGGAGAAACATCAGTAAATACCCCCCCTACAACCCCCAACACCCCGTCTGATCACAACCCAGCCAAAAGGCACATGTTTCACTTAAACTTGCAAATGCGACTTCCACAACTTTGAACATTTTTCTGGTGGCTTTCTGGAAAAACAAGTTGTTTCGTTTATCCTGCAAATTAGCCAAGCGCAAGACTGGAGGGCGTCATTCTCCTCCTTTTTTCCTGTGCATTTGAATAAAAACACGGAAGACAGAGAAGGGGGGGGTTATTTCACATAGTGCCAGAGGATGTGTTCAAGAGAGTTTATAACTGTGTTCAGCAATGTGTTCAAAAGCAAGAGTCTCTTGATTATCTTCCTGTTTTTGTCCGTAGCCCGGCTGTCGAGTAAGTTTCTCTCTCACGTCTCGTAGTCATTAATAACGTCGCCACCTGCCAGCTTGGCAGGGCGTCCGCCAGGCTTGACCTACCGATGGGATTAAATGGGTGAAGTGGCAGAATGTAGAAACGAGGGGCATGAGGGCACGGGCATAAACGCTAACTAGCCTGAAGCACGCCCTCCTTTTCATAGCGTGTTCTGAGAGGAGAGCAGCGCTGCAAACCATCTGGGTGCTGGAAGGTTGAACAACTATGAACGGCATCCTTAAAGGTTGTGAAATTCAGAGCAAAGGGATCTCCACATGGCAACGGCAGAGCTGGTTGTGCTTCAGTGTCATCAGCGGTCGCCGCCGTTTGAGGGCAGCGTAGCACGATGGCGATGCGTGAAGACGGTGAGACTCAAACGGTAACGTTTCCTTAAACTTGCCTGGTTGAGTCAGAAATCTACTTGCCTTTTTTATTTACTATCAAATAACAACAAAGACCAACATTTATGTCATGTGTTCATTCAAGTTGGTTTGTTTTTACCATGAATTGACTGATTTTTTCGATGAATAAAGCAACTAAATTGATTATTCTAAAGAAAGAAATTCACAATTAATTTCCCACAAAATGAATATAAAAAAATAGGTCTGATTTATATTTCAATATGTTATTTGTTATTCTCTTAAAACAAACAAATGTAACAAAACACTAAACCCTATTTGTAGATGCCGGATCTGAAAAATACTGGATCTGAAATTCCAAAGGATTTCTGCCAGACACGGATTAATTTAATTACTGTATGTCATAACAACCCTTTCCTGAACTGGAGAATCAGTCATTTACTTAAGTACTTGAGTCAAAACTTGTGACATGGATTTAGTTAATCACTGGAGTAATATGCAGTTAAGATAATCAAATGTATTTTTGCGTCAGTCAAGGGTAATACGTGAAACAATTTCCAGATTGTCACACACCGTAACCAGCCTGTAACGTTGGTGTAAGTGATTTAGTCACTCATACATAAAGTAAACAGAAAATATAAAATGGATGCTGTTAGTTTATGTAATCCTGCTCTACCTTAACGGCAGCGGTGCAGAAATGGCTTTGAACATGGAAGGAGTAATGAAGAAACAATTAGAATATTAATTCTACTACACACAGAAACATGTCCCGGGATATTAATGCGCTGAATTTCCAATTGAGAACACGAATAAAAAATGAAACGACATTAAGCGATTGTACAGCCATGGTACACAGAGTATGTGCAGCATTTGCATACACAGCCTTGCATGTTGAATTTCCCTGAAAGCTTTTCTTTTTGTGCTTGCACATGTTCACACGCGTTCACAAACGTGTCCTATATCACTTTTAGAAATAAAACCCTTTTCTTGTACCTTCCAGTCGTGCTCTCGCCCTCCTGCTGACTTCCCCTCACCCCACCCGTCCTGTCCACCCCACATCCTCCTGCCTCCCCTCCATCCCTTTGCTCCTCTGCTCTCCCTGAGACACAACGTGTCATAGAAATGTAACAGGCAGACGTTGACGGCTGTCAGGCCTCACAGACGAGGCTGCTCTGCTGTTCCTTTCCCTTCAGCTTCACTCGCACAGAAACACCGGTGGTCCGAGGAGAGCGTGCCGTAATGCTGCATGTATGCACAAGCAGCTACACCTCCTAGCTACACAGAATTACAGTACGCCACTGTCCCTGAACATCAGCCTGTATAAAACACAGCTGTATTCTCTGTGACTTCATAGCTCAAAGTGGGAGGACCAGGGACGACAGCCTTACTCTAGAAGGGATCCATTGACACCCACTGTCCAATTATGAATGAGATTAAGCCTTTATATAATTTAAACAAGTGAGTTTTATTGGGATTGACCCGCCTCGAGTGGCTGTTTGAGGAAGTGGATATTTCTGCACTCCAACATTGACTTTATTTCTCAGCATTGTAGCTTCCTGCTTGCTAAACTCTCACTTACTCCCAGAAAACAATTCAAAGAAAGATCGTCATCTACAGTGTAGCAAATGAATATGTCATGCTTTTGCCATGCTGCATTGGGTTGTCTGTGTTTCTGTGTGTGTGTTTGCATTTGAGTGCCTCCCATTGCTCCTCCTGTCCTCCTCTCTTGAGCCTCCCTGCTCCTAAATCTTTTGTGATATGACCCCTGTTGCGTCGCGGCTTGATGGTAAGTAGATATGCCAGTTGTTTGTTTCCAAAATCCTGCTTGATATGCAGTTTGCCAGGGGCTATGTTGTAATTAATGTAAACTTGAGATTCTCCAGAGATGAGTTATGAGTTATTAACGTCTGTGTTTTGTCATTAATCCCTGCATTGCTGCTCCCTGGCAGGGAGCTTGGACTAGTACGGTTACCTGGTTATCTGTAATTTCTTTGCTTAAAATCCTAAAATCCTGCTAGACTTTACTTAGCATACCTTAGCATACCGGCCTACATATGGACACCAGCATGCACACACTTGGGTTTAATGAGATGGAGTGTTAGACTGTGTCTGCTGGAACGTCCCCGTGCAAAGCTCCGAATCCCTGAATCCTGCAAGAGAAAATGGTCCAAATACTAGTTATGATGACCCGTAATATTTCAGTCATGGTGTGTCATTTCAGTTACTGTTTGTAATGGAAAGTGCGTTCTAAAATTCTGAGTTCAGTTCAAAATGACAATTGTGTTGACCACTAGGGCAGCAAACGTTTTAAATGTCTGCGTACTCAACACAAGCAAATAAACGGAAGGCTGAGAGGATTCATGTTTTAATGCTCGACACTTTATCGTGTTAGTTGCCACACACACACACACACACACACACACACACACACACACACACACACACACAACCCCAGTGTCCTCTTATTACCAGAAAGAAGTGCTTGTGTTCTTGGATGTTATTATCCATGTCCCCCTGTTACACATTAGCTGCTGAAAGATACAGTACGGCCTAATGGAAGTGTACTGGACTGGAATATAGATTCCTCTGCTGAAGTGTGATGGGAACCTTGGGGACACGAGCACCTGACATAAGTTTGGCTACCGACGAGGAGAAGCTCTGACAGTTTACCAGGTGTGTGTTGCTTGGCTCTATTAGCTGTGTATGTTTGTGTTTGTGTGGTAAGCCGGCTTTGCATTGCAGCCAGCCCTATGTAGATACAGATAGCAGTGTATAAAGGTGGGAAGAAAAACATGTGCACATGGCAGCTTGCCGTGATCACGCACCGCCCACGACAGCGAGGCTCCAATGGATCATTTGTGTGCTGTTTCGTGCTCGTTTGCTGCTCATGGAGCTGCACGACTTCTTAGGTTACATAACCCTACGAGTGCTCTTATGTATGTGAATACATGCTTCCATGTTTCCTCTTAAAAGTCGAATCTAACCATCCACTGACCTTGGACACTAATCATTCCTTAATCAACACGTGCATGATGCATGATTATTTTTATTGTCAGTTAATCTGTTGGTTATTTTCTCAATTATTATTATAAAATGTCAAACTGTACAAAATGTCGATCAGGATTTCCCGAAGCCCAGGACGGCCTCTTCAAATATATCTTCTATTTATATTCAGTTTACTTTGATAGAGGAGTAAAGAAAATAGGCACATTTAAGAAGCTAGAATAAGGAGATTTTTACTCAAACCAATTAATCGATCATCAAAAGAGTCGTCACCTTATCATTAACTGTTGCAGCTCCAGCTGTTTCTACAGCAGTTGGTGCTTGCGAGTGTCACAGCGCTCCACATAAGTCTGCAGGAGATTTACTCCACCCAGCTCAGCATCATGACAAAATCCTGCATCCTTCACACACTATCCACCAACCTATCCCCCCTCAACCCCCCACCTCCCCCCTCCTCTCACTGCCACTCTCAAATCCAACAGATCCAAGAAATAATCTCAGTCGCTGCAGCAAGTCTATTTGCTGTAGCACAGAAAAACATGCCACCCTCCCCTTTTTTTCATGCTAGCATTGTGTACAACAGTGATTGTCTTGGAGAGGCAACGGTGGGAATGTGTTTGCTGCATGCATTTACTCTGAGTATTAGTACAGCTCGACCTGGGGGGAGTGTAAGAGGCTGGCTGGGATTCAGGAGGCAGGTTTATGGAAATAGCACCCGCATTAAAAACCCAATGAGAGCAGCGAGAAGATTATGCTCCAGCACACACATGTGGGCTCCTGCAATGTCAACACTCTAAGTAGATCCCCTCCCTCTCAATTGCCTCTTTCTCCTTTTCTGTCTCTCTCTCACTCTTGCCCTGTGCTCCACACATACCTGTTATACTGTGTGGATGCACATGGATGTTTGTATACATGTGCATGCATGAATTTACATGTGATAGTGTGTGTTAGTGTGTTAGTGTGTGTGTGCCAAGGCTCAGCTGGGCGAGCAGCAGAGCAGGGCTTTTGTTGAGGAGAGTAGCCGACCTTGTGCTGTGGATACGAGGCTGCCGTGCGATGAGGCCGTTCCTCGACACGCTGTAAAAACCTCCCAGCCTTTGCGTTGGGCTTTGCACGCAAACACAACACCCGTACTTTTGTGTGCATGCCATCCACCTGTTCATTAACTACAGCCAAGCTCACTCGTGGGCAGGCCTAGCTGCCGCAAAGGCTGAATAATTCAATTCTACACTCTGTGAAGGATGGTGAGTATGAGTGCGGTGTGTTGTCCGATTGTGTGTGTGTGTGTGTGTGTGTGTGTGTGTGTGTGTGTGTATTGTATGTGCGTGTGTTGAGCGGACTTGGGGTGGGAGTTGAGCGTACTGGTCAACATGAAGCCAATCGGTGCTGGCAGGAATGGAGGCCTTGTAGTCGGGGAGAGGGGACTCGTTAGAATTAAGCCTGTGGGCAACAGGAGTGTGTGTGTGTGTGTGTGTGTGTGTGTGTGTGTGTGTGTGTGTGTGTGTGTGTGTGTGTGTGTGTGTGTGTGTGTGTGTGTGTGTGTGTGTGTGTGTGTGTGTGTGTGTGTGTGTGTGTGTGTGTGTGTGTGTGTGTGCGTGCGTGCGTGTGTTAGGAAGAAGATCATAGTGGAGTAGAAGTTTAAACAGGCATGGTCAAGGTCTTTTCTTCTATAAAAATCCTTGTTTTGTTTTAAGAATTTAACAGGGATTTGTGTTGTGAATTTTAACATTTGTGTTTAAAGTTAAAATACATCTGCGTCTCAACTGCCCAGCCGACACTGCTTTTCCTTTTTTATATGTTAGCCAAGGCCATCCTGACTGTGAACTTAAATGTTTTATTTGGGTTTCACTCCTGCAAGATTTCTAGGCCTCAATTTCAATGAACACATAAACGCAAAGACCCATATGTCCGTTAAAACATTTCAACACCATCTGTTTTCCCATTAAGAAACTTACCACCAGCTGATCTCAGCACTACAATAACTTGAATGGCTGCAACTAATCTCAGAGGCTACAGGAGTCTCCCTCTGATGACTGTTTCTCTTTTTTTATAACCTTTTTATTGAAACATTGAGACGAGAATAAAGAGGATTTCGTAGATTTGGTACTCCAAACGGGGAAAGCCTATCAGCATTGAGATTCTCCTCCTGTCATCGCTGATTCAGAAATAAAGACAAAAAATAGCCATCAGCCAGAGCTCGATGATAGAACCTCACATTAGTACTGTACAGTCCATCAAGCTGCTGACGTATTTATGTCTAGATGACCTTATTTTAAGTGCTGATGGAGCAGCTACAGTGTTAGCATAGCCTACCTCCTATCCAGCCAAACTCCATTCAGAAAACCAGCATTTTAACGTTATCTTGTGGACAGACCAAACAATCCATGACTTCAGACCTTTTACAAATTGCTGTCTTTGTGTTGTTATTTCTGCATCCTTTTTTATCCATTTATTGCAATTAAATCACAACAACAAAACCATATTTGTCTGGGTGATGATTAGTAATAGTGGTGCTGGTTATTTCAGCCATGATTGATGAAACCTTGTCGGTGTCTACGAGGAGTTAAGCCACTTCTCTCCGGCGCGTCTAGCGTGAGTGACACAAACAAACACAAACGATCCCGCGAACAAACACAACGGATCGTGCAGTCAAACTGTGTGAACACAACCATCATAAAAAGGTCTGTTGTGCAAATGTGAGTAGACTTCTTTTACCGTTATCCATACTTTCTTTAGGTTTCACTGTCGTACATCAGCATGCAACACTATCACTACAGTTCCAACAGCAATATGTAAGCAAAACTGTGTGTGTGTGTGTGTGTGTGTGTGTGTGTGTGTGTGTGTGTGTGTGTGTGTGTTGTAATGGCTTATTGGTGTAATGTACGCACAGTAAAGAGCTGCTGTACCAGAGTGCTCCTAAGGGATCTGAATCCCCACACCCTTAGAACATGTACTTATGCTCTCTCACACACACACACACACACACACACACACACACACACACACACACACACACACACACACACACACACACACGGCTGGAAATAGACTAAAACACACAGGGTAACTGTTGGAGCCATCAATGTTGCTTGTTTCCTACCTTCTGTCTCTGGTCCCCCTTTAACATGGGCACACAAACACACACACACACACACACACACACACCCTTCTCCTTTGTTCAGCTCGTTATTCTGTATGCTAGATTAGCCACATATTTAGAGAAGCCTTCTTCTCCCCAGGGGCTTGGCTTCCAAGGGTATTTTGAAAAAAGAGCCGGATGTGCACTCTGCACCTGCCTTTGGAGAACAAAAAAAAACATCCACTGAAAATGTGTTTCATCATGAAATTTAATTGAATTCCATACAGTACACATTGTACTGCCCTCACATGCAATGGTCTCCCTTTAGAACTACGATTGCTATTCAATCAAATATTTGTTACATTTAAATACCTAACTAAAACAGTCAAAGGGATAATGATAGACTGACTGAACAAAATAAATGCATTTAAAAAAATATTTAGATATTAATTCATGACAGCTGTGTATTACTATATAATAGTTATTGTCATCATATGAAGCAAACTACCCACAAAAATGTCAAGAACTAGAATGACCGTATTTCGACCCCATCTGTGACATTAGTACTGATGAAATAATGCTGCCCCCCCCCCATACACACACACACACACACACACACACACACACACACATACACATATACACACACACACACACACACACACACACACACACACACACACACACACACACACACACACACACACACACACACACACACATCTCACTAACCGGCTCTTGGGGGAAGACATTGCTTGAAATACCAAAATAATCCACTGCACACCCTGCCCATTAGGCCACTTCACAGTGAGAAGTGTGCTATTTTTTCTGAAGCACAGGTTAGCAAAAAAGCTGAATTATTAATGTTTTTGATATTTTTAGTCTGTTTAACCTATTTCTGGTTGTGGCTGGAGACTGCTCGCCTGCCTGTCTGTGAAATTCAATCATGTGATATGGCCGTGATCTGGGTTAGAGAGCTTGCTTTTGTGTATAATGGGGTAAATTGTGGGTGTGTGTGTGTGTGTGTGTGGGTAGGCTTGCTTTTTTACTCTAAATGTCACTGCATGTAGACTAACAAGTGCTGGCCTGGCTGATTTTGATGCTGTGCACTTCAGATGATCCGATGGCGCTTCGGCACTGTGAAGCATCACCTGTACCGGTGGGGCCGAACCAGATGAGTCTGGTTTTATTTCAGGCCGGCGGGCTTGGCAGGGCAGCCCTGTGCAAGAGGCGAGGAGGCCCAGATACTGACTGACAATCCATCTGCCGGTCCCCGTCCAGGCTTGTACAGGTGTGCTACTGCCCGCAGACACAAAGAGAAAAGAGTGTGAGCCAGCGGATGGATGATAAACTATGGCCCTGAATAGAGCGGTGTGTGTGAGAGAGTGTGTGTCCTTGTGTATGTGTTGAAAGTGAAAGGACTAGCTTAAAAAAACCTGGATATCCAAATAGACATGTCACTTTACTCAATAATGAAGGACACACTTAAAACGCATCACCCACTGCAGCTAATGGGAGGTGACATCTCTCTGGCTGGACCTCGTGCCTTTGGGAGGCCGAGGGGATGAGTGAAGAGTGTGTGAGAGATTAGAGGGAGATGAAGTGACAGAATAGTTGGAATATTGAGAAAAGAGGAGAGGGGGAAGCGGCAGGCACAGGGTCATGTTGACAGCTTGAAGTCATACTTTCAAAGTTAAAACAGCCATTCCCGTGTCTGCGCCAGTGTTTATGCATGTGCCTTGTCACACACACACACAGCATGTTCTATGTGCTGGACGTCTGTGGTCAACTGGTTGGTGGAACCAGGGGCAGCTCATTTGTAAGGCAGATTCAGCCCCGCTTTGGTGTCGTGTCCACAGAGAGGGCGAGGGGGCTGCACAGCATGACAGCCAGAATTTGTCAGCAGAAATCAGGACTAATGAAATACAGTACACACGGCTGGGGGGCAAGGAGAGGAATGTGAGTGACAGGAGGCATGAGTGGAAACAGCCCGTGGCAGCCCTCCTTCATGGCTACCAATGCATCAGCCAGCCCCAGCCCCCTTCCCACCCCAGATAAGGCTTTACAGCATGAGGCATCGGGTAGAGGAGAGGAACAGTGTGTGCCAGGGTCCCTGGGGGTAATAACATGGAAAACAAGTGTATGGGGAGTGCGAGTGATGGGCCTGCTCATGTGGAAGTGGGTATTTGCATTGCAGAGGAGGGCTGTCACCAGAACTCGCTGAGGGAGCCAGTGTCAGGGTGATAGCTGGCGGTGAAGGCTTCTGTTGCTTGCAGAATACCAGGACACTGCTTTTATAGCTGAGCTAGCACCATCCGGATCCAACGCAGCCTCCACACTTTCAACATTTCTACGGGTTTTTGTAGACGCTTTTTGTTCAAACTTGGATTTTACCCGATTCTTCATTTAAGTGGTTATATTTTGTCCATCATGACAGCCTTAAAGCGTTTCATATAGAAAATAACAATAAGCTGGATGGGCTGCGGTATCGCCAGGAATATAAATTATATAGTTATGTGCCAACAGCCATAGTCTGTGGCCTCTAAACTATTTCAGTCCCAGCTGCAATAAGAGGCAGCTTTTAATAATTCAGAGTAAAACAGTATACTGGATGTCTTCCAGGCAGCAAGCTCACATTAAGGTGAAACACTAAATTCCCCTCTACCCATCACTTCCACCCCAACCCCAAAACCAGAGCAGGGCTGTATCCGATACCCGTGAAGGGCTTGTCGGGACACACACATCACGAGTTGTGTTGTTGTTTGCTGTGTGTGTGTGTGTGTGTGTGTGTGATAGAAAGTGAGTCTGCAGAGCCCAGAGAGGCCATGTGGTCGTTCACTCTTGTCAGCCCTTGTGGCTCTCTGCACAGCTGTGACATTCATACATACATACATATGTGTGGCACATTTTGGAGGATGCAATTTGGAGTCACGCTGCCCTGCAGGGTTAGCCACTGTGCATCCTTTTAATGTGCAAGTTCTCAGCCAAGAGGTGGCTGTGTGAAGTCAGCTTGGAGGTAGAAAAGAGAAAAAGATGGAAAATATGTAGAGTAGAGAGAGAGAGAGGAGCCGAAGTAGGGAAGGGTCACATTTTAAAGATATTTGATTCATTGAGTTGTGAAGATTAAGAAATGACACGGAGGGAGTGAGAGTGAAATGGAGAATGGTAAATATGTGTGGGAGGTATTGATAGAGGGCCTCATTGCCTGATCAGTACTGGCAGTTTTAATCTGTATGGAATGAATGGGCTGTAAACGCTGTGGTCCTTCTTTTGTTGGATCCCATGATGTCCAAAGGTGTCCCCGTGGAAATCATGAGGTTGTCCCAGGTTAAATTCAGCTCGTGCCCACAAGCTGAATGTTCACTGCCTCTCTGTTTTTTAGAATGTAATAATGAAGATGAGGACTGGTTGAAAGAGAAATGCAGGCAGAAGAAAATAAATAAATGCCCAAAGCAAGTAAGCAGCTTTGATCTCTGCACATCTGCTGGATAATCCATGTTCTTCTGATGGAACCAGCATCCATTGTTTGCTCTGTTTTGTCAATACATTAATATATGACATTGACTTCCAGCACTTCTCCCTCATGTACAACCCGCCTGTTGTAACTTGGGTAGCTTCCTATATACTACCATATACCCGTATGCTAGAAAAGCCTATTTCCACCAAATGATTGTGAGCAGTGAGAGACACTTTTACCATTTTAATCAAATCCATATTCAGATGGGGCTGAAGGGTCTACAGATATGCTAAACTAGTTATACTTATGAGAATTGGATGTCCTTTCCAACATTCCTAATTTAACTTAACATATTTTAATGACTGCATTGTTCTTCCATTGGCAAAAGCCAGTTTTGACATGAGTGGATTTGTTAAAGGTGCAGGATATGAAATTGGGGGAATTTCCATTGCCTGTCAACATGATGCCTGAGTTGGCAGCCCACAACTAAAGGGTCCTAACAGTACAAACGAGGGTAACGGTGTTTACATAAGAGGGAGCCAGTCAACAAAGCAAGGAGAAGCTCAGATAACAACACACACAGAGGGAGAGGACATGTTCTCTGCTCAGGTACACATTACTCCACTATATCTTTACATAGAAAACAGTTGTTTGCTGCTATATTAATGCTCTTTATCCCATGTATTGCACCCACTGGTCATTATAAATCACGAGGAAAGGTTCAACTCATCTAAAAAAAAAAAAAAACAGAAATGTTAGACTTGAAATATGGAAATTGGTACTTAGTTTTCTGATTTGTTTTGCTTTAATAAGGCGAAGCCAGGCCTGCTTGAATTACTGTTAAATAGACATTTACACATCCCAAGTTTGCTTGTTTGATTGTGTTCAAGCTGTGCAGCTGTAACAGGTGATGAAGCTCAGCCTGAATGTGAACGATAGTGTATCGCTGTTGTTTCACCTGGAATTTGTAGAGTTTATGAAACAATGCAGCACCCCTTTTTGTTTTTTGTCCCCACAAACGGTATGTGTTTATTTTAATGATCAGAGGACGAATGTGACTGGAATATGTGAGATACGTGAGGATCCACATGTATCTGTGAGTGTTTCTGTGGATAAAGTTGTCTCTCATCATCATCACATCAGTAATAGTGCTCTGGTAAATGATTACCATGGCAACATCGGCCGCAACACTGCTTAAATGACTGTACACGTACAGAAACACACACACACACACACACACACACACACACACACACACACACACACACACACACACACACAAATACACCGAAGCAAAGATGTGCACAGGCAGGCACAATCCATTAGGCGCCGGGGCAGAGGACGAGACAGCACATTTATTTAGGGAGTTTATTTTACCTGTTTTTCTTGATTCATTATTTATGAATCTATCAATCTGTATGACACTGCAGCAGCACATAAAGTTTGGCTGGCTGCTTCCCTGCCCATTTCCCCATCTGCCAGCTTCTATGTGTCTGTCTGCCTATCTGGCCTGACAAGGCCTCTTTGTCTATCAAAATGTGTCTGCTATGCAAACCCTCCTCCTCCACCTTTTCTCACCATCTTTCTCTTTTTTTCTGTCTCTCATTGTACATCTTTGTCATCAGACTAGTTCCTTTTATTCTTTGATCTTTTATTCCGTCTCTAAAACATTTTAAATTATGATGATGACTTGCAAATTTATCTCAGATTAATTTGATAGGTTCAGCTTGTACCCACTCGCCTCATGGGTGTGCTTTTACTGCCGTGTTATTAATATATTCCTGAAAGACTACTCTCCAGTGCCCCTCTTTCAAAATTGGGAAAGGGCAAAGCATGTTGTCCAACCCACTCCATCAGCTTCTCCTCCACCTCTAACTACTTCTTTTCTCCCTCTTTCCTTTCCCCATGCTAGGGGTCTGCAGACTTAAGGGTATTTCTGGGGCTTTTTGAAAACTAGTGGCTCTGTAAAGCAGAAGGAAAGGTTTGATGAGCACAAGGATGCAGGTGAATGCTATGTGTATTCGGGCTGATATGACACATATTTCTGCAGCCTTGGGGGGCATGACGAGTTTATGTTTATGTCTCATTAGTTATGAAAGAAGAGGAGAAGAAAACCGTGATGTTTCGGGAAATATAAACACACAATTTGAGTTTTTTTTTTTAAGGCCTTGAGAATACGCTGTTTGGCGAAAGTTGTGTAAATATCCAAAGCCACGATGGAGAGCATTCCAGCTCTTTAGGGAAGTGTTTGCACAGGATGAATAGGAAGTCATCAGCAGGGCATTGAAAGTGTGCCGTGTCCTCTGACACATCTAAAAGCACTTAAGCTGTGTCTGCTGAATGACCAAGATCTGATAATGTCAGATTTACGATAGTGTGTGTTCATAATGAGAGCTCTGTGGTTGGCTGGCCAGCTGTAGTTAGGCTGCCTGAGTATATTCCAGGTTGTAACAAGGAAGAGAAAATAAAAACCTTTTCTTTCCCTCGTCCTCTCTTTCTCTCGTCCTCTCTTTCTCCATCATCACTGCTATCTTTTGCCATCCAGCCCCCCCTTATTGGAGATGCTTGATAGTAGTCTGGCTGTAGTTTATAGAAATGGGACATGCAGTAATAAAGGCAGAAGAGATGGCAGGTTATCTAAGGATCAGCATGGGGCACAGCTAAAGGACAATAAGAAATTACAAATATATAAAAAACCATGGCGGTCCACCTTAGCCCTTCCCTATCAAACACAGGATCACTGAGCTGTAAATCCAGGCTTACGGTGTTTTTTTGTTTTGTTGTTGCTACAAACCAAATGGGCAGAAAGAGCTATTCCCTCTTGCAATAAACGAGAACAATGACATATTGCCGGGGTTACGTGTGAATGGAGCTATGGCGACAAAGTGTGTGTTTGATAGATTGACGTGGGTCTGTTGGTCAGGCACTATAAAGCCTTGCTACGTCAGATCGGGCTCCATGGGTGGACCTGATGCTCACAGGTGGATCTAAATTAATGATTAACATAGCCGTTAATAAGATCGCGATTATAATCATCTGAAAGGGGACTTCCACAGACCACACCTAGTAACCTTTTTTTTTCTTTCAATTTTTTTTCTCAGAGTGGCAGCACACAGAGCTTGTAAGACAAATCCTTTCTAATAGGAAAGCTCTAGGGCTGCAGAGGAGCATGGTCGATACAGAGACACACAGAGGGCTTTGAACATGGCCTATCTCTCTGCCTCCATCCAAATGAAAAGGCGAGAGAGGGCCCCGCGGGGACGGAGCCGGGCTAAGTTTCTATAAACACTATCTACATAACACCTAAGATGTCGCTGTGTTTGATGTGACAGCGTCCAGATTAACTCACATTAGGGAGAACAACAAAGCCCCGGGTGCTTCATCCTCTCAGTGCCTGGGAGACGGGAAGGGACCGACTGTTTTCTGACCGATTCACAAATAAGGCCATTCAAAAACACCTATTCAACCTTCTAATAGGAACTCATTATAGTCGTCATGCTTTACACATTTTATTTACAGAAGCAAAGTCGCTGAATATATGTTTTGTTACTTTTGGAACAATGATTACTTCTTGATTAAAACATCTTTTATTGGGATGCAGTCTTAGTCATAGTCCATAGTGAATAATGTACACACCGATCTCAGGCATATACTGTTCCTGAGATCTAAAAGAACACATTTAAATATCCCCCCTTCTGGTGTTTTTAAATTGTTTGCATTTTCTACATCAGGCAGACGTTCACGAGTCACTGTTTGGAGCTCTCACTCTGTTGCGAAACAAATTGTGTGCCACCTGTGTGTTTGACATTCTCCGTGTCAGCGTTGGGTTTGACTAATGGATTTCTTGTGACAGAGAGGTGGTCGGGATGGGAACGTGTCACCATGTGAATTGCAAACAATGAAGCAAATGGACGCCCTTGTGCATTTTAAGTGTTGTTGGGTTGCTAGCGTCCTCAGCGATGGCTGGACAGAGGTTAATTGACGGTTTTGTGTATGAGTCTGTACGTTGTGATGTTCTGCTCTGACATAATGGGGACGAAGATCTTCCTCGGACTAAATTGCAGTCGAACAATTTTTGACGTTTTTGTTTTACATTGGTAAAGATGTTTGTCTCAAGTATTACATAACAGTGGGGCTCAGTGGTATGAAATATACGAGTATCAGAAAAAGATGATATTGATTTGAACCATATCACCCAGCTCTGCTAGCAACAATGACATGCATTCTTCGGAGAGGTCCACATTGATTCGACATTGAAGTTAGACATTGTAAAGGTTGGACCTGACTCTGGGACTCCAGAAATGAAGTATTCTTTCTCTCTAATATCCACTAGTTAACTGATTATTTTTAATCAGTTCATTGTAAAGTCTCTAGAATGTCAGTGTTATCATTTGTTATAATTTTCCAGAGTTGAACACAACTTGTGTGCCTCTGATCCTGGAGAGTTAAACCTTAAGGCCCTTTTAGCTTTCTGATTGAGAACCATTAGGTCAGAGTGAATCAAATTACCATCAGCGCCTCAGATGAAATGTCTTTGTTTGACTGTTGATCACAGCGGCTGGGTTGTTTGGGATTGCCTTGGGTTACAGCATGAAGGCAGATTTACTCTCCCGTTGAGAAACTGTGGAAATGGCTTCTCCTTTTGTGCCGAAATGGGCTCTAATGCCTCGCCTCTTCCCTTTGATGTTGACTATAAATATGAATGGACTCTGGGCTGTGGTTATGATTGTATGGAAATCTTTTTTGGGAAATGTTTGTGAATGTTTATGGAGAAGAACACTGGCAGCAGGGGAACGCTGAGCAGCAAGAGATTTTAGTCCATAGAATCAATGTACTTAAATCTCTTTGTACTCTGCTTTAACATAGCTACTAGGAAATTAATGAAATCGTTCATGGCATCTCATTGTTCCCCTTTTTTAAATATTGAGAGGTAAATGCATCCTACCGAACTAGGCTACGCGTTGTGGGGGAAGTGAGCGCTCAGAGTAAGGAAGGAATTATGGCTGTCTTAATATTGCAGAGCTGTGTTGAAGTAAAGCATTGCATCTTGAGCTTTCACCAGCCCACACGTTCCCACGTCAAGCCCATATATTTAGCAAGGGGAAAGGCTTTTTTCTTCTCCGTGCGCTGTGGTGCGAGAGGTGCACGGGGGTTCTGAAATGTTTGTCTTTGTTCTCCTGGCAGAGTTTTCTGTGTGTGGGCGTTCACAGTTTCTAGGAGCACCTCGGGAATGCGTTTCAACAGATGGAGGTTTTAACTGGAGTGTTGGCTTCCAAAATCAGGGCTATATGCTTTTGTAGCGTGCTATTTTAATTTGTTTGTTTGCTTGTTTTGTTTGCTTGTGTGTTGTTTTTTTCGCCAGGATAATCACAGGGTTATCAGACGAGAGTGGAGGCGCAATTATGCCGTCATGTAACTATAGATTTAAGCTGCTAATCAAATATATGTGACATCCGACACGGTGCGTCGTGGTCGGAGCTGCTGTGTTCATGTCACAACTGATTAGGGATGGTATTTTTTTTGTATATAGCTTAAACTATGACACAAACAGTGAATGCAACACACTGCCGTTAAATGCTTCATTGCAAGAGTAGTAGTGATCTCTGCTGCTGTAGCGCTGTCCATGGTGCTGAAATGGCCAGTAGCATAGGCACCATTTCTTCTGAAAACCCCTCATAAACTACTTTACTATGAATTATGAATGTGTCCAATTCTCTTATCATATTAATGTAATTATTTTCCCCTCTCCATCTGGCCTTGGTAGTGGTTGTAATAGAGAGAGAATGAAAAGTAGCAGTGGGGTTGTCCACAATTCAATGCAATGCACAGACCCGAATGAAATGTGGTGATGCATTGTGAAATATGCACATTAAAGAAAAATATTTTTTGCACGGCAAAACAATTCCTACCACCTAAGGGCAGAAACGGCAGCATGTTATGACACCCATCAAGTAGACTGCTTTCCGTCTTTTGTCTAAAACACATTTCTTATTCGATTTGGCAGCCTTAGAAAAGAGTAATTGCTTTTCTGACCTGTAATTTTAGCTCAGCCTTTGTATAAACCAAAATGCATACCTTTTGATTTATGTCTTTTGTCATGCTGCCGAATCCTTTGAATTACCTGAACCCATGTGGGCCCGGCTATAAGAGTATTTTTCAGCTCTACCCGAGATGTTGACAGGTTAAACATTTTTGCTCCATTCTTTTTGTTTGTTAATGAGTGCTATGATGAAGAGGCATTAGAACGCCCTTCTGAGCGCCGTAAATCACAGGGGATATGCATTTTCATATGTCTACCCTTATGTGTATCCATATTCTTCTCTTGTGGATATTATCCCTTTTTTCTTTCCTTTTTCCCACATATCTCTGTGTCTCTAAGCCATTTTTCTCCTCGCTCAGTGGCGGTGGCACTCCTTTTGGGATTGTGGGTGCTGGAGCGCCGCAGGCTTCCCTGGAGCCAGAACGTAGCCTACAAACATTCTGTCCAAGACCAGACAGCACTCCTTTATATTAGTCCTGCTTAAATATAGAGCAATCAGTGATCCAATATCTGGATCCCGTTTTAACGGGCAGTGGACAAAGACTCTCTCCAATATAGGCCAAGTGTGTGGGATACCAATCTGTATAAATGTTGTTTAAACCGGTAAATGTAAAGCTATATTCCTCTTACTGGCATGCACCTCATAATGCATTGTCTCATTTAATCTCCAATGTTCAGCATGTAGTGTGTACTGTATAAAATGTGTAGCCCAGACAGTTTAGAAACCAAACAAATAGGTCACTGTTATAGTAATGTGCTATAAATAGTTGTGTGTGTGTGGGTGTGCATGCAGGCTAGTGTGTGTGTGTGTGTGTGTGTGTGTGTCAGGGATGCTCTGTCTAATTTTAGGCTCTTGGGAGAAGAGAGCAGTGAGGAGATCAGGAGAGTGAAGGAGGAATGAGCCCCAGCTCTACAACCTAATGGTTTAGTGTTTTTAATAACTTGCTTGGGAGGTATCTCCCGCTGTAATATATCTTCCCAGTACCAGATAGCCTTTTCCATACATTACCAAGGTATGAGAGAATTTTAAACAGCTGAATACAGCGCTGGCTTTCCAATAAACCGATGTTATTAAAACATCTATGTCTAATAAATAAAAAGGGATTTCATCTGCCCCACCTTCCTCTTTAGACCGTACTCCAAGCTGGAATGAAAGCACAGAATAAGCCGGGTAAAGTAGTTCCTGATAATAATGAACACAGACAGGAAGGGTAATTTATTAATGCACATTCCTAACCTGTTCTCCATCAGACTTGCTTGCTCTCTGTGCATACTTTTTTTTAACAGGACCTAATTAAAATCTAAATCTGCATAAATACAGCCGATTGGAAAACAAAAATAGATAAAAATGCATTCACCGGATTATGGATATGAAATAACCGTTTTTGTGTCCAATTAAGCTTATGCTTTATAATTAGCCAAAAGGGTTCCATGCCTTCATTTTAATTCATCTCTCTCTTCTCATTCACCCCCCTGAACCCTTTTTTTAATTTTTGCTTTTCAGTCGACCACGTTGCATGAAAAATGAAATAATTTTGCGCCCACTCATTCACGTGAAAAAGCCCCTCGTCGGAGTGCATTTGGTTTTAATGCAGAGAGACAGCTCTGTCCTTTATAGTTACGCCCTGTTCCTGACAAATAGACCCCGAGCTCTGCAGCCAGTCTCTCCGTGCACAAGCTTTGTGGTCAGAAAACGCCACTACCTTTTAGTATGTTCCGATTATTTAAACGCTTTGTACTCTAATACCATAGAAATGACTCTGAGTGGATATGGATTCTGACTGAGAGGGGAATGCATAACGCTGACACCGGTGATATACTGTATGATGATTCAATGCACAGTAACACAAAATCTTGGAATCCAATTGATTTTATTGCTTATCCTATTAATATTCTGCATTGTCAGCATGGCTGCTTTACTTGAGCGTTTTGATACTTGCTAAGCATTGCTCTAAGCTTTATCATCTTATATAGTGTCAGTGCTCATTCATGGCTCCGTGCTGCACGCTCACATTTCAGCAGGGGATCCTGCCCATGGAAAGTACTGCTGTGAGACTGTGAGCGGTCTCGCTCTCGCTTTGCTCCCGCCGTAGAAAGCCATCCCTCTTACGAGCCAGCAGAGACAAACGGCACACAGAGTGGTCATTTTTTACTCTCCTTTGATATACCTGCTCAGTTTCCTTGAGAAGAAAGAGCAGATTGTTTGTTTTGCTGAGGCCTCTTTCATTTCGCACAGGGGGAAAGAGACCATTAATATTGTCTTGCCATACATCTTATACGCTGATAATGCAGGCATTGCTTGAAGATGAAAAGATATAGTGCATTACTGTCACCCTGGCAGATGACACATGACGCCCTCACTGCGTACCTGCTTTCATGGCCTTGATGCTGCAGGAGCAGCAGGAAAATAAGAAAGAAGAATTGGAACAACATGTGGGAAGAGGAAAGGCTAGAGAGGCAGAATTAGTTTTTATCACGGGACAATGTAGGGTGGAAAAAGTAAAAGTAAAAGGGTAACAAAAAAGAATAGATGGCACAAAACAAAATCACTATATTTCTTATATTGCGTAAAAATGTGTTCCTGTACACAACCTTTTCCGACTCAGTGGAAAACATCTGTGAAGAAAGATTCAAGAAGTCAAAAATCTGGGATGCTGGTTAAAAGCTGCATCCGTTTTTAAATACAGATATAAAAAAAAGCAACATTTGTCCTATTAAATCAAACCTAGTTAGAGATTAAAAAGGAATATGAGCTTCCTGTGAATTAAAGTTTGTATGTGCAACAGACTTCAGAAAGAGGTGAGAGCATCCCAATCCCTCCAATTAATATAAAAATCTTTCTAATCCTCTCTCTGTTTGGAAAAATATCATAGAATAATGTTTATGCAGGGCATGCGTCTGACTGAGCGGCAGAGTTTACAGAATTTTAGGCTGTCATTTGCATCACTTCCTCTTTTCTCTCGTTGCGTTCATACTTTATTAATCTGTTGCAATGCAAAATTGATATCAGTAAATAATGCATCGAGAGAGAGAGAACAGTAAAAACCAATTCAAATGAAAACATGTTTAATCTTTGGAGTGCTTAATATCGACCTGAAGAACGTTAAATTGCAAAATAAAACACTGACATTTTCAACATACATTATTTTATTTAGTTTACGTTCCGTATTTGTTTTTTGACTTTTTAATAACATGCCTATTTTCCATGTCTATATCTTTGTTTCTGTGATAAAAAGTTGTCACATTCACACATTCAGAGTGTGTGATGTTGAAGCAAAAACCCTTTTTATTATTCAAATTTGAATGACATTGGGGGGGGGGGGACAAGTCATTAATGACTGGGTTCCCAGATAAATATTCTGTTTGATATGTACCAATACTGTATGTATGCTAATAAAAGAAGCTTCCATTTTAAAAAGCAGTCTACCTCCTACAGTACCATCTGGCTTCATACAGGCAAAAGGGATATAATGACTAATATGTGGCTATGAACTATTTAATTATGAAACAGAAACTCACACTTGCCTGTGTGTGGGGACGGTATGCTAGATGTATAGCTAGTTAATAAATCTGTGAAGTAAGTAGCCATATTCAGTGTATAGAAAGCAAGACCAATGTGTATCCCCATAACATTTCACAGCCTTAAAATCAGTCTGAACTCATCATCATCCCCCATTTCCCCCTCTCTGGTTTCCTATTCCAGCTGTCTCTCTCTGTCTCACTCTGTGCATGTGACCTAGCAGCAGACTTGTGGGAACTGTAGTGATGCTGTCAAGCTGAAAGCCTCCCCAGAGCCTCGGAGGAAACAACAGAAGCAAACATTAGAACAACCCCAAAATGTCGACACAAACCCGTGTATTTGTCAGGCTGACCTGGATTTGTTCAAAACACCACTCAGTCTTACCATAGAAAACTGTCACCACACAACATATTGCTTTTTGAGAGATAGAAAAGTAGATGGGTTTGACATTGTTAAGTGTAGTTCCCCTCTTCAGACGCACCTGTGCCTGCTTGCATATCTGCTGGAAGACCCTTGTCGAGGATAGACGGAGGATATTAAGAGTGAGATTAGCCTGCTACAATAAATGAGACGTCACTGTGTAAACGCAGGTGGAGGTGCTACTTGAATTTAAAGTGAATAGGAGGCCGTCTCAATCATGCAGACCCACAAACATGCTCATATGCACTCAATCAGCCTTCTGACGCTGTTGGAAACCTAAAGTGAAACACATAAAAGAGTGCAACAGGAAACATTTTCCCAAATTCCCCTCTACCATTTCACTTTCCACGCTCTTTCACCCCAACACCCACAACACTCCCACTCCCAAACCCCCCCTCCCCACTTCTGCCTCAGAACCAAACCAAGGTTTATTTCCCTGGTGGAAATATTGGCCTGTCAGTCAGATCAATTGCCAGTGTCCAGGGCACTTCATGGTTCCTCTAATTATAATCCTGTGCAGCTGGCGCTGGCCCACGTAGCTGTGGGGCAGCCATTGTAATAGAGGCATCACTGGGCTATAGATGGATAGAGCGAAGCGTCGGCCAAAGCCTTGCAGTCATCGCTCGCGTCGGTGGAGAGGCTTTACTCCAGCAGTCAGAGCAGGGGCCAGGGTGTCTTATCTGGCTCCTCCATGCGGCTTGCTGTATGCTGGGGGAGTGCATTACCAATTCTCTACCCCCCCCCTCTCTCTCTACCCCCCCCCCCCCCCCCCCCCTCATTCACCCTGTGCTGCTTCACACATCCTTATGAGAAGTCTAGGCACTTTGTCTGTACACGCCAACATGGCAGAGGTGCCGTCTTCTCAGCAAAACTGCACCCTTGATGGCACCAAATTATGACTTTGCTTTGTGGAATATTTAAGTGTGTGTGTGTGTGTGTGTGTGTGTGTGTATAACTTCAGATTTCAGGAGTCTAAGTAGTTTGGCAATTGCTCAAAAGCAATTTTATTCAACCACATGAATATTCTGGGGTTACATGGGTGTGTAGTGGTGGCACCGAACAACCTTCAGTTGTGACAAACGTATTTCCTCCCTCCAAACATCGCAGCTCTCTCATGTCCTCACCAGAGGAGGTGTGAATACGATGTAGAAGTGCCGCCCCTCCCTCCCCATTTCTCAACGTGCTGAAAGAGGTGTGAGAGAGAGAGGGAGGGGTGAAGAAAGACAGGAAAGAAAAGCAAAAAAAGGAGTGGAGATGAAGAAGAGAGAATGAAAATGAGTGCAGACAGCGAAGGGGTGGGGGCGGACGGCAAAGGGAGCACGGCAAAGAGATGTGGTTGAGAGAAAGAGACAACTGTAATCCGAAAAGACGTTAAAATCAGAAAGTGTGCAAAGGGAAACAGGTGGGGGAAGAACGTGGAGTGCATGATGGGTAGAAACGACAAAGCACAACAAAGGAAGGAAATGAGGGATACCACGAGCAAACAGCAGAGTTATATAAGCGGAGGCTGCTGCTAGGGAACTGTGGGCTTCTGCTCGAGACGAGGAAGGCTCTCTGTCACCAGAAGGGGGAAAGGGGACAGAGAGGGGAGATAGCCGAGGCAAAAAATATATTAAAAAAACACATTAGGGCGAGAGACACAGAGTAGAAGGTCCTGTAGGGCTCGTAAAAATAACCAGAGAGAGGAGTGAAAGAGGGGGGGGGGGGCATTAAAGAAAAGCAGAAAAAGTAGAAGGAAGAGGAGTGTGTATTGCTAGTCTGGAAAAAAGTAAAGAGACTATTAGGATGTACAGTATATGTGCAACAGAGAGTCCCAGAAAGCAGCTGGGTCGATGAGGGATTAAATGGCTTAGAAGGAAAACTGGGAATGTGTGTTCTCACCGGAACGATCGTGTGTGTGTGTGTGTGTGTGTGTGTGTGTGTGTGTGTGTGTGTGTGTGTGTGTGTGTGTGTGTGTGTGTGTGTGTGTGTGTGTGTGTGTGTGTGTGTGTGTGTGTGTGTGTGTGTGTGTGTGTGTGTGTGTGTAAGCATGTTCCAAACCTCTCAGGACATGCTAAGCGTAACTCCTGTTTTATTAATAATTGAGATATCTTGTAATACTCTGAAGCATTAAATGTCCTCCTGTGCTGTCGCCGTGGCGATGTGTTTATCTACTCTGAGCGATTGTTTCTGTCTAAGGCGGTTTCGGCTAGGCTTGCTCGATTATGATCATTTTGATCAATATTAAGATCCCAATTACTTGTCATTGATTTTTTTTTTTTTGGGGGGGGGGGGGGGGTTGTGACAGATTGTTTTATTGCATTTAAATCAACCGAGCACTGCTTTTCCCATGTTATGCTACCTTCCAAGCATTTGCATTGAGGTACAACTTTAAATGCGGCTCCTCTTCACCATAATTCAGTGCATCTTCTCCACAGCAGAGAGTCAGATTATAATATACACTATGTTACACCTGCACTCACGCTTTTTCACGGGTTGCACGCGCTATAGGCCTTTTTGATCACAGCAGCCATTTTGGCTTGTCATTACAGACAAACACAGGTGTAATTGATAAAACTAATTATGGCCCCATTCTATTTTTCTGTGTCACAGCCCTTCCATAATTAATGTTATTAATTACGACTGCTTTAACCCTGCGATGACATGTCAAAATGGCTGCTGTGAAAGGGCTCTTTGGCATGACAGCCCCCCCCTCGAACATGAATGTGCACTGTGCTTGGTAAAGAGGGGAGGGAGGGTATTTAAGCTGCATGGTCTGGCAAACCAAATAGACCATGAAAGGAAAAAATAACAAAAATCTGACCCTCCTCCCTCTCCCCTCCATTCTCTACTCCCCGATTCCCAGCGGATCACAGACTGCAGCTCGAGCCGGCTCTCCGCTCCATTCCTTTGTGTTCAAACCACCGGCTCCCTTTGCTTCCCTTTATCTTTTATTTTGTTTCATACATTTCTGGGGTAATGTTTTCCTTTAATGCATCACCTTTCTCTCTGATGTCGTCCTCTCCTTATCCTCCCTCCGTCCATCTTGCCTCCTGGTCGGTCGGAGGTGTGACAGGTGTGTCGCGGCTCTCACCGTCACTCTCTCCACTTATTGACCTTTGCCTTAGAGATTACTCCCACTCGCAGCTTTCTCCTTGCCAGCTAGGATTGACCAAATTGCCCTGCAACAAAACGCTCCGGCTGATGTGCTGCGACCATGCCACCCTGTTGGCTTCCACTCAGCTGCCCCTATCTCTACCAGCCACTGATTTGAGATTGGGCTGCGAGCGTGCTCGTGAGTTCATATTTATTCATGTTGATGTGTGCACTGGCATAACCTTTCAGACTCCTCTGTATTAATCTTCTATCCCTAAGAGAAAGGGAAAGAGAGGCAGGGAGGGAAAGAGAGGCAGGGAGGGGATGAGAGTGACAATGCTGAGAAGCACCAAACAAAATGTAGAAAAGAAAGAAAATAAGATTAGAAAGCATAGTAGAAAGAGTGGTAGAAAGAGTGTGTGTGTGTGTGTGTGTGTGTGTGTGTGTGTGTGTGTGTGTGTGTGTGTGAAAGAGAGGGTGGGAGTGTGAGTAGTCAGGAATGATGCCTATAGAACTCTCACCCATTGTTTCTCCCAGTGTGAGCGGTGTATAATCACTCAGCCTTACCACAGTAATGACACCATCTGGGCCCGGGGAAGACGGCTGCATCTCTCCAGCTGAAAAATGGATCGCATAGATCCAAGGCGATTAGAGCATCAGCTGTACACAACCTAACCTCAGAATGATTTCTTGCAGCTAATAACTACAGTAGGTGTTGGTGAGTCTCTGCCCCTCAGCCAGCAACAAACCTGGGATGGCAATGTTTGGAAGCGCAACATCCTGAAGGTGTTTATATACGAGGCATTTTAGGTTTTTGGAATATATAGTCGGTTTTGGGTCAGGCTGCATGAAATAGTTATGAAAATAGTTGGCAACGAACATGATCGTGGATTGGTTGGGTCTGTGTTAAGGCGTAGGACACCCTGCCCACCCTGAGGCAGTAAGCAAGCCAATGGCAGGACGTAAACCTGGAACCCAAGCAGTTAAATGGGCTGCGACCTAATGTCATGGAGATGTTGGAATGTTTCATGCCATCAGTCAGAAACGGTCTGAAGTGAATCCTCCGATATCTGATCAAATATTAGTAGAACAAGAAGAAGACGACACACTATAAGAGATAAATCTCAAACAGTATAACAAGGGCAAAAAAATCCTCATAAATATAAAACAAATTTAATGTTTTAAAAGAAAGTACATGATAAAATATATCAAAGAGATCAAATAAGAGAAATAAAACACATTTGTGCTTTTTGTTGAACATATGGTGTTATGTCTGAGGCATGATTACTGCATCCAGAAATGTCCCTTTAAATCTGCAGACGAGCCCTCTTTAGTCTGATTGGACATTGTTCACCCTAATCCATCCACTTTGTCATTTACCACCAGCAATCCCACTTCAAGCCGAGACACATTGTTCCAGGAAAACGGCTCCAAACAGACTCAAATAAAGGTCTGCCGTGTTGCTTCGGGCTCCGAGGCGTGTGCCTTCATCCTATCCGTATCGTAGCGTCCATTTTATATCTGGAAACGACACCTCTCATTTAGGTTTTGTTTTTACATTATTTATTGCGACGACGGTTCTGTGGGGAGAGGAAAAAAAGAGGAAAACAAACATGACAATGATGGTTCTCAACGACCTGTTGCCATGGCAACACTTCTCTATTGATCTAGCCAGCCCTCATCTCCTTTTACATTCGCCTTCACTCTCACTTCTCTCTCACTTCTGCCCCCTCCATCAGTCTCCCTTTAGTTACTCTCTCCATCCCGGGCCTCGCTTGCTTTCCGTCTGTCTGTGGCGTTCCGTCATGGAGATTGATGCCTTGTGGGGCGATGCTAACCTTCACCTGGCTCAAGCATACATTCTGCTTCTTCTGTTCCAGTCTGTCAGATTAGATCCACGGCTACCTGCCTCATCCATAAACACATTTATTCAGAATTTAAATCCTAACCCCGGGCGATGATTCAGTAAATACTTTGAAGTGCAACTGCATAACGTGATTGCATTATTAAATGTTCTTATGCCCAAATATAGACAAACTGCAGGCAAGGAACAAAAATGTACTTCATGCTCGTTTCAGCTCATTTGAATTCATTCTGTAATCTATGATGCATTTGCCCCCTGACACTGTTGATAATATGCCATGCACATTTCCCCCCCTTTTTTATTTGTAGAACAGCTCTTGCATCAGCTTGCACACATTTCGCTTGGAGAACTATGAAATTAATGAGTTGTTTAAGGTTTGCAGCCACTGTTCACAACCCGCCTTCCAAGTCAGCGCCGTGGCACATACAAGGCACACTGCAAGGTTAGAATAAGAGGACCTCACCGCATGTACCCCTTTAAGATGATGTCATTCTCAAACATGACTTCTCTTCTGTACTATCTAGTATGACATGATATACCTGTATATTATTCTTTCATGTTACATTAATTCAGAAAGTAATAATGTGATGCAGACAGAAATCAATTTATTTTGTAATTAAAGCATGCACACACACACACACACTCGTTTCACTTGCAATCAGCCAAGCTGAGATCACGATGATGGGGAATCCACCCAAGACTGCTGAACATGTTCACTTATATTACTGCACATCTGACGGCACACACTTTTTATTTTTTCAAGGCCAGCCTAATTGTGTTTTGTATTTCTTTAGCACAAATTAACCTTAAAACCCAAACCTATCTCTTTGCCCCGAGGGCGTCTCCTTAACTTGAGAATTTATCAGCGTGTGTTTATTTAATTTTCCTATTCAAAAGGCTTTTTTCCCCTCCTTTCCCTCTCAAATGAATTATTCAACCGAACAACGAGGACAGATTTGCTTGTTCTGCATGCCGAGTGTCGTTGCAAAGTGACACGCTCATGCACGTGAACATCTCACGCACTTCGTCCCAGACGTACACAGTCATGCAGTACGTGCAGCGTTTCCCCATCTCTTCTCTCAGACAGGACCATGACTAATGCAATGAATATGGCAGGGAATATTTTAAGCATGGAGGAGACATTTTTTATGGTCCAAGGGAGAATACATTTTAAAATGGAGCTGCTCGCAGACCTCCTACACAACAGCACAGTTGTAAGGCATGTGTGTGTGTGTGTGTGGGTGCATGGCTAGTAGGTGGCTGATACATCCTATTAGGCCTGTTAATGGACAACATAGTGATTTAATGTAGCTGATCTGGTCCAGATTTCTGTTCTATGATGTTAGACTTAAAGGGAAATTCTGTCAACCTCGTGATATTTTTTTACAGCAGTAACGTTGTACTCCTAAAGTAATTTGCTGAGCACAGCAACATAAACAAAATATCAGATGGGTCGAGAAACATAAGCGATCGACTTTCTGGTTTAACTTTGACCTACTGTACTTGCCATAATTATGCTCACTCAGGCACATTCACAAATATGGATTACATTCTCATGCCAGCCTTTATTAGGTTAGTGTATGAGTTATTCTTGACATGTTGCTATTATGAAGTTCTTGTTGTTCCCTGTCTTCATTTCTGTCTGCATCCCTTCCATCCATCGCTGCCTGTCTGTCCTACCTGCCTGTCTTTCTTCCTTTCCTGCATGACTGTCCTTCTCTAACAGCCTGTCTGTCTGTTTTCTCTCCCCTGCCTGCCTGCACTCATACTCTGTGGCTGCCTTCACAGTATGACAGCCCACTAATGAAAGCAAGATAAGCATGCCAAAAAACTGTTCATTTCAACTTAGAAAAAAAGTCCCCTCACACACATAAAAAAAAAAAGAAAAAGAAAAATACAAGACCCCCCCATCCCACCCCACCCCCTTATCACTGCTGTATTCCACCCTCCTCTGCCTGTCCCTAGCTAGCCGGAGCAAATTTGATTGGGTCCGGATAGGAGAGAATGGCAGCAGATAAGGCACCCGAAACTGTCGCCAAACGAGGCCCGATGCAGCCGAGGATAAGGGCCGAAACACAATTATGCTGGCAGATTTCTTATATTAAACCCCAAACACCAGTATAACACCGCTGCCACCTCCATCGCCATTCCTGCAGCCCTCATCCCTCCATCCTTCCATCCCCACCTTTCTGTGAATGATGAGTGTCTAATCTCTGTGGGTACAGATCTCTCTCTCAGGTCTTAACTTGGCTGTAATCACACCCTCACCCCCGCTCCCTCCCTCCCTCCCCTCTCCAGTCAGATGGACTGTGGCTGATAACAGCATCCCCCCCCTCCGTGGAATAGGCCAGCAGTCCTGTCAGCTTAAAGATAGTTACAGCTGTTTTCCTCTTTTTTCCCTTAATGCATTTCACACTTACTCTGAGCATCTTTGAGGATGTAATGGGGGAATACATGTCACAGTTAACAGCATGCATGGTTTTCAGTCTTCCATTTCCGAGCCCGCCACCAGTAGAGTGCAGTGCCATATTCCATATATTTATCCTCCCATCTGCTTTGTTCATTAGAAAAGGAATACTATGGAAATGCTGGACAGCCCCCTCCGCCACTTAGTCACGACCCTTTCAGGAGGCAGTTACTGGGGCTGGAACATTTTCTGCTTTTCTGCTAATGAAAGAGGGACATTCCCCTTTTTTCAAAGCTCTCTGTCAAGGAAAATGGACTCTAATTATAATAATGGTGGCTAGCACTGACAGTCAATAGAAAGGCCTGCCATTATCCCAAACAAGGCAGTATCAATGTCTGCGAACAAATCAGTTTTATTTTGTTTGCCTTGTATAATGTCAGGCAGTTTCAGAAGGTTCTTGGAGAGCAAATAAGTAGTCTCAGTCTCAAATGTTTAATTAATAATACAGTTAAAGGAAGAAAAGGATACAGGCTAATGCTGCTACCAGCAGGACTCGTCTTCACGTGGCATTAATGACATTATTATGCAGGAAGGAGATGTCTCTAGTTGCATGGGATTGCATCACAGTGGGGAGGGGTGATGATGGGGTGTTGAGGGGAGTGTATTGGCGATATATAGGGGGTGTAGTTGAGAAAGGGGTGCGGGGTGGGCTGGCCAACATGCAGCGTTCTGCTGTTTCCTGTCCTCCCGCTGTGAGAGCCGAGGCTGCCACAGCACTATTAGGGGGTCCGGGTCGCCGCCCGCCGAGTGCTCCATTGTCAGCTGGCCGCTTAGCAGACAGCGAGGAGAGAGAGGTCCAACCTCTATTGTAGGGCCGTCGCAAAACAGCAGAGGAGATGGAAAAAAAAGCCCCATCTGATGACTGTATAATTACACAGTGAATGCAGTCCCTCCCCCAACAGCATTTTCCCCTTTTTTTTCTATTCATTCCCTTTCTTTCCCCCCTGTCTGCTATTTTTTTTTCCGGTAGAGTGTCTGCTAATTAAGCGCTTCCATTAGGCAGCCTGTAATTGGTTTGAAAAGTAATGACAAGCAAGTTTATTTACAAGGTAATTAGAATAAAGGCAGGCTTTGTGCTGATAATAATCATTTACAACTGCAGTAAAAGGGGGATAAAAAAAATCCAGAATCACTATTGTTTGACGGACAGGCAGTTCAGCACACTATATGTAGTTATTAATATTGTATCCTATCAGTAAACACACTGCACTCTACACATGGGCAGCCCCCTTCCTTTCATCGTGCTGCTGTTGTTCAGCTCAGTGTGCAAATACAGGCCTTTCTTTGATAAATGGATGAGATTGAGCTAAATCAAAGGAGACATGCTGGGCAGCTTTCTTCATCTCCCCTCCCTGCCTTCATGCCGTCATTATGCTAAATGTACAGAAGTGGTCTGTCAGCTGAAAGCTGGAGACTCTGCTTCGTTGGTGTGATGGCTTGAAGGGAAGAGTTAGGCATCGTGGTTTTTACAATAATGTACAATTTCCCTCTCGCAGCAGACTGCTAGGTGGATTCAACAGAGATGAATGTGGAGAGAGAGAGAGAGAGGAAGGGTAATGCCCATGCACTTGGACATCTCTGCCCTTCACTTTCCAGGCAACAGATGGAAACAGTGTATTAAGGCACCCAGGGGCAACCCTGGGCACCCTGGCATAGCCGAGGCATGGCGAGGTTCAGGGGGAGCAGGTGGGCATCTGTTCCATGCCCTTAATCGCTTGCCGCACCCGCCATCCCTGTGGTGAGCTTGGCTTTTTGTGTACATGTGGGTGTGTGGAAGGGTGTATTTATATCTGTACAGTACGAGCATCTCTGTGTGTCACCTCTCTGCTGCTTCCAGTCGGGGGTGAGGGGATTTACGCTCTGGTTGCAGGCTGCTATCACAGGCAGACGCTTATTCATTGGTTAACACCTTTTTCCTCACACCGATGCAAACGTGAGCCTCATCCAAACTGGAGAAAGATGTGGTCAACAAAATCAGACATTAACTGACATATGTCTAAGTCATTATATGACATATATATTCACATACGTGATCATTATACATGCAGCAATGTGTGTGATGGGGGTGAGTATTGGCAAGAACCTCACAATACGATACTTATCATGATACTTTGGTCACGATACGAAACGTATCACGATATTGCAATATATAAATAAAGATGATATTGACCAGAGGACAAATTGAGTCAAAACTGTTTCATTCAAAACAGCCCCTCCATTTTATTAATTCCCATGAAATTCACTGGAATAAATATTGAAAGTAAAATGAAAAAGGATAAAGTACCCTGAGTGACAAAGCACAAAATAATAAATAATAAAATAATAATAATAATAAAGGATGTTTCTCCTTTTGTGTCACTGTTTGAACACAGAACTGAAGAGTTCATATAAAAAATATTGTAAAGGTATATGTGTAAACATGAATCTTAGATCAATCGATCGAAAGTATCGCGATATATTGCCGTATGGATGTTTTTACCCACCCCTAGTGTGTGATGGTGCTGGTATAGCTGCCTCATGGGAATAGGTCCAGACTATAGATCAAGGTGATTTTGATGTGAACCTTGCTGTTGGTACATTAGAGAAGACATGACATTGCATAATAAGTGAAACAGCCTTGGACGTGTCTGCCGCCTTAATGTAGCTTTATATCTCGTTGCTCTTCCTTCAGTGATGGATGACGGCCGACAGCCGCTGTTGTGTTCGAGCAGCAGTGAAGATTCTGTTCTTCCTGTTGTCGGCTTGGACAAGTTTCTCTGCCTAGCTTTTAAATATTGAGTCAGGCTCTATAGCAAACATAAACAGCCTTCAGTAAATACGATTGGCAGTCATGTTTCAAAGCCAGGCTAATTCCATTAAGCTATTGATCTCGCTCCGCCTCGGCTTCGCCCGTGTACTGGCTATGAATACCTGTTTACTCTGCCCTGGCCCTGGGCTCCAGCTCGGTGTCATGCTGCCTGTCCGTCTGCCCGTCGATCCGCCGCTCTTCCAGCGGGAGAATTACTTTGCAGACACCTCTCTACGTGGTGCTGGTGCATGGTGGATAAACAAAGAGGAGCAGCTTGCACATTGCTCAACAAAGCAGAGATGCTGACTGAGCTGGTTACTGCAAAAGCTGCAATTCGGAAATCCATTTCACCACACATTTTATTGTTCTTAATGAAATACAGAACTCAAATGCATGGGCTTTTCTTCAGAATGTGAATGATGGCTGTTTATAGGCTATAGGATAGCATCCTAAATCAATTCTTTTTAACTTTGTACCATTACTGTCTTGAGATATTTCATGTGTTTTTGCGTGAGTCCCTTGTTGTCGTCTATCTTGGTCTTCCTCTGTAGTTTGTGACTCATTCCTTGTCATCGTTTTGTACATTTCTGCCTTCTGGCTATATCTCAGTCCAAAATTATCCGTATGAAAAAAAAAAAAGTATATTACTAGCTCTCCCTGCCTGAGCAGAACACTTTATTGCTGTCAAACCAAGCTTGAGATTTGGTGGGAATAGGGAGCAAAGGGGGGGATGAGAGGAGAGGTGAGGGGCGAGAGAGACGATGTCTCGGCTCGACTGGAGAGTTAGCTGTTGTTCCACTTGAGTTTTACTTTACTGAGGCAAATCATTTGGTTGACTGGCGTGCTGTGCTTCTTCTTCCCCCCCACCAATCACCCTTCTTCTCATCTCATGTCCCACTCTGCCCTCCTGCAGATTGGTGTGTGTGTGTGTGTGTGTGTGTGTGTGTGTGTGTGTGTGTGTGTGTGTGTGTGTGTGTGTGTGTGTGTGTGTGTGTGTGTGTGTGTGAGTGCACGTTGTGTGTGTAAATTGTCCAACTCAACAGTCAACGAGGAACCTTTTACCTTTTAAAGTTGGTGCCACTACGTTGTCGTCTCTTTGCACGCTGACCATTTACATTTAAATTTACATTACATTTACATTATATTTACATTTACATTATATTTACATTTACGTTTCAGGCATTTAGCAGACGCTTTTGTCCAAAGCGACTTACAATAAGTACATTTGTCAAAAGAAAGAAACCACAACATATCATTGCTGATAAAGTAAGAGCTAAAAAATAGAAACAAGTGTTCGGTCCTCGTCTGAGTAAAGTAGTAGCTGTTCAGCAAACATACCTTAAGAACAACAGTGCTATGATCAAGGGTAAGAACATAGAAGTGATGGGGGGGGGGGGGGGCGGGGGTGTTAGTGGGTCATGATATGCAGAGTCGAGGTGAAGTCTGAACAGGTGAGTCTTGAGCCTTTTCCAGAAGATGGCAGTGACTCTGCTGTCCTGTCATTGGTCGGGAGTTCGTTCCACCACTGAGGACCAGAACAGAGACGAGTCTGGACTTTGCTGAGCGACATTTGATTTCAAAACCACACACGTGTAAGCTCGCTCACACACACACACACAACACACACACACACACACACACACACACACACACACACACACACACACACACACACATTAATGTGAGTTTACAGCAGAGTTGATGGACTCTCCAGGATGCTCCGTGTGCTACGTCCCAGCACTGCCTGACATAGTTTGGAAGAATGAAGTGCTACTTTGGCAAGCGAGACCACATTACGATCTTTATTTCTCCTCCGCACACGACTACACACACACTGGCAAAAGACACAAACACACACACACACACACACACAGTAGCTGAGCTCTGTGGAGTAACGAAGCAAACAATGACTTTCCCCAGTGCATTGTGGCTCGGCTGGCCTGCTTTAAATGTGAGCCGAGTCATCAGCACTTAAACGCTTGATTGATGGCACAGAAGTGAGGATGATTGTGGGATATGCCAGCTCCAAATGACAAGCAATTACTCATTTTGTGTAATGAAAACCTTAAGACACCAATCATCGAAGCTTTACACCGTGCTAACGCTTCATGTAATATTATAGGTTCCCTTCATCCACCCCTACTCCCATCCCCGCTGCCGTCGCCCTCGGGTGTCGCAGCTGACGTTTACTAAAGAACATAATTTGTAATGGCTGAAGTGATGGCACAACAGGCCTGCTAAGTGAGTGAGCAGAGGCAAGTGTTTTATGGCTGAGGGTTGTTGTTTTTTTTTATTAAAGCAGATCCGCGGCGAGGAGCTGAGTCCTGGCCGCTTCTACTCACAGCAGCCCCGCAGAGACATCAGTGCCATTAGGTCCTCTGATTACCATTCTAAATGTTTGCGCTGCTTTAGGCCTAACATTATCATCCGTCCAGCAAGGAGTTGCTATTGGCAACCCAGGCTTAATTATGGTTTTTATTTGTGTGCATCTGTCCTGTATGCCCGCTTGCAAGTGTGCCCTCAGCTTCAGCCACTATTATATCTCTGTGTGTGTGTGTGTGTGTGTGTGTGTGTGTTTGTCAACAGCTCTGTGGCGTGAGATAGTGAAAGTGCTGTCCTCCTTTCTCTCCCCCTCTCTTTGCTTTGCCAAGACTACAATTACCCCTGCACTCCTCTCCTCCACAAAATCACTGTAATTATCTGTAGCCTGCATGGGCACACTGGCTGGCAACAGGTGCCATGTGAATGCTAATCACCCCCCCCCCCCCCCCCCCCCCCCCCCCCCCCACTGGCCACATGCTATTCTTCTGCCTGGCCCCTGACAAACCAACTGTCACTGGCAGAAGGAAAGGCACTCCAACATCGGCACACTCCTTCAGAGCCGCGTGCGACGATCATCAGGCTGCCCAGAGATGTTAAGTTGTGGGTTGCCAAGTGTCGTCAAAATGTGGAGCTTTTGTTAAGTGTGTGTGTGTGTGTGTGTGTGTGTGTGTGTGTGTGTGTGTGTGTGTGTGTGTGTGTGTGTGTGTGTGAATTATGGCGTGGCAGCCTTTCCTCTTATGGTAATGTGCGTCCATAAGCCTAGTCTGCATACACAGCAACACGAGTACACGCACACACTCCAGTGGACACACACACACACACACACACACACACACACACACACACACACACACACACACACACACACACACACACACACACACACACACAGAGAGATTTGACATCAATCCATGGCATTAAATGAAGTGTGAAAAACAGGTCAGAGAGGACTTCCTGTCTTTATAAACAGCCTAAACGCTATCCAGATGTTCCATGCTGCTCCCGTCCCGACTGAAATCTGCTCACGTCAGCGCTAAATGGCAAAATATAGCCTCTTTAAAGTGATATACACTAACCGAGGCAAGGACATCGGCTGCTGCACTTTGACCGTGGGTGGAGTGAATAACGCCAGCCCCTCCACCTGCATTCATAGTGTATTTCAACATATTAGCCTTGAGTGCCGACCCAATGAAAATTAGCAATATCTGTTTTATTTTGACTTTCGTGCCCCGGCCGTCTGTACCCAGATCAGCCGTTCTTTTTATAGAGCTCAACTTGACATAGTGGGCGTACACAGGAGGATACACACTGGTCCACGGGCTGTCATGTAACATGGATTGAAGAAGGTGAGCACAAGGGTGGGGAGAAGACGAAGAAGAAAGCCCAAGCACCACGAGGACTCTCTTTTTAGGAACGAGTAGGCGTTCTCTAAACAGGAAGTACAGCATGCATTCCACTACTCAGTCAGTGTGCTGAAGTCTGAAATGTCCACGTGCCCGAGCGTATCCCGGCGGTTTGAGCCCCTGTGTCCTGACTGTTGTAAATGCATGTGAACGGCGGGACAAGGCGACGTGAATGTAAAACATTTTGCTGGTGTGAATGTAATGCAGAAGAGGAACAACACGGGGACGGATGAAATCAATAAATTAATAAATGATGAAGGCTCTTAGTTTTTAGGAACCGCCGAACACACACACACACGCACACACACACACACACACACACACACACACACACACACACACACACACCCCAGTCCGCTGTAATGATGCCTGGCCTCGTGGGGCTCAACCTTCCCATCCCTACAAAGAGCAGGAATGTGTGAACTCATTATTCTGGACACAGTCCTTTTGACATGGGGGCCATGTTCAATGTTTAATGCTGTTTGTTTTTATATTCCTGCCTCATTTCCTTTAAATAAAAAATGTATGATGACATTTTCTACCTTCCATAAAAAATTCATAAATGTCATTACTAATAACTTTCATAGATCATGTAAATTGATCCCTCCGTCTGCTTTTATCTATGCTGCCCAACATTGATCATTAGTTTGGAGAGAGATAAGGAAAGAAGAAAT
>NC_139920.1:30182347-30192347 GCF_963514095.1 Eutrigla gurnardus
CCAATCAATAGCAATATGGCCTGTAGCTAGCCTCACACTGACACCGTCTACACTCTGAAGATTTAGATGTGTGCAAATGGCACACAGTGATATTTTACTCCCCGACAATATTATCCGAGCCGAGACGGAGCGGCGCCGTAAATCCACCGCTCGTCCTTTGTTTGGACCTGATGCTCTGCGCGTGATGCTGTCGCTGCGTGGTGTTAGGGAGGCAGCTGGAGGTGCTGCAGCTCTGCTGCTGCTGCCGTGGTGTGGCGTTTCCTCAGCCGGCCCGTGACAGCCCCCCCCCCAGTTTATGACAAATGGCGGGCCGCTGAGGGCTAACAGGGAGGTAATGCCTGTTGGTTCATTAGTAGGCCAGGTCACTGTGGGCTCACGACCAGACACACACCATTCACCATGGAGGGGGGGTACACTGCTCTCTAACAGATGCACAAACAACATCTGCACATTCTTCATCTCACTCCGGTTTATCATCCAAAGTTTGATTATAATTTTGAATGATTAGTCGAGAAAGTTTCCCAAATGAGCCGTGACCTCTGACCCGTTGACCTTGGAAGGTCTCTCTGGTGATTAGCTGGCATTAGAGAGTTGATCCCTCCTTGAATGCCATCACTTTTTAATCAAAAATGTCTTTATTGGCAGTCGGGAACATCCTCACACCCCTTATAGTTCATCCTTGCAATCAATAGGCAGGCTCAGCACCATGTCTGTGTGCCATTCTGCCCCCCCCGGACCCTAAACTCTTTTATCTCTTCCCTCCCTCCCTCCCTCCCCCCTAACTAAGGGCTCTCAGAGGGCCACAGCCCAAACTGCTGGCCCTGTCTGTCTATTAATAAATGGCATTAACCACCTGGCCCTTCAGGGACTATTCATTTTAAAGATGAACTACCTTAAAGTACAACACAATGCCATCTCATTTTTACTGCTTCCTCATTACTGCTCAGGGCGGCTCAAGACTCATCACCGACCCTCCTCCTTATATCCCAGCATGCCTCTGTCTTTTCATCCTGCCTCAACCACTCCCTTCCTTCGCTGTCCTCGCCAGCGAAAAGCCACCGGCGCATTCGGCGCTAAATCAATAGCAGAACAAGAAAAATGATTATGATCACAATGGAGAGAACGTCGCCTTTTCTCCAGATGGATTTCTAATTTTGCTTAACTCCCATCAACTCGATGGTTTGGCCTTTGAATAGCTGGAGTCCCAATTCCCAGCTCTGTAAATGCACTTACAGCAGTTGTGATGATAAATCTAGGCCCCATGCTAAAGTGTTTTATACTTATATAATTACCATAATAATCAACTTTATTGTGGAGTGGCGTGCAATGCAGTACCATGGGCGTTTCACACAGTAGCAATTACTGTTGTAAACGTGCTACAGTGACTGTGTATCTGCACAACAAGCTGCCCCGGCCAATTCACTGTGATCCATGACAATGTGGGACACGGCTGGCCTGCTGAATCGCTTTTACAACATCACATGTAGAGCCTGTTCTTGGCTTTAATTACTCTCATTCTAAAGACGCTCCAGTATAATGCTTACTAATTCAATGGAAGACAGCTAATATCGGCATCAAAGGGATCACTATAGTTAAAAAAGGGGAGGGGGGGGGGTAAAGGAGTGGGCTCTCTTTCTCATTTACAGTATTTTTAAAGGGCTTTTCCTTTCTATTACTTTTTTTGTTTTTGAAGATGTATCAGAATGCGTGGAATCGTTGCACACGTCTTCCCTTGTGTCTGAATGTCAAAATATTTGTCACGGGTTTGTTTTAGAACCCTGGCAAACGGGTGAAGGGAAGGTTTGAAGTTGTGGAGGAACAGCCTCATTATACTCACCAAGCCGCACAGTTATTCTGTATGAAGTGGAGATAAAAGCGAGGGAAAAGCTGAGAGCAAGAAGAAATAAAGAACATGGGGGGGAGAAGAATATGGGAGAAAAGATGAAGCTTGAAGGAAGAGAAATGTGGAAAGAAAAGGGGGCTGGATCAAAAGGATAAGGGGGAGGAAGGAAGGAAGGAAGGAAAGCACCATGTGTTTCTAAAAAAGAGGCAAAACAGAGATCAGATTATAGTAAGAGATGGTGACTCCACTGGTTTGACTGGTTTATCAGCTGAGCTTAATGGTTTAAAGTCTCCGTCTTTCACTCGTTCTCTCTGAAGTCCTGAAGACAATTTAAATGACTCCGTGCTGATATGCTAATGTTAATTAAAAGCTGAATGCTTCAGCCCTTATTGTAAGCTCATGTTGAAAGTGTTACGTTCTTTGTTTCCTTCTTTATTCTTTAGTTAATATGTCCCCAACACACACACACACACACACACACACACACACACACACAGATGTACATATACATACACACATGCACCCAAAGAGCCAAGGAAGGAGCGTCCAGACTTGTTTTCTTTGTGTGAGCGTTTGTGTGTTTGGGATTTGGGAGTTTGTGTTGTGAATCACAGCCTTTGGCCGGTGAGCAATGGGTTCAATTCTAGCCGTGACAGCGGTGTCCACGCCGTATTCTGTGGAGCAGATATTTTAATCCATCATGTGTACGTGCCCAACGAACGTCTGAGTTTTGAGTTTTGACTTCTCTCATTTCTGAGAGAGAGGTGCATCTGGTAAACGTGGAATGCTGTGAAATATGAATGATAACAACCTTTTAACTGTTAACAGACAATCAGAATAACTTAAAGTAATTGATTAATAAAATGGTTGGTGCATGGTTACAGAAAAAGAGGCTTTAAAACAAGGAGAAAACTACAGCAACCCTCAATAAGCTCCAGGACTCCAGAATCAAGTATTCTTTTCTTTTCAATCAAGTAATTTGATTAAAACTAGTCTTGTTTAACAAGCAGCAACAGTGAACACACATAAGAGAACACAAGTTTCCTTTTAAGAAAAATCAACATTGTTATTGCTTAAATTGCATAAAATAATATTATTTGTCAAAACTGAACCCATTTATTGTCGTATTACATCCTGGATTTCAAGGCTCCAGGCAAAGTTTTAAACTTCTGTTTTGGAAATCATTTAAACTGCTCCAAAATCAAGATTCTAAATTTAATCCTTTTACCTTTATAGTCATTTATAGTGCTTATTTGCATAAACACGCCATTCAAATTTTGAGTAAATAAATGATTGCATTTTTTTTATGAAATATTTGCTTTGATTAGAAATATTGGCATTAGTTATGTATTATAAGCTGCTTAGGGCTGCTGTTTGACAGGTCGTAACTCCCACTCCATCTATTTCTTACCGCAGTGAAAACATCCCTTTCAAACCGCTATATTTATTTATTTATTTATTCAGGTTTCTTGCCAAAATCAACATTTGAGAAGATTACATTTGAACGACTCATGATGACCTCATCATTTAGATGTTCCCAGAGCTGGAACGCCACATTGAAGTTACCGTTAGCTGTTAGCTGTTAGCTGCGTCATTTAGCTGGTGTGGCTCTCTCTAGCACTCAGGCCTCATCTCTGTAATTACCTCCTTTCAAAAAATGTCAATGTACGGAAAAAATACATGCAATTAATCTATGTTTCAATCAATATTTGTTGCAGTTTAGCCTTTCAGAAACTCCATTCTCACCGCGGTTAAAAAGAAGCTGCTTCCTTTCCCGCTACGGACGAAGGGAAGGCCGCACCTACATCACCAAGGCGGGCTAGCAGCAATCTAACTGCAACATAAATTACATTTATGTAACCACAATAACACAAGTCTATTATCATTATGGCATAAAAGACGAGGACAGATGTTCAAAGCTTCATTTGAAAACCTCAATAGAAGGTGAAAAAGAGACATTTGTATGTGTGATTCTTTTAATGGGCCTCACACATCCGTCCATTCTAAAGTATTATTATAAATACTAGAACATTTTGATTTTGTCTAAATAAGCATCCCTACTGTTACGTCATGCAACTCTTAACACAAAGAATATTACTACACACTTTAATGTCTAATAAGCCAATAAACACATTATTCCAGAGCATGTATTTTTCAAAGCAGTATTACTTTAATCATAAAGAAAATGTAAAGAATAGGTGTCTTCAGTGCAGGTGGGCTTCTGAGCTCACACAGGCACGATGATAATTCACAAACCATGGGAATACCTTCTGTTAGAATTGAACATGCATATGAATAATTCCATTATTTTTTATCACATGTTATCTGTACACTTACATACATGTTATATATGTACTTATACACACACACACACACATGTGTGTGTTAATGATAAAGCAGTGCTGCTCGCCCACCCCGGGTTAAAGTCATGGCTCGGTGTGCAGCACAATGAAAGCAGCTGCCAGGCGAGCCTTTGAAGACGAGTTCAGAGGCAGCAGCGCACATGTGCTTCCAGCTCGCAAACCTAAATTCCTCCGCCTGACGCTACGCTTAACACACACACACACACACTCGCAGGGAATCATGCATAGCAAGCATAAAGGCACAGCTACTAATTCACACGTTCCTGTGGATCCTCACAAACAGACACATGGAGGCTTTCCCCAGATAGGTGGTTTCAATCTCGACACAGTCCCGACTTCCTTCAAAGACTCGGCTCCGCTGGCTCGGCTTCGTTCTTGTCTTGTCCGTCTGTTCCCGGAGACAGATGTACTGTAAAGTTCTGTTGAACTACTGAGTCGAAGAAAATCACTCTGTTTTTGTGCTGAGACGCGTCAATCACCGTCGCTCAGTCAGCCATCTGGCATCCTCTTGGCACTGGCCGGTATTTACGGATGGCATAATTATATTAAGATTGTATGACTGATTGTTTGGCAGGAAAATCAGCAGGCCGCGTGTCCTACTTGTCTAAAATGCCACGAAACGTGGATTCAAATCAAGGTGGTGAACCTGACGCCTTTCAGAAAGCACAGAAATTGCTGTCAAAATGATGCGATAGCATCTTTTTTTTTACAAATGTGACCATGAACTTGCGTCCGCATGACAACTGTATTTTAAGCTGTAGATAAGAAGGTATAATTTGACACCTCCAACAGCTATCCGACACCCCAGGCTAAGTGTAGCTACTATAGCCGCCTGGCTCGACATCTATCATGTTTGTATCCTCCCACATTGAATATGCAATCAAATCGCTCCCCTAGCAGATGAAATGGCATCCAGTTGACTCTCATATCCTCCACCACATGCATGATGTGAAGGCTCCTCATGGTGCGTGTGTGTGTGTGTGTGTGTGTGTGTGTGTGTGTGTGTGTGTGTGTGTGTGTGTGTGTGTGATGAGGGGGTTGTACCAACCCCTGGGATCTGGTCTGTGATGAAACATTCAAGAGGAGTTGCCAGAGGAGTGTATTCAACACCAGGCTGTAAAATGAAGCTCTGGAAAAGCAATCTCCCCTCACGGAGACCTATTGCTTTCATTACGGCAGAAGCTCTGCGCATCAAAGGCTGTATTTTACTAAGACAAACGTTATGTCGGGATTCTTCGACGGTGGGAGGATCTAAATGGTCATTTGCATACCTTTTATACACACGTACACACATGCGTCGTATTCCATTCTGAAGCCATCACACACATAAAGCTTGGAGCTTGTACTGCATGCTCATCCCACACGTTCAAAATGAAGATAAATAGAATGCATTAATTGTACTGTATCTGTGCTAAAGCCGCTGATTAATGCTACTGTTGTCTGATTCAGGCCCTGCGCTGATTTATGAGCACTTTTAAAGCTGATCATTTTCCGCGTGCACATTGTTCATTCTTAGGCGCCGTGTGTGGAAATATGAATGTGAAATATGTATGTCGGCGTACTTAACACACAGGAAGAGAAGAGGGCCAGCGTCGTCCACGTCTGTGTTTGCAGAGGTGAGTGAGGGAGCAGTCGGCGTTTGTTTAGCTAATCAGGCCAATGAGTGTCGTAAAGCAAGCCCCCCCCCCCCCACCCCTCTGGGAATAGACCACCCCACCCACATCCCACACATAACATTTCAGCAATTAAACATTGATTGATGCCCCGACTGATCAAGGTCACTGGGCCAAGGTGAGATCCAATGAACAGTGTCACATTGCTTTATGGTTCCTGTCCCATAGGTCTCTCTCTGCATGGACCCCACAGCACACTAATGCACTCTGTACATTGAGACTGTCCTCATCAGAACAACATCAACATTGGTTCTGCTTCAAACGGCCTGTAGAGCATGTTTTCCTGACGGACGCTTGCTGCCGTCTCCAGAGAAAACGGCAGCATTGGTTGTTTTATCCAGACAACATATGTTTATGTTCAGTAACAAAAGTGAGAGCAGTGTTGGTTATCACTATTATTCACACTATCGGCATTAAAACACCGCAGGGAGGAGGATAGGACGGACGGATGTGCAAAGCAACATTTTAAACAAGTGTCTGAAAAGCCAGTCAGCTGATTACTGGCTGATATAGAGCCGTGGAGCATTCATAGGGGTCATTGAAGAAAGCATGAGACGAATGATTTGTGTTGTTGTCGGGAACAGGACGGTACAGTAGCGACGTGGGAGAAGCTGTTTCAGCTGCCTCTGGTCCTGGACGTTAAAGTCCCATTCATTATCTGCTGTTGTGAGATGACTCACAGTAAGAGCACAGCTACAGTTACAACACGGCTTGGGTCTGAAACTCTCCTGCTTGAGTCATTAGTACAAAAGAAAAAAAAAGCTATGTTAGAAAAATATTTGTGTCTTTGATAAATAGTAAAACGTGCAACCCTGGTACATAAAAACACAAGAGAGACGTTAACTACAACTCCCAGGTTGTCACACAACACAACGCTCTGCTACCTGCACCGCCAACGGCAGGCTTAGGCTGAATATAATGTTGGAAACAATCTTTAGTTCAAAGCCATTCGTTTACAGATTTTTAGTCAACTGTGGATCCATCCAGCAACTATTGCCCAATGCTTGGTTTCCAACTGCAACAAGAAACCGCTGTGATTTGCACATCTGACTTCCTGATAGCAACGGCAGCCGAGGCTCATGGGCATGTTAGTATTCACAATCAAACAGAAGAGCCACACTGTATTAAAAGCTCAGAGCAATTTTAATTGTGCAACGTTTGGATCCAACGGAGGACTTTGTCATTCAAATGAGTGCAGATCTCTAGTTTGATTCCACCCGTCACCCTGTTCGTCTTCAAGGATCATTTATGCTCATTATGCAACAAAGGGTTGCACAACGTGATGCAGTTGTAGTCCATTTGTAAAACAGTAGTGCATTCCTGCAATGCATGATTTGGATTTGCATCAGGAGGAAAGTAAACAACATTAAAAACAGCAGGTGAACATTGTCCTCCCAGCATCACGGATGTAAACGCCTCCTGCTGACCAGCCGAGTCCTGCACTCTTCCTTGCGGTCTGTCCATCGATAGCAGCTTGATCCAGGATGCCACAACAGTTACTGACCTGCTGTTGCTGGGTTAGCCTCAAGTCCTCGTCGATCCATCTTATTTCTGTAGCATTAGGTCTTTGCTGTGTTAGCTTAGCATAGCATCTCGGCTCTCCTCACGCCACAACCTGCTTTCTTCTCCAACGGTGGTGAGTGCAGCAGGTCCTCCTCACCATGCGGTAACGGTTATATGCATGAATGGTGGCATGCTGTATGCAGGACGGTGTCGGTGGATGATATTGGTGTAAATGAACAGAATCCCTGTCTGTCTGCCTGTGTTGGAGCATGTGTGCTCTCCTGCCAGGCACACAGACCAGATCCCAAAGGAGGGATGCAGGTTAATCAGACATGTTGCTGTGAATTAGAGCTTCACCAGCCTGTCACCTCCATCACCCTCCCTGATTTCCTCGGCCCGCCGTCCTCCATTCGCTGCCGTTTTATTCCCGAGACCCACGTTGCTCAGCAGTAATGGAGATAACTGCCGTGTAATAGACTTTTTTTTGGTCGCATCTCCTGGTGTCAAAGCAGCGTGGGTTCCCTGTGACATGGTTATTGATTCCTGATCGGGCCCGCTCACTAGAGAGGGATGGGGACAGAGATGGAAGGCCAGCCCCAGGGCTGAGAGGCCAAAGGGGGGAGGCTGAAGGGTAAGACCAGGCTCTTCAATAACGCTCCCTTGGAGCTACACTGTCCTTTAGGTAAATGACTAATTTCATTTGAATGATTTACGGGAACCCCCCCTTCCTCTGTCCGCCTGTCATTGCCTGACTTTTTAGCAGCCTATTGCTCTCCTGTGCTGTTTTATTTTCTCTTGTTCCCCCTCCCGTCCTCGTCCCGTCCCCCGCTCCGTCTTTCTCACCACCGGCCTATCAGAGAGAGGGTCGTAACTCAGCTCAGGTCTATAAAAGCGTCAGGATGGCAGCGTGTGCGGACCTTGCATTACAGGGTCAGCCTGGACTTCATTACCACAATTAGACCGAGGTGCCGGTGGCCGGCTTAATGGCCGACTGCTCAACCCATTTGCTACCGTGTATTTTCTTTTACCAGCGAATGATTGCAAACCACAAAATGCTGCACGCTTCCATTAGACAGCCTGTTCTAAAGCACTCTGTTAGTGCCGCCATGTTCACTGCCAAAAACCAGCACCAACGAATGATTGCAGCGGAACACACGAGAGCCAAATTGATATGTAACAGAATGTAGCTGTGGGAAAAGAGAAACAAGCCGTAAATTACAGTCGGCGGCTTTCTTTTTGGGGGCAAAAGTTGGCAAAAGTTTCAGAGACAATAGCCTCGAAAAAAATAAATGAATAAATAAATAAATAAAACTAAGCCTAATCTAATATGTGAAAGCCTGTCAGAGGAATGGGCTGCTCAGGGGGAATATGTGCATGTGAAAGGCAATTGGAGGATTAGAGTGAAAGGCCAGACGGGGAGAGAGAGCACAACAAAATACAGAGAGAGAGAGAGGGAGAGAGAGAGGGAGAGAGAGAGAGATTTTGTGGGAAGACCAGAGACTGTATTTTTAGAAATTAAAGATTTATTGAGTTGCGAAAGAGCGGAAGCAAAGAGAGAGAGAAAAGAATGTGTATATGTATGTTCATTCAATTATCTATATTATTCCGTTATCTCTTATTATTATTATTATTATTATTATTATTATTATCATTATTTTATTGTATGCATTGTATGTAATTGTGCTTTGGCAACACACTTCATGCCATGCCAATAAAGCCTTATGAATTGAATTGACAGAGAGAGAGTGGATTGGAGAAAAGAATGGACAGTTGATCATCCAAAAGGCCGGTGTGGAAGCATGTTAGTCCTCGTCATTTTCACTCTGGCGTTGGACAGCGTGTCTCCATCCAGGCGACGGAGGGAAACATCCAACCACACGGCTCCACCTTTCAGCAGGGCTTCCCTGTAACCTGTAAACCAGAACTAGTCAGAGCTTGACCTCCGTCCCGCTCGGATCCTTCATTAAGTCAGCGAGCAGCCGACCTGCAGCTTTCCGTGCACCAGGTGTGGCCTTGAACGCTGCCTGTTAAAAAAAAGACCTAATTTCCATGCTGGGGCCTTTAAGCACTTAGGCTTGTGATGCCCAGGAGGGCAGTATGCTGCGGGATGGAGTAGAGAAGCAAATCAGTGTGTGAACCGAGGCACTCTGACTCACACTGCTTGGGACTGAACAGGAACATGGCTACCTCGGCCTCCCTCCCTCTGAGTGGCTCTGGTCTTTGCCAGGTGACTGACTTTTAGCACTCTGCCCGTCCACCCTCCCTGAGATGTTGACATTAATATGCACCTGCAGTATTTCCCCCCATCCTCCTTAGCACCTAATCACACTTTATTCAGATTTGCACAGCTGTAGTTCATGTATTATGCAGCATTAATTGCTACTTCAATAGTCATTAATAAAGAGTTGGCTGGCCTCTGAGATGATGAGGTGTGTGTGAGAGGATGATGAGGTGTGTGTGAGACGCCTGTCACCTCCTACTATGTCCTTCAAACGCTTGTTTATTCCCTTATTTTGTTCCATATTATGATGTCGAGGAGGACGAGGGCGTCACACGCCCGTTACACCAGCGGGGGCTCTGGCGAGCGGACTTTCAGTTTAAAAAGTTTGTGAAGTTTC